>NC_045596.1:37360308-37684116 GCF_009762305.2 Zalophus californianus
TGAGTATACTGATTTTGATCTTCATTGTTATGGGGCTGTTCAGAGATTACTGAGGGTAAACACTGTACACACACATTATATATTTCGGATATATTTAGTTAAGAATATAGAACCTAAAAGAGCAAGAGAAGTTGTAGCCTTTTACTTGATCGATGTTCCATATAAGACATAATCACTGCAGATGACTCCTGTTCAGATATAAGTCATTTCTGAGTTGATAAAGCCAATTCTTTCTACACCACATGCCTTTTATAATCAGCTTACATTATTCAAGAACAACTAAGGCTATCTATCTATATGCTTCCATTTAAAAATATTTTATAAAAAGTATTTTCAGTATCAGCTCAGATATATCCTTACTCAGAGAACCTTAGATGGTTAAGTTTCTGGGGGGCGTGGGTGGTTCAGTCAGTTAAGTGTCTGCCTTCGACTCAGGTCATGATCCCAGGACCCTGGGATACAGCCTTGCATCAGGCTCCCTGCTCAGCAGGGAGTCTGCTTCTCCCTCTCCCTCTGTCCCTCCCCCTGCTTGTGCATGCTTTCTCTCAAATAAATAATCTTTAAAAAAAATTTTTTTTAAGATGACTAAGTTTCCAAGGTGTCCCTGAATATTCCTACCTTCTTATGTTACTTTCTCAGCAAGCCTGAAGTTTCCTCACATGTTCATATGTAATATTGGCATGCGCAGTCACACATACATACATGTTGTTTAACTTGTGGATTTGTCTGTCTCTCCTGGCTGACAAAAGGATGAAAGATCAGAGTCCTTCTTAATACATTTGAATATAGTTAGAATACTACTAGTGTACATAATACATTGCAGAGGCCAACCTTAGTATAAATTGATTTTCATTATTATATTAATATATGTGAGAAAGTGGTAGGCTTTTATTTTCCTCTTTGTAGAAAAGATTCAGATCTTTGACTAATATTACATTTCATAAGGTTACATTTTTCTAGTGATAAATTGGATTCAGCTTTAAAACCTTTTTATTCAATTTAAAATACTTTGTGTTTTATATTTCAATTGAGATAATATATAATATTCCTTTTTCAACTCCCATAAGTATTTTTTCAGACATTTATTTAGCATACAATGTCCTATGCAGAGTGAAGAATTGATTAACACTGTAGAATATACCAAGAAGTGGACAAAGTATGGTTTTTCTTTTAAAATAAAGTACTTAATTAAAGTTCCAAGTTGGACTGAACTGTCATTTTTTTTATATATCCAGTTTTATGTCACTAATTATTCTAAACCATAATGGGAAATTGATACAGCTTTTCATTATTGCTGCTTTCTTAAAATGAACACTAATATGAATTGATTTTTTTCTCTGTAATAAAGTTTTATTTTAAGCCAATAGGTTGCAAACTCAACGTAAGACATGGTGAAACTAATAAACATTAAAATAAAAAAAGTATAAAATGGATTACACTATTTTAATCACTTCTGTTATATATAAACTTAGAAATTGTACATTACTGTGTTCTTGTAGGATAATTAAATCATTTTACTAACCTACACACTAAATTAAAATGCAAAGAATCGAGGCAAAATAAGAAACTGTCATCCCTTTTCTTCTAAAATGAACTTGGACCCATAGATGCTTCCAGAAATATGTGGTGGGACCTTAGGTTGACTTTCAAGTCACATATTCAAATGTTTAGTTACACAACACAGAATGAATAGGATTGCCCAAACTAGAGCTAGGTATGACTAAAACAAAAACAGTACTGTGGATCTAAAAAGTCTTAAAATCCATAAAATGAATGAACTGATGAAGTTAAATGAGCTTATTTGCTATAAACTTAAGTACAGGATATCCTTATTTTTCTTAATGGAACATTATAAAGAAATAGATTTGGATTTTCTATATAGTTTCATTCTGCTTGATTTACCAATATAACTTCTTGCCTAATAAGCAATTCTAAAAGCAAACATTATAGCTGTGAAATTTATTTTCTAAAATGCCTCAGAAGAGGCTATTTATATAAACTATATCTAATAAATATTATGTGGTGTTTTAATACAAAACTATTAAATAAACTTAAGGGGTACAGACAATGTGAAAAACAATATTACTCTTAGCCTTTTCATCAAACATTTCAGTATTCCTTATGTCATGCCTTTGCATTTTAATTCAACCAACATTCCTTTGTATCTGTTATACACCAGATACTGTGTGATTCCCATTCAAGTAAGACATCTTCCCACCTCAGCTCAGTGATTGGTAGGGAAGAAAAATGCAATCATATGTCATAATCCAGTCTTATAAATTCTATGACATCAATATAATATCATAGTGTTACATGGATGTAAAAATAAATAGGTATACTTACAGGTGGCTAAAATATTAATTTAAGAGTTATGAAGAAAGGTGACATTGCCCTTATATTCACAGACAATATGAAATATTATAATAGGTAAATACCTGGCTTGGATTTTGTAAAGCTGTAAAACTGGAAAATTGAAAAAAAATTTCAAGCTCACAGACTAGTGAGGAAAACATAAAGCAGCCATAATACAATGTGGTATAATGTTATATCCAATACCATACAAGTAAACACAAGTCTCGGGATGAAGAGAGAAGCAAGGTCAACTTGTTGTTAATTATCTCTACACGGCGGGTCTGTTAGGGCCTCAGTGAAGGATGTAACAAATTAAAGTGTGTTATATTTAGTTTCGTTTATTTTAGTCCATCAGTATTTCCAAAAGGAGGACATTGTAGGAATGAAAGTTCAAAATTTGGAGACTTCTTTAAGTCTACCTACTCCTTTAGTTTCTATATAAATAACTTTCCAAAACTTGTTAATTCTAATCATGCAGTTTCTTAAATCTGCCTACTTTATTTATGTATAAAACTGCAACTATAGTTTACTTTCTCTTAAATGATTATAGAATAGACAGCTTGTTAATTTGTTCTAAACCTTATTCCAGTCCTTTATTTAAAGACTTGTGGATTTCCCTGCAGCCCTTTTACTAGTTATTTACATTAATAGAGAATACATTTGCTATTCATTTACATTAGTTACTATTCATTTAAATTAATGTTATGATGGTTTTATTTGCTTTCTATACCAGAACCCATAGGCCTTTTTGTCTTTTCAACTGTTGCATAACTCATAATAAATGTATACTGTATTTTATATAGCCATTTATTTATTGGCAGTTGTCTTTGTTTTTTGATTTGTCCTAGGAGACATTATCTATGTACCTGCTTCCTTATCACATTTCCCTGGGGTAGGTATAGAGGTCTGGTATTGCCTTTTATAAAAAAAAAAAATTTAATAAGCCCCGTGTAGCTACCCTTCAAACTATCCGTCCTAGTTTAAAAGTCTTAGACACTCACCAACACTGGATGATGCCAAATTTTTATTTTTCCAATCTGATACATAAATGTTTGCCCAAGTCAGGGTGACAACAAAATATATTGTCCTAATATAACTAGGAATCTTTTAAAGAACAGGAGGTGCTGTTAACAGTTTTCCTAGGATAATAATCACAAACAAGGATGGTTAGGGCCAAACTAGAACGTACTACCACTATCATTAGAACTAAATCTCTAAAACCCAAATTTTATCACTTCAATAACTGCTTGATAATTATTTTTATCTTTATACAACAGTATACATAAATTCCAAATCCTTCATCTAAATATATGGTGTTTCATAATTTGAATCTACCTGCCATTTGCTCTTAAGCTCCTACTTCCTCCTTCTGCTTAATACAAGTGACTTAGTCGCTGTCATTCCTAGGTTCTTCCGGCCCACTTGGGCTCCTGCTACGTCTTGTCTTCCCAGTCTGTTTTCCTGCGACATCCACCTGTTGATGCCCTACATTTCCTTAAAAATCCAGCCTCGTTCTACATCCTTCCAGGAGCTTTCCAAACCCTTCCTATTCAGAATTGCTTTACTTCTTACTTTATTATACTTTATCATCTATTACTCTCTATTTTTATATCCTCTTCTGCTCTAGGGATGTGGCATGGCGGCATAGTGATAAATATATGTGATTAATATGGCATAATGATTAAGATAATAGACTTTGGACTTGAATCCCGGCTGTGGGGCAAATTGCTTAATTACTCTGCAACTTAGATTCCTCACGGGTAAAATAGGGATAATAGTTTCTATTTCCTAGGACTTTCACAAGGGTTAAATATGTAACACATGTAAACCATTAGATGCAGTGCTTAATATGTAAGTACTGTATCCTTGTAAATAATACAATTTCTCTTAATTACTGGTTTTTGCCAGTAGTTAGACATCGGCTTTCTGAAGTTCTCTCTTGCTCCTGCACTAAAGAAACTGAGCTGAATCTTTAACTACTGTTTCTGAATTAACTCATGGGGCAGCAGAATGTAGAGTTAAAAGTTCGGTGCTGGGGTAGGACTGGCTCAAGTTGCTATCTTGAATCTACTACCAAATAGCTGTTCTCTTAATCAGACTAGTTTTTTTAAGTTTCTTTTCTATCCTAAAATGCAAAAAATAAAAATACCTACTTTGTAAGATCATGGTGACAGTTAACGTATGGCAAATTTCTAGCATAGTGCCTTGCTGGTACTGGGCTAATAGTAACTATTGATAATTTATTTCAAACTCGGTGGCTCTAGGTCCTTAGGTGAAAATCCCTTTTCTCGCTCTAGTCAACCAATCAACAAATTGACTGTTTTCATTATGTGAATAATTAGACTCACTGAAATCCTTTTTTTAATATTATGAAACAAAATGTAGTGTTTGAACAGAAATCTTCACATGTGTTTTTTCCAAACTAAATCCAATAATGAGTGGTTTCCCTCTCAATGATTTGGACATTACCAAATAACATTTTCAAAGGAAAAACTAATTCTGAGTAATACTTCAGAAGTCCTCTTGAAATCATTTTTAGATTTCTACAGTATTACAAGAAATTTAAATAAATCATGTCCCTCTTGATGTCGTGTTTGTGTTATAGGTGTGTGTTGTGGTTTCTTGGATTTGATATAATTAAAGCAACATCAAGCTGCATGTTGCATTATTATGAAGTGATCAAAAAATGTTGTTTCTCATAATAAGAAATTAATTTTAGGAGTGAATTTTATTTGAAAATTTATTTTAAGATTATTCAAATTTAATTCTTATTGGTATGCTTTAAAATACATGTCTTTACAATTACTTTTTACTATGGAGAGTAAAGGTGACTTTTGATTAATGTTGCTATTTTAAGTATAATAAATATTCAAAACTTAAAATTATTTAAAGGAAAATATGTTACAGAATATTTGAATATAGGATAGGATAAAAGTGAGTGAATTTAGGGACATCATGTCCACAGAAAAATTTTACCTGTTTTGGAACTTATTTAAATAGTGTAATACGGTATATTTCTGCTTGATTTTTTTCATGTAATATTGGGATTGTGGATTTATTTCAGTTACCAGAGTAGCAGAATATTGTTCATTTTCATTGCTGTAATATTGATAGACATTTTAAATTGTTTCCAGTTTGAGGCTATGAGACATATGGATGAAATACATATTCTTATGCATATTTAATGCACATGTTTATTCATTCTCTGGAGAGAAGAATTACTTGCTCTTAGATTTAGGATTGATTTATGATTTATAATTAATTTATTAGGATTAATTTATAATTTATAATTAATTTTAGATTATGAATATGACCAGCTTCAGTAGATAGTATCAAACAGTTTTCCAAAATGATTGAGCCATATACCCACCTATGAGAAGTTTATAAGGAGTCCAGTTACTTCACAATATCACATATTTGTATTATCATTATTTCCAGTTTTAGGCATTTTGGGGGTATGCTGCAGTATGATACTGAGGTTTTAATTTAACTTCCCTCACAGGTAATGACCTGAATCCTTCTTGATATGGCTTGTTGAAATTTGAATATCCTTTTTCTATAATTTGTCTTTTTTCAAGTTGATTTGCTGAAGTCATTTATACATATTCTGGATATTAATCCTCTGTTGGTTATATGTATTTCAAATGTTTTTTTTTTTCAATATGTAGCTTTACTTCTCAATCTCTTGATGCTGTCTTTTGACAATGAGTTCCTAATTTTAATTTTTATATTTTTTCGTGTAAGGCTAGTGATTCTTGTGTCCAATTTTAGAAAACTTTGTGTACTCCCAGGTCATGAAAGTATTCTCTTGTGCTATCTTACATTTTATAGACATTATATGGTTTTATTTTTAATATTAATATGTTCATTCTACTGTTAATGGTATGGCATAAGAACTCATATGGATATACAATGGATGCAAGACCATATCTACTTCTCTGCCGTGCCATCTCAGTAATAAGTCAAGTGTCCATCTCTGTGTGCATCTAATTCTGGAGTGTTCCATTTTATCAATTATTTTGGCTATCCCTGAACCACTATAACAGATTCTTAGTTTACCTCTATAATTATTTACATTTTGCCTATAGGAACCTAAACTTTGTTCTTCATCTTCAAGATTATCTTGATTATTCTTTTTCATTCATATTTCCTTGATATTTTAAATAAGTTTGTCAAAAGAAACCTACTATGATATCGATTTGGGACTACAATCTATAGATTAATTGGGTAGAAATACAATATTGAATGTTTAAGTCTATGACCATTGAATGGTCCTGCCCTACAGATTTCAGAATCAAGACTGAAATATGGACTGGTAGGATTTCATTTCCGTAAAATTCAAAAACAGGTAAAACTAACATACAGTGATAGAAATCAGAATAGTGTTTACCTCTTGGAAGGAGGACTGACTGAAAAGCAAACTTTCTGGGTGGTAGGAAATTTGGTGGACTGAGAGAGAGAAATGTATTTTAATAAATTTTAAAGTTTATACCAGTGTATATACATTTTGTCTTTTTTGGGAAGGGTGCAGTTTTTAAGGTGTATTATTTAATGATTCATCACTTACATATAACACCCAGTGCTCATCACTAGTGCCTTCCTTACCACCCATCACCCATTTAGCCCATCCACCACCTCTCTCCCTCCATCAACCCTCAGGTTGTTCTCTATAGTTAAGAGTCCCTTATGGTTTGTTTCCCTCTCTCTTTCTCCCCTCTCCCATATGTTTATCTGTTTTATTTCTTAAATTTCACATATGAATGACATTATATTGGATTTGTCTTTCTCTGACTGACTTATTTCACTTAGCATAATACATTCTAGCTCCATCCACGTCTGTTTGATGGCTGAATAATATTTCATTCTCTCTCTCTCTATGCCACCTCTTTATCCATTCATTAGCTGATGGACACTTGGGCCCTTTCCACAGTTTGGCTGTTGTTGATTATGCTGCTATAAACATCAGGGAGCATGTGCCCCTTCAAATTCGTATTTTTGTACCCTTTAGGTAAATACCTAGCAGTGCCATTGCTAGGTTGTGGGGTAGCTCTATTTTCAACTTTCTGAGGAAGCTCTATACTGTTCTCCATAGTGGCTGCACCAGTGTGCACTCCCATCAATAGTGCAAGAGGGTTCCCCTTTCTCCACATCCTTGCCAACATCTGTTGTTTCCTGTCTTGTTAGTTTTAGCTATTCTGACAAGTGTGAGGTGGTATTTCATTATGGTTTTGATTTGTAATCCCCTGATGATGAGTGATGTTGAGCAACTTTTCATGTGTCTGTTAGCCATCTACATGTCTTCTTTGGAAAACTGTCTTCATGTCTTCTGCTCATCTCTTAACTGGATTTGTTTTGGGGGTATTAAACTTGATAAGTTCTTTGTAGATTTTGGGTACTAACCCTTTATCAGACATGTCGTTTGCAAATGTCTTCTCCCATTCTGTAGGCTGCCTTTTAGTTTTGTCGAATGTTTCCTTCACTGCACAGAAGCTTTTTTTCTTGATGAGGTCCCATTTTCGGTAATTCATTTTTGCTCTCATGTCCCTTGCCTCCAGTGATGTGTCTACTAAGAAGTTGCAATGGCTGATGTCAGAGAGGTTACTGCCTGTGTTCTTCTCTAGGATTTTGATGGTTTCCTCTCTTACATTTGTCTTTCATCCATTTTGAATTTAATTTTGTGTATGGCTTAAGAAAGTGGTGTAGTTTCATTCTTCTGCATGTTGCTGTCCAGTTTTCCCAAACACCATTTATTGAAGAGACTGTCTTTTTTCCACTGTATATTCTTTCCTGCTTTGTTGAAGATTAGTTGTAAATCTTATAGATCTGTATTTTAAAGATCTGTAAGTTTTACTATACATAAATTACACCTAAGTAAAATTAGTTTAAAAATTTAACAAAAATGACATGGCAGTTTTTTTTATTATGTTATGTTAATCACCATACATTACATCATTAGTTTTTGATGTAGTGTTCCATGATTCATTGCGCATAACACCCAGTGCTCCACGCAGAACGTGCCCTCTTTAATACCCATCACCAGGCTAACCCATCCCCCCCACCCCCCTCCCCTCTAGAACCCTCAGTTTGTTTTTCAGAGTCCATCGTCTCTCATGGTTCGTCTCACCCTCCGATGTCCCCCCCTTCATTCTTTCCCTCCTGCTATCTTCTTCTTTTATCTTTTTTTAACATATAATGTATTATTTGTTTCAGAGGTACAAAACAGTATGGAGGTTCCTCAAAAAGTTGAAAATAGAGCTACCATATGATCCAGCAATTGCACTACTGGGTATTTACCCCAAAGATACAAATGTAGGGATTCGAAGGGGTATGGGCATGGCAATTTTTAAATAAATATATTCAGGGTCAGGGAAAAGTTGAATGCCAGGAAATGTATGCATACTTAGGATTTCAGATTATTTAACAAAGGTTATGATTTTGTGCATTTATGGATCTTATCAAAGAATAAACTTTCGTGGGGTGCCTGGGTGGCTCAGTTGTTTAAGCATCTGGCTTCAGCTTAGGTCATAATCCCAGGGTCCTGGGATCGAGCCCCGCATCGGGCTCCCTCCTCAGCAGGAAGTCTGCTTCTCCTTCTGCCTCCCTCTCCCTGCTTGTGTTCTCTCTCTGTCAAATAAATAAATAAAATCTAAAAAATTAAAAAAGAATAAACTTTTGTTTTCATAGATTTTCTTACTGTTTTCTTCTTTTCAATTGTATTGTCTTTTGCTCTAATTTGTATTACATTTCTTTTTTCTGCTTTCTTTAAATGCGCATTGTTCTTCTTTCTCCAGTTTCCTAAACTAGAGGTTTAGATTTTTGATTTTAGATCTTTCTTCTTGTGTAATATATGCATTTTATGATATAATTTCCCTCTAAGAGCTGCTTTTGCTACATCTCACAAGAACCCAAATGAGCACACACATTTTGGAGAGGTAGAATGCCCAGCGGCTACAGTTTTCTGTTGAGTTCAAGACAAGACATTGCTTTTCAATTTGTTAAACTGTTTTCTTAGAGTAAGGATGGGAATGGCAGCTTCTAGGCTCTTTACATGTTGGAACTGAAATAGAAAATTGATTAGGACATTTTAGTAGTTAAAATGTTTCTATTACATACTATTAAGAGTTTTAGTTCCTTAAACTCCTCTACTACTTCTAATTTACTAGTTTACATGTTTATGTTAACATGTATATACAAAAAGAATGCACACTAAAGTTTGAAGAGTATAATTATTCAATATGTAAAGTATTTTTGAAGTGTGTAAATTTCTTTGTGGATTACTCATTATTAATTATCTTGTTAATCTCTGAGCATTTTAATACTATATGTTGGCTTTTTTATACATAATTAAAATAATCTGTATAGGTTGCCAGAAGAAGCATTGATTTAGCTTATTTAAAAACATGTTCATGTACTACATAAAAAACTAATGATGTACTGTATCATGACTAACATAAATAAATAAATAATAAATAAATAAAAATATGTTCATGGAAAGGAAATACTGATTTCTCATACACTAGTGAGGAGAGACAAGTAAAATATTATTAAATGATAACCAGTATTGGTAAGAATTTGAAGATTAATAAGTTCATATATATTTCTCTAAGAATATTATTTGAATTTCAAATAATGGTATGGAATAGGTTGAAATGCATTATTTTCTTACTAATACTGTCAAGTGCTAACTATCATTAAAGAATTTTTTGAAGTAGTTGTGCACTACCTCATTTAAACAACAGTAAGAAATCAGTCCCATTATTGTTCTATTTAAAATGCATTGAAGAACAATAAAAACAAGTGAAGTTGATATTAATATGGTAAAATTCATACTCCAAACCTACTCAAGCCCACTGGTCAATGGCAAAATGTAAGAAACATCTTCATCCTATTCAGCAAAAAGGTGAAGTTGCCAAATACCATAATTTAATTTTTAATATATTAGACCAAACAATTAAATAGAAAGTAAGAGATAAAAAATTGTAAAGTAGGAGTTAATATTTCATACATAATAACAGGTAATATATACCTAGACATCTAAAAGAATACCTGGAAATAAATGCACAGTAGAATCATCTGGGAACTTAAAAAAATATTAATGTCTGCATTTCACATCAGTTCAAATGGAATAAATCTTTGAAGGTAGGGTTCTTGTCACCTGACTTTGGTTTTTGTTTTCTTTTTCTTCTTTTTTTTAATTTTTTGCTTCCTTATTTTCTTTTGTAAACTGTTCTGGTCATTCTGTCACAGAGTTGACAGATGATCGTCATTCTAGAAAACTATAAAGACCAAGCAAGGAAGGTGCAAATTGTTCTGTCAGAAACTGTTTAGCTCACTCTTGATATTTCATGCTACACTACTTAAATGGTTTTATTAACCAAATGATAGAAATGAGTCAACTTTTCTGAGATACCTAGAATAAAATTTAGGCATTTTTTTTCTTATTTGATATTAGGATCAAAATTCTAGCTATTTTCACAACGTTCTATTAACATGTTTTATTTTTTGGTATAGAACCTAAATTCTGTGTAGTCTGACATTTGTGTTAATATTTTTAAGCTACTTAACAGAAATTCAGTATTGATGTTGATTAACCTACTGATTTACCAACATTTGACATGGAGATTTTAGCATAACCTATGTAAAGAAAAATGCAAATCTTTTGTTTTTACTCATTTTTTTATTATGTTATGTTAATCACCATACATTACATCATTAATTTTTGATGTAGTGTTCCATGATACATGGTTTGCGTATAACACCCAGTGCTCCATGCAGAACATGCCCTCTTTAATACCTATCACCAGGCTAACCCATCCTCCCACGCCCTTCCCCTCTAGAACCTTCAGTTTGTTTCTCACAGTCCATAGTCTCTCATGGTTCATCTCCCCCTCTGATTCCCCCCCTTCATTTTTCCCTTCCTGCTATCTTCTTCTTTACTCATTCTTAAAGCTTCCATATAATATTGCTATGATCCCTGAAACTATGATTTAATATCTTATAACACTGGTTATCCCACTGAAAATGTACTAGCAAATCTATTCCAAAGCAAATTCCAGTCACATTTTTTTCCATTCTTTTTTCAGTATCTCATTTTAAATAATTAGTTCAGAATAGATTATCAATAGCATTTTCCATATTTTTAACCAGTCACAAACCTGTCTTATAAAAGTTCTTTGAATTAAACACCTGCAAATCCTCATTAGTATAGAAATAAATTTTACTCTTACGATCAACAGTGCTTTGAGACAAAGTGGTTTGTTTTGTTTTATTTTTCAAAGGAATTTAATATTTGGAGTTTGGAATGAGTGTTGTTTGTTTTGGGGCTTAGAATTACTTTCGCAAAAGTTTTGAGGTTCATAAAAATATTTGAAGAAAAATATCTCTTTTTGCAATATTTATATAATGAGCAGTCAAAAATTGTATTTAGAGCCACAAACCAAATTTCCATTTAGATGAATTTTCAAAATCCTTATTACAACTGTGTTCTATCATGCTGATTTTTCATTTGATTAGTAACACATTAATCAGATGAATATGTTTACAGATCTGAAAATGGTATAACATTGGGTACATCTATAAGACAGAAATGTAGGATTGAACAATTGTTTTTACTAATATAGTCTCATAGTTATAGCTACTTTTCTATATACAGAAAGTGAGGGGGAAAAATCTCTAATGTAAAATTTTCCTCCTAGAGCCTTAGCTATGATTTGGGGTGAAATTGCCACCTTTGCAGAGTTCAAGACCTAGGGGAAATAATTTCTACCTGGAGGATTTTTCCATTCCTTTCAATTTATCAGTAGTACTACTGATATTCACATTCATTAATAAGGAGTATGCCAAAGAGTGAGATGGGTGGAGTGGAAAATAAATGACTGTTTCTCCTCTCATATTGATAGTTTGGAATCTTTTTCTCCTTGCAAACACCTTTCCTGAATTCTGTCTCATCTTATGCCTTTTCCAAGCACCTTTTCATGGAAAATAGTTTTGTATGCAGGGATACCAGGCAAAAAACAAAGTATATTGAATGCAACATAAGACAGGCAGCAGGCTCTAAAAAAACTGCATCCGATTAATGCTATTATGGTCAATAATAAATTCTGTTCAATATGTTAAGGCTTAGGCTATTCCAACTTTAAAACAATACTAAATAATGTATTCTTTATATAGAATATATTCAATTTTATATTTGTTTCCTAGTGGAGTCAAAACGAAAAAAATAAAAACTAGAGTCACAAATATTTGATATTCACAGGCCACTTTTAACTAACATTAAGGTAAAGCTAAATTAAGTATAAAGTATAAATTATAACGATTAATTTCATTTGTCAATTTGGCTAGGCTATGGTGGCTAGTTATTTGGTCAAACATTCATTTAGATGTCTGTAAAGATATTTTGTAGATGTAATTTACATTTATAATTAGTTGACTTTAAGTAAAGAAGATTCCCTCTATACTGTGTGGGTGGGGCTCATTCAATCATTTGCAAGTCTTGAGCACAAAATATGAGGTTTCCTGGAGAAGAGGGATTCTGCTGTTTACAGCCTACTGGCCCACCTTACAGTTTTAGGACTTGCCAGGCTCCATCATTGCATGAACCAATTACTTAAAATCAGTCTCTGTATCTTTCTATCACTCTCTTGAAAGAACCCTGAGTAATACATTAATCCTAATGACACACAGAATCAGAAACTATAGATAAGTAAGGCCTATGAATAATGTTTGGTTGATTTTTTAGCCAGTAAGACCAGCATTTGTTGGTGGACTAGTATTTAGGAAACACTGATCTAGCTAGTTCTACCTGAAGTTTACTTTTAGAACCAAAATTGGTAGTAAATATTAGAATTACACTATAATTATATCATATGTTTATAAATTATAACTAACATGTTTACTTAGTTTAAAAGTTATAAATCTGTCTATAGTTTATCCACAGAAAATGGGTTAGCATGTCCATTTTTAATTCCTTTGTCAAGAGTAACTCCGTGGCATTATTCATAATAGCAAAACAGTAGAAACCACTTAAATGTCTGTCAGCTGAGGAGTGGATGGACACATTATAGTTTATCCATCCAATGGAATATTATTTAGCAAAAAAAGGAGTGAAGTACTTATATATGTTACAACGTGGATGTACCTTGAAAATATTATGCTAAGTGAAGGTTAACAACAACAAAACAATGGAGAATGGAGAAAAGAAAATTAAAAAGCAAAGTTATCTACAATCACACCACCCTAATGACCCTAATGTTAACACTGATTCAATTCTAACATAAGACAAAGGCTTTCAGAAAGGAAGGAATACCCTCTTACTCTACAAATAAGTAAATGAGGACCAGAGAAGGGACATGACTTACCTAACATAACATGACACAGAGGGTTGGTGAATGAATTAGGACTAGGGTACATATACTTTGTGTTTCAGATCAGCCCAATAATAGCTTATAATATATGGGTGTGTTTTTTTGTAATTGTGTAAGAAATACATAAATTTGAAAATACAGAAAAGTCTGAGGAGCCATCAAAACTCAAAAACACAACTGTAACATTTGATAAAGTACCTGAACTGGATTGATCTAACCAAGTTTTCAATGTTGAATTACAGCAATGGATTCCAGGGCTTGTGAGACCACAGATTTATATAATTTTGGTGGTCCACTAAGGGGAATACAAAATGATCATGTGAACACATTTCTAAGGCCAGGTCCAAGTCAGTGGAGAGGATCTGTGCAAATAAGGGACTCTGAAGCTAATCTGCATTATTTCAACTAGAATTGGCTTCTGCACAATTTAGTAGCCCAAGTCTGCAATATTGCTTTGGAGAATGGTACCCAAACCACTTTATTTTATAAAATGTATATATCTGAGGCAGACTATTAATGAATGGAATAGGAATTATTTTTATGTGAACATATGACATTAAAATAAATAGTTCACATGAATTAAGGAGGTTCAACCATGGAAAACAGTATACACTAGGCAAAATGAAAAGGCAAAATTAAACTATATCTGCATAATAGAGAGCACACTACATACAAACTTACACACCCACACATACACATTTTCTTAATATTGAAATGAAATCAGTGAAGCATAGTATGTATTTAGGTTGATATTTTTTAGCTATTATATTTTATTCAGAAATTTTATTAGTCAACAATGGGCAAATTACTTATGATCTGTAGGCTTTTTGCTTCATTTGTAAAGTTAACATAATCATGGGTTTCCACTGTAGACATGTGCATTGTAAGTTTTTAAAGGGAGATACTTACATATACATATAAAGCTGTTAGCACAATGTGAAATAAGTCAGAGAAAGACAAATACTGTATAAATTCATTTATATGTGGAATCCAAAAAAGAAACAAACAGGGGCGTCTAGGTGGCTCATTGGGTTAAGCATCTGCCTTAGGCTCAGGTTATGATCCCAGGGTCTTGGGATCAAGCTCCACATGGGGCTCCCTGCTCAGCGAGCCTGCTTCTCCCTCTCCCTCTGCAATAACCCCTGCTTGTGCTCTCCCTTTCTCTTTCTCTCTCTCTCAAATAAATAAATAAAATCTTAAAAAAAAAAAAGAAAAGAAACAAATAGACTCTTAAATACAAAGAACAAACTGGGGGTTGCCAGAGAGGAGATTGGGGGTTAGGATGGGCAAAATAGATGAAGAGGATTAAGAAATACAAACTTCCAGTTACAAAACAAGTCATGAAAAGTACAGCATTGGGAATATAATCATATTGTAATAATATATACTGACAGATGTTGACTAAACTTATGGTGAGCCTTGAGTAATGTATAGAATTGTCAAATCAAGAGAAAGACAAATGCCATATGATTTCACCCAGGTGGAATTTAAGAAAAAATAAATGATCAAAGGAAAAAAAAGAGGAGACAAACCAAGAAACAGATTCTTAACTATAGAGAACTGCTGGTTACCAGAGGGGAGGTGGGTGGAGGGATGGGTGAAACAGGTGATGGGGATTAAGGAGGGCACTTGTGATGAGCACTAGGTGTTGTATGGAAGTGTGGAAATCACTCTATTGTACACTTGAAACTAATATAACTGTTTATTAACTATACTAGAATTAAAATAAAAAAAATAAATGTAACTATAAATTTTAGCTAGGCGTATGGATGCTTGGAATAAAGACTGAATCCCCCCTTCCCGCAAAAAAAAAAAAAAAAAGTCAAATCAATATGCTGTACATCTGAAACTAATCTAACATTATAGAGGTCAATTATACTTCAATAATCTTTTATAAAGATTTATTTATTTTAGAGAGAGGGAGAGAACACGGAGGGGAGGGGCAGAGGGAGCGGGAGAGAAAGAATCCTCAAACAGACTCCCTGCTGAGCACAGAGCCCAACAAGGGGCTCAATCCCAAGACCTTGAGATCATGACCCAAATCAAAACCAAGAGTCTGACGCTTAACCAACTGAGCCACCCAGGCGCCCCTTAACTGATACACTCTTGATATCCTTATTTTCTTTTTTAAAAGTCAAATGTAAAAGATGCTCAAAAGCTTAATTCAACATGGTCTTCTTGTAGAGAACAGAAAATATGTATCTTATTTAGCTAAGGAAAATACTAGCTTTATAACTTCTGTAATTTATACATAGAGCTATTTATGATAGTTTTAGTGCATACTGAAAGTTTACTAATAACATTAATCTGCTCATATAACAATGAATAATATAATGAAATAATTCAGGATTTAATCCTTGAAAAAGTCCAGAAGGAGACTGTTGACCAAAATGTTAAGTGCATTCATCTCTTTTTTAAAAAATTTATTTATATTTTTAAATTTTATTTCAATTCAATTAATTAACATATAGTGTATTATTAGTTTCAGAGGTAGAGTTCAGTGATTCATCAGTTGCATATAACACCCAGTGCTCATTACATGCTGTACCCTCCTTAATGTCCATCATCTAGTTACCCCATCCCCCACCCCCCACCCCACCAGCAACCCTCAGTTTGTTTCTTATACTTAAGAGTCCATTATGGTTTGTCTCCCTCCCAGATTTTGTCTTATTTTATTTTTCCCTCCATTCCCCTATGATCCTCTGTTTTGTTTCTTAAATGCCACATATGAGTGAAATCATATAATAATTAAATTTCTCTGATGGACTTATTTTGCTTAGCATAATAACCTCTAGTTCCATCCATGTCATTGCAAATGGTAAGATTTCATTTTTTTGTTGGCTGAGTAATATTCCATTGTGTATATACACCACAACTTCTTTATCCATTCATCTGCTGATGGACATCTGGGCTCTTTCCATAGTTTGGCTATTGTGGACATTGTTGCTATAAACATTGGTGTGCAGATGCCCCTTTGGATCCCTACATTTGTATCCTTTGGGAAAATACCTAGTAGTGCAATTGCTGGGTAGTAGGGTAGCTCTATTTTTAACTTTTTGAGGACCCTCCATAGTGTTTTCCAGAGTGGCTGTACCAGCTTGCAGTCCTACCAGTAGTGTAAGAGGGTTCTCCTTTCTCCACATCCTTGCCGACATTTGTTGTTTCCTGACTTGTTAATTTTAGCCATTCTGATTGGTGTGAGGTGGTATTTCATTGTGGTTTTGATTTGTATTTCCCTGATGCCAAGTGATGTGGAGCATTTTTTCATGTGTCGGCTGTTTGTTACGTCTTCTTTGGAGAAATGTCTATTCATGTCTTCTGCCCATTTATTAACTGGATTATTTGTTTTTTGGGTGTTGAGTTTGAGAAGTTCTTTATAGATCTTGGATACTAGCCCTTTATCTGATGTGTCATTTGCAAATATCTTCTCCTATTCCATAGGTTATCTTTTGGTTTTGTCGACTGTCTCCTTTGCTGAGTGCATTAATCTCTTACTTCTTCTTTAAAATAGCATCATTTGTTTAGAGGAAAATGTCTTCAAAATCCATACAATTAATTTTTTATTGAAATAATTTTAACCTATGGTTTATAATACATAGTTGCTAAGAGTCTATCTGGATTCCGCTTCCATCTTTTCAAGAAACTCAACTTCCTGGGTATATTAAGAAAATATAGGCATAATTTGACAAATTCATTGTTGACTTTTATTATCTGTACCTTTTTGTACATTTTTCAGCGTATCTGGTAAATATTTAGCACTATTTCCTAGAATTTAGAAAAAATACTCTTCCTCTGATTTCTTTGGTCTCTATTCAGTTTCTTTTATGATCACATGATCATCATCTAATGCCCTCTCCTGGGCAGAATCTTCAGTTCTTTAAACAGTTCTAAGATGTAGTTAGTAGTATTGGTAGTACTAATATGTGTTCCATACTCTATAGATATATGGAGAGACAGAGACAAAGGGAGAGAGAGAGAGAGTGACTTTACCATGTACACAGCAATTTGTAGGTCTTTACAAGCATTAATTTATTTAACCCTTATAAGAAATCTATAAGAATCAAAATGGTATGATTGTCAGTGAGGAAGTTGAAAGTTATTTAGGTTGTCCACAGTCATACATATGCACATAGGGTAAAGTTAGTAGCAGGATTTTGAACACCACTCTTTCTGACTCTAGGTCATGGAAATTTAACCAAGATACTTTATTGCCTCAGAATGCATCACCTAGTTTTGTCCTATATTCAAAATTTTTGTTTACCATGCAACACAATCCAGAAATCTAGGAAAATATTTTTGTGACATCTCCAGTTGTGGCTTGATTTTCATTTGTGGGTCCCTATTTCAATAAATGGTGCTATAATTCACCTAGTTTTTGAAGGAACACACTTAGGTCTCTTTTAACACTTCCCCAATTCAATTCCTCTTCTAGTCATATATGCTGCATTTTTAATCCACTTTGCAGGTAATTCTATTTCTTTTCCTTTCTACCACTGTAAACATATTCCTAGATAATATGACATCTTTACTATATCTTCTACTCTATTGTTCTGCTCTTGCCTTTTACAATTCATTCTTCACCCAACAGGCAGAATTATTATTTTTTTTTAAAGAGATATCTTGGCTCTGTTGCTCATGTTCCAGCTGTTTTAAATTACACTTAAAAGAAAATCCAAACCTTTTAAGATGACCTGAAGTTATTTGACCTTTGCTTAGGATTACAAATTGTATTATTCTTTCTCTAGATCATCACATTTCATTCACTGTGACTTTATTTCTGTTCCTGAAACTTGCCAAGCTTCATTCAACTATTGGGCTTATTTATTGCTGTCATTAGAATATTTTCCCCCATGTTTGTTGCTTGGCTGGCTCCTTCCTTGCCATTTATATTTCAACTGGAGAAGACCTCCCTAACAACATAATTGAAATGAATTTTCTATATCACCAATATTATTTTTTGAACACCTGCTTAAAATTATACATTATTTCTCTATGGATTTCAGAATAAGCCCAAGAAACCTTATGAGATAAGTGTTGAACTTTCTTTTCCCATTTCCTGTAGTTCTCTCCAACACTCCTATTTATTTCAGCCAACACCAGATATTACAGTTCCTTGAATATTTCCTGATGTTTCTGCCCTCAGTACTTGCATATAGTTAACTAAGTAATACCTTTGGGTTTTTATTTATTTGCTTTGTTCTGTAGGTTGTTTGTCTAAAATCCATTGCTATGAACTCCTTAAAGAAACAAGCCAGTTAATAAATGGGTATAAAGTTTTTGTTGTACAGAATGATTAAGTTCTAGAGATCTGCTGTACAACATTGTGCCTATAGTTAATAATACTTGATCGTATACTTAAAAATTTGTTAAAGGGGTAGATCACGGGGCACCTGGGTGCCTGTCAGTTAAGTGTCTGGCTTTCGATTTTGGCTCAGGTCATGATCTCAGGGTTCTGAGATCAAGCCCCACATGAGCCAGGCTACCTCTCAAGTGACCTTATAATTTAAGCATGGCATTTAGTGATACAGAGATTCATGAAATCTTATTAATTTGTTAAAAAAGATGTCAGTCTCCTATGTTGTACCACATATTTTGCCAAACATAGAATAAGTACAAACTTCTTTTTATTGCAACAAGAACACTTATAATGAGATCTATCCCTTTTCTCTTAAGATTTATTTATTTATTTTAGATAGCACTGGAGAACAAGAGTGTGAGTCGGGGAGGGGCAGGGGGAGAGGGAGAGACAAAGCCCTAAGCAGGCTCTATGCTCAGTGTGCAGTCTCATGTGGGTGATTTTATTTTGTGTAGGGATAGGACGGATGGGCAGAAAGAGCTACACTGGGATTGTGAAGAATGACTGATTATATACTTTTAAGGTTGTGGAGGGAGGGAGGGGTGGAGATAAAGTAAGTTTCTACAGAATTTTGAAGCAAAGTTTTCAGAACCTTGAGGGGCTAGCTGCTGTTAAGATAAGGTTACTTTCAGTCTTTAATAAAACATAAACATTAAGGCACTCAGGTGGCCGTGAGTTCCTTGAAGAAGGTCACGCTCTGCATGTTCCAGGTATCTATCAGCGGGCTGCAAGCTGTAAGGAGATTTAATTTAAGCTACATTTCTCTTGTTTTTGTTTACCTCATCAAAACTGTATTTAAGTTACTTAAACATATCCAAGAACAAAGTGCAGAAAGGGGAATACAAAAACATCTAGCACCCATAAAGTTAAAATTCATAATGGCTGGCATTCAATTAAATTACTAACCATGCAAGGAAGCAAGAAAATAAGACCTAGAAAAAAGAGAAAAATCGAATTGAAACTGACTGATAACAGGTACATGAAATACACTGGTTTGCTTTCCACATATTCAAAAGTTAAAGGAACTGTTGAACACTGTGTTATTTTGCCAGAGTCACCAAGACAAAAAATACCACAGACTGGGTGGCTTAATAACAGAAATTTATTTTTTAACAATTCTGGAGTTTAGAAGTCCAAGATGAAGGTGTCAGAAAGATTGGTTTCTGGGGTGCCTGGGTGGTTCAGTTGGTTGAGGGTCTGACTTCCACTTGGATCATGGTCTCAGAGTCCTGGGGTCCTGGGATCTAGCCCCGCATCTGGCTGCACACTCAGCAGGGAATCTGCTTGTCTCTCTCCCCTTCCCCTGCCTTTCCCCCACCATCCCCCTGCTCTCCTACTCTGTCTCTCTCTCAAATAAATAAATAAAATATTTAAAAAAAAAAAAAAAAAGAAAGATTGGTTTCTGGTAAGAATTCTCTATTTCCTTTACTTGGAAATCACCATGTGTTTCTTAATCTTCTTTATGTTACCTGATGAAGACTTTTTTTCCTAGACATTTTTACCCCAGTTTTTAAGGGAAAGTAAAGCCTGTGGAAGGCTGCCTTCTTACAGTGTCTTCACATGGCCTTTCCTCATTGTGCATACATTCCTGGTGTCTCTTCCTTTTCTTATAAAGGCAGGAGGCAGATTGGATTAGGGCCCACCCTAAGGGCCTCATTTTAATTTAATTACCTCTTTCCAGGCCCTATCTACAGATATAGTCACTTACTAAAGTGCTGGGGGTTAAGACTTAATGACTTTTGGGAGACACAGTTTAGTCCATAACAAACATGTAACATCAAAATATGTTACATAAAATAATGTAACAAACATGTTACACTTACAGAGACAAGTTTTCTTTGTGTGTGTGTGTGTGTGTGTGTGTGTGTATGCAAATTGTACTTCTCAAAATGAGAATTATGTCTGAGATGAAAAATCCAACGGGAAGATTAAGGGAAGATTTTACATTGCAAGATGTATCAAAGTAATAAATTTTGTGGAAAAAAAGTAATATGTTGGAAGATATAAGTAGAAATAATTTACAAGCACAAATCAATTCTTATTTTGCTTTGTTGACTTAGAAGGGAAAAAAACAAAACAAATGGTAAGTAAACAGTTGATTACATAGAATGCATTAAAGGCCAACTTTTGGTTTTCTGGAATATAGGGTTTTATGATAGCCTTGTGAATTCATTTCTCAAAAGCTGGGAAGAACTAATTTGTCAGGAGACTTGTTTATTTGACTAACTCAACTTTATTTAGAAAATCCCACATAGTGTTTTGGAATAAGTAGCGCCCTGGGCTGGGGCCAACGTGGGTTTCAATTCCAGTTCTAGTACCAATTTGTGAAAATTTAGTCAAGTTGCTTAGTATCTTTGAAGACTACATTTTGATTGCTAATAAGAATAATTGAACCTCACTCATAAACTCTATGTGGATTAATAAAGTGGTATTATTTTGAAAGTCCAGCCCAATGCCTGGTTTAATTAATTTACTTTCCCTTAAAAACTGGGGTAAAAATGTCTAGGAAAAAGTCTTCATCAGGTAACATAAAGAACATTAAGAAACACATGGTGATTTCCAAGTAAAGGAAATAGAGAATGCAATTTGAAATAATACTTATATTGCTAGAAAATCTCAAACATACAAAGTAAGCTTGAACTCTTCAGAAAAAACATAACTATCATGTTACACATATAGTTAAATTCGGATAGGTTTTTTGTATCTTCAAAAGATCTTTATGAGGAAAATATTATACTGAAAAGTAAAGAAACAAGAAATAAAGTGTAATATAAGAATTAGGATCATGGGTAATCACTGTAGTGGAAAAGTCTTCAAAAACAAAGATACAATTAGACACACCTATACATAAAACAACTGCCCAATAAAGCACAGTGAGTTACTAAAGGTGATAGAGGTGAGCAGATGTCCACCTGACAGAAGAGCTAATAGGTTACCTTAAGCTTGAAAAGAAAGAGGGGATCTCTACTTTATTTGCGGAGTCTAACAAATAGCTAATTTGAACATTCATATATAAAAGTCAAAAGCTTAACCCCAGAAATAGAAGGGTTGAAAAGAGCTTTTTTTTTTTTTTTAAGATTTTATTTATTTGAGAGAGAGAGAGCATGAGAGAGAGAGATCACAAGCAGGGGGAGGAGTAGAGGGAGAAGCAGACTCCCCGCTGAGCAGGGAGCCGGATGTGGGATTCGATCCCAGGACTCTGGGATCATGATCTGAGCTGAAGACAGACACTTAACTGCCTGAGCCACCCAGGTGCCCAGGGTTGAAAGAGCTTAAGGTATTTTGGGCAGATCTTTACTTGAGCTGGATAGTGTTGAGTTTAAAACCAAACATAAGATGCTGGCAGACCCAAAACTGTGGAAACATAATAATCATTTGTTAGAAGGCTAGACTAGGGCCTGCACTGGCCAGAGGTGCCTAACTAAGGAAAATTTAGAAGTAAAGAATCTAACAAATATAATCTGTAGGCGTGGGAGGGATATGGTGTCTCCATTTGCAGTGAACAAATAAAAATGCTGGAGGGCCAAAAGCTTGGCCAGCATCCATACCCAGGGTGAGGTGTACTACCTAAGGCTTCACTTTTTTTTTTTTTTTAATTTTTTTATTGTTATGTTAATCACCATATATTACATCATTAGTTTTTGGTGCAGTGTTCCATGATTCATTGTTTGTTCATAACACCCAGTGCTCCATGCAGAACGTGCCCCCCTCAATGCCCATCACCAGGCTAACCCATCCCCCTACCCCCTCCCCTCTAGAACCCTCAGTTTGTTTTTCAGAGTCCATCATCTCTCATGGTTCGTCTCCCCCTCTGACATACTCCCCTTTTCTTCCTCTCCTGTTATCTTCTTCTTTTTCTTTTTTCTTAAAATATGTTGCATTATTTGTTTCAGAAGTACAGATCTGTGATTCAACAGTCTTGCACAATTCACAGCGCTCACCATAGCACATACCCTCCCCAATTTCTATCACCCAGCCACCCCATCCCTCCCACCCCCACCACTCCAGCAACCCTCAGTTTGTTTCCTGAGATTAAGAATTCCTCATATCAGAGAGGTCATGTGATACATGTCTTTCTCTGATTGACTTATTTCACTCAGCATAACACCCTCCAGTTCCATCCACGTCGTTGCAAATGGCAAGATCTCATTCCTTTTGATGGCTGCATAATATTCCATTGTGTATATATACCACCTCTTCTTTATCCATTCATCTGTCGATGGGCATCTTGGCTCTTTCCACAGTTTGGCTATGGTGGACATTGCTGCTATAAACATTGGGGTACACGTACCCCTTCGGGTCCCTACATTTGTATCTTTGTGGTAAATACCCAGTAGTGCAATTGCTGGATCGAACGGTAGCTCTAATTTCAACTGTTTGAGGAACCTCCATACTGTTTTCCAGAGGGGTTACACCAGCTTGCATTCCCACCAACAGTGTAGGAGGGTTCCCCTTTCTCCACATCCCCGCCAACATCTGTCGTTCCCTGACTTGTTAATTTTAGCCATTCTGACTGGTGTGAGATGGTATCTCATTGAGGTTTTGATTTGGATTTCCCTGATGCCGAGCGATGTTGAACACTTTTTCATGTGCCTGTTGGCCATTTGGATGTCTTCTTTGGAGAAATGTCTGTTCATGTCTTCTGCCCATTTCTTGATTGGATTATTTGTTCTTTGGGTGTTGAGTTTGATAAGTTCTTTATAGATTTTGGATACTAGCCCTTTATCTGATATGTCATTTGCAAATATCTTCTCCCATTCTGTCGGTTGTCTTTTGGTTTTGTGGACTGTTTCTTTTGCTGTGCAGAAGCTTTTTATCTTGATGAAATCCCAATAGTTCATTTTTGCCCTGGCTTCCCGTGCCTTTGGCGATGTTTCTAGGAAGAAGTTGCTGCGGCTAAGGTCGAAAAGGTTACTACCTGTGTTCTCCTTTAGGATTTGGATGGACTCCTGTCTCACGTTTAGGTCTTTCAACCATTTGGAGTCTATTTTTGTGTGTGGTGTAAGGAAATGGTCCAGTTTCATTCTTCTGCATGTGGCTGTCCAATTTTCCCAACACCATTTGTTGAAGAGACTGTCTTTTTGCCATTGGACATTCTTTCCTGCTTTGTCAAAAATAAGTTGACCATAGAGTTGAGGGTCCATTTCTGGGCTCTCAATTCTGTTCCATTGATCTATGTGTCTGTTTTTGTGCCAGTACCATACTGTCTTGATGATGACAGCTTTGTAATAGAGCTGGAAGTCCGGAATTGTGATGCCGCCAGCTTTGCTTTTCTTTTTCAGTATTCCTCTGGCTATTCTGGGTCTCTTCTGGTTCCATACAAATTTTAGGATTATTTGTTCCATTTCTTTGAAAAAAGTGGATGGTATTTTGATGGGGATTGCATTGAATGTGTAGATTGCTCTAGGTAGCATTGACATCTTCACAATGTTGATTCTCCCAATCCATGAGCATGGAACGTTTTTCCATTTCTTTGTGTCTTCTTCAATTTCTTTCCTGAGTATTTTATAGTTTTCTGAGTACAGATCCTTTGCCTCTTTGGTTAGATTTATTCCTAGGTATCTAATGGTTTTGGGTGCAATTGTAAATGGGATAGACTCCTTGATTTGTCTCTCTTCTGTCTTGTTGTTGGTGTATAGGAATGCCACTGATTTCTGTGCATTGATTTTATATCCTGCTACTTTACTGAATTCCTGTATGAGTTCTAGCAGTTTTGGGGTGGAGTCTTTTGGGTTTTCCACATACAGTATCATATCATCTGCAAAGAGGGAGAGTTTGACTTCCTCTTTGCCGATTTGGATGTCTTTGACTTCTTTTTGTTG
Source organism: Zalophus californianus (assembly GCF_009762305.2). Taxonomy (NCBI): domain Eukaryota; kingdom Metazoa; phylum Chordata; class Mammalia; order Carnivora; family Otariidae; genus Zalophus; species Zalophus californianus. The sequence continues at coordinate 37,385,202 of NC_045596.1, forward strand.
TCTGATTGCTGTGGCTAGGACTTCTAATACTATGTTGAATAGCAGTGGTGAGAGTGGACATCCCTGCCGCGTTCCTGACCTTAGGGGAAAAGCTCTCAGCCTTTCCCCATTGAGAATGATATTCGCTGTAGGTTTTTCGTAGATGGCTTTTATGATATTGAGGTATGTACCCTCTATCCCTATACTCTGAAGAGTTTTGATCAAGAAAGGATGTTGTACTTTGTCAAATGCTTTTTCTGCATCTATTGAGAGGATCATATGATTCTTGTTCTTTCTTTTGTTAATGTATTGTATCACGTTGATTGATTTGCGGATGTTGAACCAGCCTTGCAGCCCAGGGATAAATCCCACTTGGTCGTGGTGAATAATCCTTTTAATGTACTGTTGGATCCTATTGGCTAGTATTTTGGTGAGAATTTTTGCATCCATGTTCATCAAGGATATTGGTCTGTAATTCTCTTTTTTGATGGGGTCTTTGTCTGGTTTTGGGATCAAGGTAATGCTGGCCTCATAAAATGAGTTTGGAAGTTTCCCTTCCATTTCTATTTTTTGGAACAGTTTCAGGAGAATAGGTATTAATTCTTCTTGAAATGTCTGATAGAATTCCCCTGGGAAGCCATCTGGCCCTGGGCTTTTGTTTCTTGGGAGATTTTTGATGACTGTTTCAATTTCCTTAGTGGTTATAGGTCTGTTCAGGTTTTCTATTTCTTCCTGGTTCAATTTTGGTAGTTGATACATCTCTAGGAATGCGCCCATTTCTTCCAGGTTATCTAATTTGCTGGCATAGAGTTGCTCATAATATGTTCTTATAATTGTTTGTATTTCTTTGGTGTTGCTTGTGATCTCTCCTCTTTCATTCATGATTTTGTTAATTTGGGTCATTTCTCTTTTCTTTTTGATCAGTCTGGCCAGGGGTTTATCAATCTTGTTAATTCTTTCAAAGAACCAGCTCCTAGTTTCGTTGATCTGTTCTACTGTTCTTTTGGTTTCTAGTTCATTGATTTCTGCTCTGATCTTTATGATTTCTCTTCTCCTGCTGGGTTTAGGCTTTCTTTGCTGTTCTTTCTCCAGCTCCTTTAGGTGTAGGGTTAGGTTGTGTATTTGAGACCTTTCTTGTTTCTTGAGAAAGGCTTGTATTGCTATATACTTTCCTCTCAGGACTGCCTTTGCTGTATCCCAAAGATTTTGAACAGCTGTGTTTTCATTTTCATTGGTTTCCATGAATTTTTTTAACTCTTCTTTAATTTCTTGGTTGACCCATTCATTCTTTAGTAGGATGCTCTTTAGCCTCCATGTATTTGAGTTCTTTCCGACTTTCCTCTTGTGGTTGAGTTCTAGTTTCAAAGCATTGTGGTCTGAAAATATGCAGGGAATGATCCCAGTCTTTTGGTACCGATTGAGACCTGATTTGTGACCTAGGATGTGATCAATTCTGGAGAATGTTCCATGGGCACTAGAGAAGAATGTGTATTCCGTTGCTTTGGGATGGAATGTTCTGAATATGTCTGTGAAGTCCATTTGGTCCAGTGTGTCATTTAAAGTCTTTATTTCCTTGTTGATCTTTTGCTTAGATGATCTGTCCATTTCAGTGAGGGGGGTGTTAAAGTCCCCCACTATTATTGTATTGTTGTCAATGTGTTTCTTTGCTTTTGTTATTAATTGCCTTATATAATTGGCTGCTCCCATGTTCGGGGCATAGATATTTACAATTGTTAGATCTTCTTGTTGGATAGACCCTTTAAGTAGGATATAGTGTCCTTCCTCATCTCTTATTACAGTCTTTGTTTTAAAATCTAGTTTGTCTGATATAAGGATTGCCACCCCAGCTTTCTTTTGGTGTCCATTAGCATGGTAAATGGTCTTCCACCCCCTCACTTTCAATCTGGGGGTGTCTTTGGGTGTAAAATGAGTCTCTTGCAGACAGCATATTGATGGGTCTTGTTTTTTAATCCAATCTGATAGCCTGTGTCTTTTGATTGGGGCATTTAGCCCATTTACATTCAGGGTAACTATTGAAAGGTATGAATTTAGTGCCATTGTATTACCTGTAAGGTGACTGTTAACTGTCTGTTGTCTGTGTTCGTTTCTGCTCTTTGCTGCTTTTAGGTTCTCTCTTTGCTTAGAGGACCCCTCTCAATATTTCTTGGAGGGCTGGTTTCGTGTTTGCAAATTCCTTTAGTTTTTGTTTGTTCTGGAAGCTTTTGATCTCTCCTTCTATTTTCAATGATAGCCTAGCTGGATATAGTATTCTTGGCTGCATATTTTTCTCGTTTAGTGCTCTGAAGATATCTTGCCAGTCCTTTCTGGCCTGCCAGGTCTCTGTGGATAGGTCTGTTGCCAATCTAATGTTTCTACCATTGTAGGTTACATATCTCTTCTCCTGAGCTGCTTTCAGGATTTTCTCTTTGTCTCTGAGACTCGTAAGTTTTACTATTAGATGTCGGGGTGTTGACCTATTTTTATTGATTTTGAGAGGGGTTCTCTGTGCCTCCTGGATTTTAATACCTGTTTCCTTCCTCACATTAGGGAAGTTCTCTGCTATAATTTGCTCCAATATACCTTCTGCCCCTCTCTCTCTCTCTTCTTCTTCTGGGATCCCAATTATTCTAATGTTGTTTCATCTTATCGTATCACTTATCTCTCGAATTCTGCCCTCGTGATCCTGTAGTTGTTTCTCTCTCTTTTTCTCAGCCTCTTTATTTTCTATCATTTGGTCTTCTATATCGCTGATTCTCTCTTCTGCCTCATTTATCCTAGCATTTAGTGCCCCCATTTTTGATTGCACCTCATCAATAGCCTTTTTGATTTCGATTTGGTTAGATTTTAGTTCTTTTATTTCTCCAGAAAGGGTTTCTCTAATAACTTCCACGCTTTTTTCAAGCCCAGCTAGTATCTTTAAAGTCATGATTCTGAACTCTAGGTCCGACATCGTACTAATGTCCGTATTGAGTAGGTCCCTGGCTGACGGTACTACCTCTTGTTCTTTTTGCTGAGGTGATTTCTTTCGTCTTGTCATTTTGTCCAGAGGAGAATAGATGAATGAGAGAACAAAAGGCTAACAGGTTTACAACGTCCCCAGCAAATATACTGTATACAAATCAGAAAAGACCTGAAACCAGGGGAAAAGAAAGGGAAAGAAAGAAAAAAGAAAGAGAAAAAGAAAAAAAAAAAGATAAAAAAGATAAAAACAAAAACAAAACAATTCAAAAAAGGCAGAATATGATCAAATATGATCAGGCTAGTGCATAGATCAGTGCCACACACTAGATTTTGGGCGTATTTTGGTCTGTTAGAAAAAAGTGCCTCCTAAAATTTTAAAGGAAGAAAGACATATATGTACAAAATAAGGGTTGATACAATGAAGGGATGGAAGATGACTGTAAAGATGAAAATTATAAAAGATTTTATAAAAGGACTTGGTAAGATAAGTTGTTTGAAAAAAGAAAGGAGATTTAAGGAAAAAAAAAAAAAAAGGAAAAAGGGAGAGAATGTGATCAGGCAGGAGACTAGAACAAAGCCATACACTAGTGGTTTAGGGTATATTTTGATCTGTTAGAAGAAACTGTACCTCAAAATTTTAAAGAGAGAACAACTTATATATATATATGCCAAAAACAAGGATAACTACTATGAAGGGATAAAATATGACTCTAAAAATGAAAAAAAAAATAAAAAATGTTTTTTTTTTTTTTTTTAAAAGGGATTTATAAGATGTTGGTTGAAAAAGGGAAAAAGAAAAATAAAAAAAAGTCAACAAAAATTAACTTTGATGAAATAATGAATCATGGTAAAAAAAAAAAAAAAAAAAAAAGAAGCCATGAATCTATGTGCAGTATTCCCCTAGCGCTGGAGTTCTCCTATTCTCCTTGATCGATCAACTTGGTCTTGGCTTGCTGGCTGTTTGTGCTGATCTTCTGGGGGAGGGGCCTGTTGCTGTGGTTTCCAAATGTCTTTGCCGGAGGCGGAATTGCCCCGCCCTTGTCTGTCCGGGCTAAGGAAGCTGCTCCAGTTTGCTCTCAGGAGCTTTTGTTCCCTGCAAGCTCTCGGTACAGCTTTGGAGGACCAGGGCGAAAATGGCGGCCTCCCAGTCTCCGCCCGGAGGAGCCGAGAACTCGGGGCCCCACTCCTCAGTGCGCCCCCAGAGAAAAGCAGTCACTCCCGTGTCCCCGGTCTCTGGCCGCACTCCGTGCTCACCCGGCCTGTGATCGAGCGTTGCTATCTCTGGCACCCGACCCCGCTCGGATTCTCCAAACCCAACAGATCCCTGCAGTGCGTTCCCGCACCGCTCCTCCCCGGGAAGGAAGGGGAGTCTCTCCGGATCTGCTGCTTGTTGGGTCCTTGCTGGGGGAGCCGTGCCCCGACTGGGCCGCAGATCACAGTTTATGGCAACCCCGAGCTGAGAGCCCGCGACTCTGCTCCGTATCTGCAGCCGGCTTCCCCGCCCCGACACCTGGGAGCTCTGCCGCACTCAGGCACCCCCGGTCTCTCTGTGACCCCAAGGGTCCTGAGACCACACAGTCCCGGGAGGATTCCACCCCCCGCTTAGCCACTGCAGCGACGTCCCTCCGCCGAGCCAACTTCTAAAAGGTCCGATTTTGTGCTCCGCGGCTCTAGCACTTGCCAGAAGCGGCCGGCGGAGGCCCCTCCCCCGCCGTCTATCCTCCCGAATATCGCCTCGGATTCACTTCTCCGCACGTCCTACCTTCCAGTAAGTGGTCGCTTCTCTGTTCAGAGAGTTGTTGCTACTCTCCTGTTCGATCTCCTGTTGAGTTCGTAGGTGTTCAGAATGGTTTGATCCCTATCCAGCTGAATTCCTGAGACCAGACAAAATCTAGGTCTCCTACTCCTCCGCCATCTTGCTCCCTAAGGCTTCACTTTTATGTTCTATCTTTTCACAGTAAATCAGGACAACAAACTTCCCCCATAATGGAGAATTTTTTTTTATTATGTTATGTTAATCACCGTACATTACATCATTAGTTTTTGATGTGGTGATCCAGGATCCGTTGTTTTTGTATAACACCCAGTACTCCATGCAGTACGTGCCCTCCTTAATACCCATCACTGGGCTAACCAAGCCCCCACCTCCTCCCCTCTAACACCCTCAGTTTGTTTCTCAGAGTCCATAGTCTCTCAGGGTTCATCTCCCCCTCCGGTTCCCCGCCCCCTCATTTTTCCCTTCCTGCTATCAGAGTTCATAAAACATGAGTTATTAAGAGCCTTTCATTTGCCTACATCCCCACTGTTAACATCAACCTTCAAAATGAATAAAAATATGCTGGTTTGAGGAACAGAAGGGAAAGCAATGACTCTTAAGCATAGGAAGCAAGAGAGAGTTGTGAAGAAAACAGAGATCAGCCTCCATACACTTGTGTAGAGCAGTACATGCTGTGGTACCATGAGAAAGATTGACTAAGGCGAGATCACCGTAGCACTACTGTAATCACAGGATACATGGAGGACATGATTTTCAGCAGAACTGGTGTTTAAGGAAGAAAATTGATGGAAATGGCAATATTTGGGAGGTAGCCATGAGGGAAGTCTTCTAGTCCATCTCCTGGCACGGTGCTGTGTGTGGTGTGAGAGAAATAGTGTCATTTTGAGATGTTTTTAAGCATTCTGACCAGCCGAAGCTAGGAGGAGGAGATGCATCCAGGCTGATCACAAACTTAGAGTTCCAAGGATACAAGTAACAGGACTTAATAGGGCAAGGAGAAATGGAAGTGGGTGGTGCTTAAGGACTGATGGAACTTGTCTTAAGGATTGGGTGTTCTCATTAGAAATGTGAGAAGGTATGGTAGCCTCTGCATAGCTGTTCTTTGTCGCTGCAGCTTCCTGGAATCCTTCTTTTAACACCACATTATGCTCTTACATTTGGGAGTTTTGATTTGCTTCTTAGTTTCTTCTATCTGATTTTATCTGAATTTAAAATTGGCAAAATTCCCTATATTTTGTGGAATGAACTTTAGCATGTAAACCTCCTTGGACTCCAAATAAAAGTCATCTCCAAATAACCGTCTCTTAATCATCCTATGTGAGTGGCTGTGCTGGAAGAATATGGTTAAAAGAATATCATTCTCCTATCCCAAGTAAATAATATATTTTCCTCTATGTATTAAAAAAATTAGTGCTGTTACCAGAGTTTACAGTTACAGCTTTATAAACAATTTACTGCCACCATATTATCTCCCTTATAATACATTACTCGGTAAATGTAAGTGTTGTAAACATTTACTACAATTTACTGTACTTTAAGAATGCCTTTTTTAAATCTCGAGTTACCTTCTCATACGGTGTAAATATACAAAAGGAATTCAATAGGGGCCCCTGGGTGGCTCAGTTGGTTAAGTGTCTGCTTTTAGCTCAGGTCATGATCTCAGCGTCCTGGGATCGAGCCCCACATCAAGCTCCCTGCTCAGTGCGGACCCTGCGTCTCCCTCTCCCAATGATGTTCCCCCTGCTTGTGCTTTCTCTCTCACTCTCTCCCAAATAAATAAATAAAATCTTAAAAAAAAAGAAATTCAATTAAGTGCTGTTGTATTTGTCACTGTGATATAAGAATTCCCCAAATATCCTCAAATATTTTCTCTTCTCACTTCTCTGAGTGCATTTATTTATGCACATTCATTTTAGTAGTAAAAATTGAGGGTAATAATTCCTAATGTCACTGAAGACACAGATTGCTTGTCCTATGTAGACACATCCTGTATCCATTTAACCCTGGAAGTATGCTTTGTGGAAAAAAATTTGGTTCCTAGACCTCTAGCTGAACATTTCTTTGAAACTAGAAACTGACATGTGAAATGATGAAATATGGGCCAATAGGCCTGGGAATTGTCAGCTGTTTCTTCCCTTTGGGAGATCATTCTCACAATTTATTATTTTGAGTTATAGTTAAAAGACCAATATTTCTACATATGGAGTTACATAGGAATTTCATACATGCCCAGAAAGGTCTTAAAAATTTTTATCTTGTATTCTTTTTAATGAAATAATTATTCTAAAATATGTGTATTACCATTAACTGAGGACTTTATAGGTGGTTAAGTATTATACTAAATGCCTAGATGTTTTCCTTTTTTTGAAGTTGTGGTTGTCAGAAATGCAAATAAGATTAGTTTAAGCAAAACTGGAAATTTATTGGCTCAAAAAATCAAATCAGGCCCAAAGATCCAGGCTTAGGTAAAGGTAGAGGTGAGTCTCATCGATGACTAATATCTGGGATTTAGCAGTTATCAAGAGTCAGTCTCAATCTCTTAGCTCTACTTCTTTATTAATATCAGATTCTATTTCCCTGTAGAATGAGTTTTCTCCATCTGACAGGGAACATAGTCAATGATAACTCCTGGCTTTCACAACTTTTATCTTCAACCCCCCCTGGTGGAATTCTTTCTTCACTTTATTTTAAAATACCCAAGAAAAAAACTGTGATTTACCTACTCTGTCTGATTCAGATGCTCATCCTGTAAGACAAATCAGCGGTAAGTAGAGTCTGTCAGGTATTACAAAATTGAAGATTCTTACTTAATCATGAATTTGAATGGAGAGTGGGGAGGTATTTAACAGAAAAGTATTGGGCCAACTACACATCATTGTAAAAAAATTAGTTGATACACATTTTTAATTACTTACTACCCTCTCTCTCTGTTATCACTTTTTTTCCAGATGAGAAAACTGAGGATCACAGAATATTAGGTGATATGTCTAAGGACATATTGCTGATAAGTAACTGAGATTTGATTCAGGTGGCTGCCTTTAATGTTCATGCTTTTATCTGCTATAATGTACATGTATAAAATTAATATTAAATGCCTCAATAAAAATTCAGCAATAGACTACTCTTTAGAAAACTACTGGTCTTCTAAAAACTGAACCTGAGGCAAGGATTAAAGTGCTCATAACTCATCTGGAAGGTGCAGAACAGAACAGCAAGTAAAAAGAAAAGGGATGTAAGGGAAAGTTAATCAGTGCAAAAAATTGTGTTACTTCCTATGCTCATGCTTCTTAATGAGCTGCAGTGATGAGAGCATGTCACAATCAGATGCATTTACTTGGCATACAGAAACTTCTTAGGCAAGATGACAAGGAGCAACTATCTTTTGGAATAGTCCGTGGAGAAGAGGAAGGAAGGGAAATGTCTCTGTCAAGATCCTTCTTTTCTCCTATTTTCCATTGGTTAAACTTTACCCCATGGAAAATTAACTTTCCTATCACATCTAATTTGCATCATATAGTCACTTAAATGACAGTTCAAGATTTCAAATACCACAACTGTTGTTAATGCATTTCATCCAAATTTGAAAGTGACAAGAAGACACAGAAACAAAACACAGAGTGTAGCTGGTTGCTATGCTCTGATGTCCAAGAACAAGGGACTATGCCATGGTTATGGCAGCATGGTCAAGGAGGTGAATGATGCATTCGGAAAGAAAGAGGCAGTTAAGAGAAACTGAAGAGGCACATAATATTTATCAAATACAGTCTATTTCTTGTATCACTTGAATCACTTATACTCTCCATTCTATAGAAATTCCATTTTAAAATACCAACCCTCCATTTTTTAAAAATAAGAATAAAGATGTCGGGGCACGTGGGTGGTTCAATCAGTTAAGCAACTCTTAGTTTCAGCTCATGTTATGATCTCAGGGTCATCAGGTTCCACACTAAGCTTGGAGTCTGCTTCAGATTCTCTCCCTCTCCCCCGACCTCTGCTCCTCCCCTGCTCACTTGCGCACACACACCCTCTTTCTCTCTCTAAAATAAGAAATAAAATCGTTTTTTTTTTTTTTTTAAATAAAGATGTCCTCACCTGTTCCCTCAGAAGAGAAGGGTACCGTTCTTCAAGTTAGAGGTCAGTTATAATCTCTTGGAGGACGCTAGTAAGAGTGTTAGTGAAACAAGATACAATCTCTGCTCCGCTATTTAGTCTTGAAGTCATAATTAATATGCCTCATTTTTCTTCTCATCTACTCATTCTAGATTCTCCTCATCTTCTGCTAATGTTTTAGGTGGTCTGGCTTATGTGACTTAGATCTTTATTCTTAAACTTTAGAGCTCTTCCTTCTGCTGCCCAGGTTGTATTGTGGTTTTTATTATTGCTTATTGGTGGTTCTTACTAAACATGAAAATACAAAGAGAAGAACCAGTATATCAGCTGGTTTCTGGACATACTTGTCCTACACGTTGTTAAACTCTGATTCCTTGTGTAATCAGGATCTATTATTCAGGCTAGTAGTGTAAGTCCTTTATTCACATGTTGTTCCACAACATGAGGAGCTCAAAGTGACCAGACAGCAGTCACAACCCCTAGGTTAGAAAAACTAATTATATCCCCTGGAGGAAGTATTATCTTCCTAGGAAACAGGGATTTTTATTTAGCAGAGACGATGATTGTAGAAAAGGGAAGCAAAATTTCTACAAGCAGTGAAAAGTGTGATAATGTGTGATATGGCTTAACTGTGGGAGGAGACATTTTTCATCACAATTATAGTTCCCAGGACAATGAATTCTAGCAATAGAAGACATAGTAATATATATCCCTCATTGGTTCAATCATTATATTGCTACCTGAAGGACAATGCCCTAACTCAATATTGTTTTTTTCCCCACTTTGGGCATGTTGACTGTTTTCAGAAGACTATTCCATAATTCTAATAGATCAATTGTTTCTGTATCATGAGCCCATTGTCACATTTTTTGTTGTAATATGGATCACCTGGACTTAGGTAATGTGTGTGGTAGGTATCATGTGAATGAAAAGGGCTTTTAGTAAGATCTGGGATAGTGGTGACTATAAAGACATTGTAAATAAGCAAGGAAAAACTGTCTAGAGATTATATCAAATTCTGTAAAGATAAATTATGGTCCACTTCTTTCTTTTCCCCCTGAACACTTTGGTGACAAAGTTTAGAAATTATTCTGTGGAAGGACAGTGGTCTATTCATCCAAGAAATGGTGCCTTATTAAATATTCAGCATTGGTATCTGCTGCTGGCAGGTTGGATACTCACTAGTGGCAAAACCCAGACAATATCAGTGTTGGTAAAGGAGATGGAACAATTTTATTTATTTACTTATTTATTTACTTACTTATTTACAGAGCATGTACGAGAGGGAGGAGGGACAGAGGGAGAGGGAGAGAATCAGAGAAAAAGAGAGAAGCAGACTCCCTACTGAGCACAGAGCCCAATATGGGACTCAATCTCATGACCCTGAGATCATGACCTAGGCGAAACCAAGAGTCGGATGCTTAACTGACTGAGCCACCCATGGAACAATTAAAAATCTTATGCACTGCTGGAGAAAATATTAAACGAGACAATTACTGGGGCGCCTGGGTGGCTCAGTCATTAAGCGCCTGCCTTCGGCTCAGGTCGTGGTCCCAGGGTCCTGGGATCGAGTCCCGCATCAGGCTCCCTGCTGGGCAGGAAGCCTGCTTCTCCCTCTCCCACTCTCCCTGCTTGTGTTCCCTCTCTCGCTGTGTCTCTCTCTGTCAAATGAATAAATAAATAAATAAATGAGACGATTACTTAGGAAAAATATTTGGCAGTTTATAATCAAGTTAAATATACTCCTACCCTATGATCAGCAATTCCACTCCTAGGTATTAATTCAAATAAAGCCTATATGTTTAGAAAAATTTGAAAAGATTATTCATAGAAGCTCTACTGATAACAGCCCCAAACTAGAAACAACAAATGTCCAACAGGAGAACGGATAAATAGATTGTGATATAGCCATATGATGGAATACTATTTAGCAATAAAAAAGGAGTAGAGAACTGACATAAGCAGCAACATCAATGAATCTCCAAAACATTATGTTGACCAAAGAGACCAGGCTCAAAAGATTACATAAATATGTTTCCATATATCAAATTCTAGAGCAGACAAAACTAATCTATATTGAAGGAAAGTAGATCAGTGGCTATCTAGGGCTGGGATTGTGAGGGGTGGTGACATTGATTATATAAGAACTTTCTGGGATTATGGAAATGTTCTGTGTCTTGTTAGGGTAGTGCTTACCTGTGTACATTTATCAAAACTTATCAAACAGTACATTTGAAATCTGTGCATTTTATTGAATGTAAATTATACCTATAAAAGGATTAAAATGAAAAATGGGGTCATAAATTCCAGCCAATTGTTGCATTGGACATTACTGGCTCGGGGTGGAGAGGAAGCAAAAGAACATTACATTCATGCATGTCTTTTTTAATTGAGTTGTAGGTTATTAAACTCATAGCTCCCTAATTACCCTTGATTTATACTGAGGCCCAAGGTGGACTCATAACTTTTTGCCCCAACACCCCAGAGCCAAACTCACACAAAACCAGAATTCTTAACAGGACATTTGTGTAGTAACAAGAACAGTGAATGTGATTTAAATGGAGAATAAATTGAAACTGGCTTAATCTCATAATTATGCCTTGCAGTATCTGTAAAGGGAAAGAGGAATGGTTCATTAATATAAAAATTATTATTGGATAATCATGAGTGTTCATGGAGACCAGAATATAATTTTAAATGTTCTTTACTTTGCATACTGAATCTCTAATCGGTCCATCAGAATCTGAATCTCCTGAACATCTGATTTTCTCTTCCATTCCTTTTCCTAGGATAACCCATCCTCACCTCCATTGTCTACACGTGTCTGTATGGGGTCAGACCCATACCAGCAACTTGTGGGGACCCTGGGTGGCTCATTTGGTTGAGCATCAGATTCTTGATTTGGCTCACATAATGATCTTAGGGTCCTGGAATTGAGCCCCAAGTCAGGCTTCCTGCTCAGTGGGGAATCTTCTTGAGGATTTCTCTCCCTCTCCCTCTGCCTGCCACCTCCCCCCGACTCATGCACACATATGTCTCTCTTAAATAAATAAATAAATCTTAAAAAAAAAAGAAAGAAATACCAACCACTTGTGCATTGGACATCCTTGGCTGGGGGTGGGAAGGGAAGCAAAAGATTTTTTTCCAATGTGGGTGACAAGAAGGAGAACTGGAAGGGGATTTTGCATTCTTCAGGTTTTGTATTCTAGCAGGGTTCATTAGTCCTTCAGAGTGAAAAGTCTACAGGTCAAATCACCATTTTCTTCCTAATTAACAACTACTTTCTATACATAACTTGGTGTTTGGGTGTCAACAGAGTTCTTTACTTTCTTTTTTCTATTTAATTGAAGACCTACCTCCTAAAAATGATGGAGAAAGCATAAAAATAATGAGGTGGGTTGAAGTGAGAGTTAAATGAAGAAAATTCTGTATTGCCTCACTTATTCTATAATAAAAAAGCTTGCAGGTAAAATGAGGTTAAATGATTTTGTATCTGACATATCTTTGAGGCTGATAAAGTAATGACAGAAATTACTTAACCTCAAAAAGTGTTTTTAGCATAGATTTTGGTTTGTGCTTAAGAATTTTAAATGCTTGTCTAATGTTCTAAATTCTGAATGTTAATTTTTCTATCCAAACTAGAAATTGGGATTGTAAAGTTAAAATATGGATTTTATATCCATATTTGCCAACATACTTGATTCCCAGGGTCCCATGATGCAAGTAAAACAAGCATACTACCACTACTTTTCCATTCTATATTCAAACTGGTATGAAAACCAGGCAGGATATTAATAAAGTGAATTATAGGTTTTAATTTGATGGTTACTAACCAGCTGCTTTTAATTTGCTTCTCTGACCTGTCTATTGAATAATATAAAATTATGACTAAAGGTGATATCTATAGTGTAGGAAACTAAAGATCAATGACATGAAAACCCCTGGAATGAAATATTTCTTGCTAACTGAGAAATTGTTGACTTCCTACTTTAAGCCTATATATTGAAAAAGTAGTAGAGCCAAACTGGAAAGAAGAAACAAAAAAGAAGGCCTCCTGTCATCTCTGTGCTCTTGTATCAAGAGTGAAATGTGATGGTTTCTCCTTTATTATGCAGGGGCATACTTCCAACTTGGTAAACCCGTTGCTCCCCATTTGGCCTTTTGCTTTTGGTATCAGTTTGGGAGAGAACTTACAAGGAAACAACCTGGTCAAGGTTATAAAGTAATGTGTGCTGTTTCTTGTAGAATACCTTCAGAATGTGTTCTAGATTGTGAGTGAGGAGGCAGGAGAGGAAGCTGGAAAAGAGCAGTCTGAGGATTGAAGTTTTTTTTAAAGATTTTATTTATTTTGACACAGAGAGAGAGACACAGCGAGAGAGGGAACACAAGCAGGGGGAGTGGGAGAGGGAGAAGCAGGCTTCCCGCCGAGCAGGGAGCCCGATGTGGGGCTCGATCCCAGGACCTGGAATCATGACCTGAGCCAAAGGCAGACGTTTGACGACTGAGCCACCCAGGTGTCCCTGAAGTTGTTTGTTTGTTTGTTTGTTTGTTTGTGTAACTGCTTCTGCCAAACACATACATGCATCAGGGCATCCAGGCATTAGGGCAGTTCCATTTCATCAGTCACCTGTCATCTGGGACCTCACTTATGGAGGCCAGCCTTTAAGCTTTTGAATTACCCATTAGGTAGCATCCCTTCCTACGAGATACAAATTTTAGATCATTATAAGCCTAATCTAACTTCCTCTTTTTGTATAGCCCTGAGTTGGTAGCTACTAATTCCAGTTGCTATCTCTGTATTATTACTTCATTGTTCCTATTCCATTCCTATTCCTATCCTATCCCCTTCAGTTCTTCAGTAACTGTCTAGTGGTTTGTCATATTAAATTCTGTTTAAATAATGTGTATGCTTTCTATGTTCTGTCCACATGAGAAAAGAACATTTAACAAAGGTAGGAAAATTTCCTTGAAGTGATTTTTTTTTTCAGTGAGATTTAAAGAAGTACCTCTAATGCAAATCAACCACCTGATCTTTAGACCCATTGTAATATGACTTATTGAAATCTCCATTTTACAGTTCTATAGGTGTCTCAAACTGACCAGATTAAAAATAAAATTATTTTTTCCTATGTTTTGCTAATTAAAATCACTCCTTCCTCAGTCTTCCCTGTGACAATGAGTGGCAATATCATCTTATTCAAGTGAAATATTTAGAGTATTATTAGCTCCTTCTTTGAGTTACAAATTCAACCAATCACTAAGTTTATGATTTTATCCTCAAATAGCCCTACAATCTATTCACTTATTTCCATCATCAGTTACTACTTCCATCACATTCCTTGCCTGAGTTGTTATAGAAGCTACCTAATCATACTTTCTGACCACAGGTTTATCTCATTAAATTATTCTGCACTTTGAATTCACCACACATTTAAAAGTATTCTTGCTTAAATCCTTTACATAAGCTTCCCATTAACCTAAAGATAAGGTTAAAATGACTCATGATCTAGTAACTGCTTACTTTGAAAAATCTTGTCAGGAAACTGTATTTTATAACTCTTCATGAGTTTAACAGACTATCACAAACACTGATGAAAACTTGCTAATTACTTTAGAGTTTCAGAACAAAAGATTTAGAAACTACTCTTTTCTGGTTGTACATATTACTATTATTATTTAGACTTCAAAGCCACTCTTACAAAAACAAAGCATCTCATGAGTTTATAATCATTCTTTGCCTACAAATGGCATCCTATGGAAGTGAAGCCTTATGGGCACAGTGTATGTGAACCATATCAAATCCACACTTGAATCTTTGGGTGCCAAGGTCAGAAACACCTATATATGAAAGTTTTAAAAAGACAGCACAACCGGAAAAGAACTGTCCTCATTGGGGAAGTTTACACAGGCTGACAGGATTTGAATCTTAGCTGTCTGGGTTTGAATCTTAGTTGCCTGGGTTTGCATCTTAGCTGCTTGGGTTTAAATCTTAGTTTACAATAGGTGTGACTCTGAGCAACTTACTGTGTGCCTGTATGTATTAGTTTATCCATCTATAAATGAGAATAACAAGAACATTTACCTCACACGATTTTTAGAAATTTAAATTAGTTAATATATGTAAAGCATTTAGAACACTGCCTGGCAAGTGACAATTGCTTGATGTTATCACTAACTCATGTGTACTTATATATAGCCTTATATAACTGTTTACATGTATAATCATTTTATTTTTTAATTTTATTTTTTTAAATTTTATTTATTTATTTGACAGAGAAAGACACAGGGAGAGAGGGAACACAAGCAGGGGGAGTGGGAGAGGGAGAAGCAGGCTTCCCGCTGAGCAGGGAGTCTGATGCGGGGCTCGATCCCAGGACCCTGGGATCATGACCTGAGCCAAAGGCAGACGCCTAACGACTGAACCGCCACGGTGCCCCTCCTCCTTATCCTTCTTATTTCAAAACTTGGAAACACTCTAGAGCTTTGTTTTGTTAAATTGGAAATAAGTCCTTTGTGGAGAGGAAACAACACTAGGTTCTCTAATTCTCAGTCTTGTTATATTGAGCCACCTCACTTAACCCTATATCTACTGTCTTGACATTTTTGAAGAACCAGTCCTTTTCGTCATTAGTAGAAACTGAACATAGGTCTTTAGGTCCAGTGAAATATAAACAACCATGGGTTTTTACTTTAGAGTGTTAGAGAAGAACATTTTGTTGTGTTTATCTCTAAATTTTATAAATACAGTGATGATGCAAGTAAGAGTAAAGCCTAGGAAATGAAAATTATTTTAACAGAGGGAAATACATACTGCAAGGGTGTAGTGATAATTCTGTATAAATCTCTTTGCTAAGGTGTTTTCACGTATGACTTTTAAGATGGTCTAATTTGCATTATCGTATAGTCATAGTATAATCACGTTTCTAAGGAAATTCAACTATGTGTGCCTAGCAAAAAAATAAATCAGCGAGGGAGGGTAGAAAAGGGGCGTAGGTAGAGAGAGAAAAATGAACATAAATGCCTGAAAATAAGTGTGATTTAGGAGCTATGAATCCAACTCATAAGTTGTAATTTCTACCTCTCATAATGTAAGCTTCTCACTATGTTGGTTATTTATTGTTAAAACACTGACTATTTCATCTGGTGTTTAACAAAGAAATAGTTATCCATCCCAACAGTGAAGGTAAAATTGGCTGTATTAGCTTTAAAGAGGATTACTATGTCCATCTTCAGATGATTTTGATTTTGTCATAAAGAAATGTGTGGGGAATTTTTGACCGTTTGCAAAGTTTGCCTTTTCTGTTTTCTTTAGAACCAATCTTGTATGCGATGCTTTTCTCCATGGATTTAGTTCTAATGATCTCAAGAATATCTTTGTAAGCTGAACATCAGCTGCTCATTTCTGTGCTTATCTGGTATTTTTGTCTTTTGGCATCATCCAATGAAAGATTAATTTATAGCCAAATGATAAATTTTAAAATTATTCAGACTTAAGTGAAATACTAGAAAGCATGGCAATACAGTCTAAATTTGTTTGCCGTCTCTTATGACCATGACACAACTGCAACTTCTTGGCCAAGCATAGTTTATTTTTAATAACAGTTCCAGTTACAAAATAATGCCAAGTGTGTTTTAGCATTTTGTTTTTTAGGATTTCCAACAATTACTAGCATATACAACAATACAAACACATATGAGGACCAAATGGTTTTTTTATATTTATTTAAAATATTTTGCAGAATAAGACGTAGTATTTGATATAAACTGAACGACTGTGTCCCACAAAAAATCATCACGTTGAAGTCTAATCCCCAGTGTAATTGTTTTTTTTTTAAAGATTTTATTTATTTGAGAGAGAGAGAGAATGAGAGATAGAGAGCATGAGAGGGAAGAGGGTCAGAGGGAGAAGCAGACCCCCCCACCGCCCCCCCCCCCCCCGCTGAGCAGGGAGCCCGATGTGGGACTCGATCCCGGGACTCCAGGATCATGACCTGAGCTGAAGGCAGTCGCTTAACCAACTGAGCCACCCAGGCGCCCTCCCCAGTGGAATTGTATTTGGAGTTGGGGTCTTTGGGAGGTGATTAGTGAATGGAGTTAGTGCCCTTATACAAGACTTGAGAGAGCTTTCTCTCCTCATGATGTGAGGACATCTTAAAAGTCATACTTGAAAACGTGTTAGCAAAGAGATTTATACAGAATTATCACTACTCCCTTGCAGTATGCATTTCCCTCTGTTAAAGTAATTTTCACTTCCTAGGCTTTACTCTTACTTGCATCATCACTGTATTTATAATATTTAGAGATAAATACAACAAATTATTCTTAACACTCTAAAGTAAAAACCCATGGTTGTTTATATTTCACTTGGCCTGAAGACCTATGTTCAGTTTCTACTAATTACAAAAAGGACTGGTTCTCCAAAACGTCAAGACAGTAGATATAAGTTTAAGAGAAATGGCTTAATATAATGGGACCAACAATTGGAGAACCCAGTGTTGTTTCCTCTCCACAGAGGGCTTATTTTAAGTTTAACAAAAAAATTTTTTTCATACTCTTTCAGGAAAACTCTCCTTCAAGCAGTGGTAAGGGAAAATATGATCTTTCAAATATATGAACCTTTTATATTGAAAACTAAAAAAGCCTATAAGATACTAATCTGTGGTCATGTTGAACACTTCCCAAAAGCAAGATTTCTCTGATGTGCATGCACACATCTTCACTGTGATATTGATTAGACTGGCAGAGCCTAGATATCACTATGTAAGTGAATGGCACATTCTTTAGGTTGAATTTTAAATGTAGAAAGCACAACAGAATTATCTAAAAGTTTAATGGTATTAAAGTTATTTTCAACTTTAGTTCTTCCCTCTTCTTCCTCTCTATTGACTTATTTATTTATGTTATTATGTTCAATTAGCCAGCGTATAGTACATTGTTAGTTTTATTTTTATTAGTTTTTGATGTAGTGTTCAGCGATTCACTTGTTGTGTATAACACCCAGTGTTCATCACCACATGTACCCTTCTTAATACCCATCACCCAGTTACCCCATCCCCCCACCCCCTCTCCCTTCTGTAACCCTCAGTTTGGTTCCCTGAATCCAAAGTCTCTCATGGTTTGTCTCCCTCTCTGATTTCTTCCCATCCAGTTTTCCCTCCCTTCCCCTGTGGTCCTCCACTCTATTCCTTAATGTTCGACATATGAGTGAAACCATATGATACTTGTCTTTCTCTGCTTGACTTATTTCACTTAGCATAATCCCCTTAAGTTCCATCCATGTTGATGCAATTGGTGGGTATTCACTTTAAAATTAAAATATCTTTGTAATAAAATTTTACTCATTTGTTTATAGTTTAGGCTAACCTAACTTCCGAGATGAATTAGTTTTCCAGTTATCTATAGTGATAGAAATCAATATTTATGAAAGTCTTTTTTATATGCAGTGGAGTTAAGAGGTGAGTGTGAGGAAGGAAAAAAGAAAGATTGAGCTGCTCTGAAGCAACCTCTAAAAGTGAGATAATATAGACTTTGGTGTTTGAAGGCAAGGGTTCTAGTACAGACTCTGCCTTCAAATGTACATCCAAAGAAAGTTACCTAATTCTTTGCACATATTTCATTTTTCTGGTAAAGAATGTAGATACATATTGTCTCTTGGAACACTTTTTTAGGACTGTTTTAGAAACGAATGCTTATAAAATTGTGGGCAGTTATTGTTTATAACATACTAAATTTGCAAGCTGTGAAAATAATTGCAGAAAGGATTCTTATTGAGTCAAGTTGTAAGAATTGTGGGCTGTTGCTAAGGGATTACCTAGGCAAAATTTTCTTCCCTAGAAGACAGGAGTTGCTAGTGACAGGTAAAGTTAAGAAGGAAGGGGACATTTTGGACATCCTTCAAACATAAAATGGTAAATGCCATATTCAAATTGGAAAAAAAAATTGATCATTTGTCACAGGGTATTCCATGCTTTGCAAGCTAGTAAAAATAAAATTCTATTTTTTTCCCTATGTGAGATAAATATAAGAATGTTTTCAGGACAAAAGTAAAGATAGTACGCAACATCTCTAAGCCCTTTTGTTAACGACTGCCATTTTCCTCCATTGTCTTCAAATGGGATTCCCTGCCTTCTTTTCTCAGGATCTTCCTTTTCCAGTTTTTAGGACCAGTCTTAACCTTAGGCAAGAATGTTTAAGAGCATGAGCTTGGGAGCTACAATGTGTGCGTGTTTATTGCGTTTTTACCAATATCTGTATTAGTCAATTTTGCTGCATGGACAAATGGTCCCTAAATCTCAGTTACTTACATTAGTAAGCTTTAATTTCTTAGCTGAAGGTGACTGTGACTTGGCTAGAGCTGTGTCTCTCCTGCAGGGCTCTGGAAGAAGGAGTCTCTCCATGTAGATCATGCTTTTTTTCATGGCCCCATCTTAAAACTCATGCTCCATCTTAAAGTTTTCACTCGACGTGTAGTGTATCATGTCTGCTCACTATCCACGGGTCAAGATGTCACATGGGTGTACCAAAACTCAGAGAGGCAGGAATGTGTTCTCTTCCCACAGGAGGCATGACAAATCGCATGGTGAAGGGAAGGGTGAGATAATCTTACAGGGAAGGGAGGGAGAGAATAATTGTAAACAAAAATATAGGAATTTTCCTGCCATCTGTCACCACCTGTTAGACTGACCTGTTTTTCTGAACCTTCCAGGTGTGAATTTACAACACCACTACCAGGCATTTGAAACTTACTGAATGGAAATTCTTCTGAGTTTAAGTAACTGCATTTTTCATCTCTGTCCTGGTAGGTCTGTCCCAGCTCCTGTCTTTTCCAACCTGCCCCAGAAAACATAATTTCCATGGTATAGATAACATGCCTGCATTGTCAGGAATATTGTAGGTGCTGTTTTTTTCTCTTTTTCTGACTGCTGCTTCTTTATATGACCGGAACTTTTCCTCAAACGAATTGAGGGAGGAGAAAATGATACTGAAGTCATGGGCCATATACATAAAAGAGGTTTCAGGGATTTTAACTCTAATGGGTACTACAGAGCCAAGAGAACTATGCATAGAAAGGTCATAAAGTTTATTCACAGTATAACACAGATGTACATAGAAGGTAGGCCTCTTTAATATTTTCTATAATTTATGTAGTGTTCTTCAAAATTTCTTACTTTTAATAATTGGGAAAATAATTTTAGTCTTACTCAATTTAAAATTAATCTACTCTAATAAGGGAAATAGTCCCTTTTAGCTATCCAGTTTTACTTGAAAGAAAATGCTCAGTCTACCGTAGTTTTTAGTATTCTACTTCCTCTGATTTTCTCTGTTTCTCTCCAAACTTAAACCACACTTGGAGCTGTACTACCTTGTTTTCAGTGTGTGTGCAGGTAGAGATATAAGAGAATATTTATAGAAGCATTATTTGTAACAACAACAAAACCCTTTAAGACGGATTAAGCTGAAAAATGGGTACGCTGTTTGCCTATTTACACAGGTGTATACTACATATCAGAGAAAATACGGAGCATAGTTACCTCTATTCATGAGGCTAATGCAAAACATAACGTGAATGAAAAATGAAACCCATTGGTGGGATTCTGGGAAGATGGCAGTGTTAGCAGAATGATTTTCCAGTCCTTCTAAAACCCTGTGTTGAAAATAGACGGAACAAATGGAACATGAAGAAAAAAAATTAGAACACTTGAAATGTTACTAAGTGACAGGGTATTCCCACAAACCACAACAGAAGGGCAGGAGGGACAAATCACCAAAACCCATAAGATCTGCATCATACTATCTATATGGGAAGGAGGAGGCAGAAATGATGAGGTGTCTCTCAGACCTGAGAAAGAGAGAGCCTCAAATAAGTAAGCTATATTTGCTCAAAAACATAAAGAGGGCAGTTTATGAAGAGAAGCTGGAACTTGGAGGGTTTTTGCCCCTTCCAGTTCTGGGTAAATGCAAGAGATCTGTAGTAAGAAAAACAAAGGGGCTGAAGTTGTGAATTCACAAAACTGACTGCCACAACTCCCAACACAGAGTCCCACAGTGATGGGAAATTCCTAGGAGTGGAATAACAATTGAAAAGTAACAGAAACAAAAGAGAAGATCTAGACCAAAACTGAGAAGGGTACAGGGTCCAGAAATCTCATGAGCAAGCCATCAAATACTTGACCAATACATAAAAACAGAACCAAGAATTTATTGGCGATCCATAAGATTTTTAATTTTGCACTATTCTAAAACTTCAGGAAAGCTAGTTTCATAGAAAAATAAGCAATGGAAATGAATCAAAGTCAAATCCTATGCAAAATTATCATGAGGAAAAGAGAATGAGGAGCAAAATAACATCCCTAGAGAGAGTGAGAAGAGTGCCCAAAACATATCAAAACTAAAGTTAAATGAACGGTACCTAGTGATTAACATAACAATAAAAAATTAAAAAAAAATGAACAGTACCTAGGTGGCTCAGTCAGACTCTTGGTTTTGGCTCAGGTCATGATCTAACTAGTGTGAGATGCAGCCTCGCAATAGGCTCCACTCTCAGCAGGGAGTCGGCTTGAAGATTCTCTCTCCCTCTGTCGCTCCCCTTCTCACATGCTCAATCACCCCCGCTGAAATAAATAAATCTTTTTAAAAAAAGTGATGTAAGATATGAGCAAATCATTAATTAGGATTTTATTTTTTAATTTTTAAAAAGATTTTATTTATTTTAGAGAAAGAGAGAGAGCACGTGAGTGGGGGGAAGGAGCACAAGGGGATGATCTTCCAGCAGACTCCTTGCTCAGCACTGAACCTGGGATCATGACCTGAGCTAAAACCAAGAGTGGGTTGCTTAACCAACTGAGCCACCCGTTAATTAGGGATTTGAAAACATAAGAGGTAAGTGACAGATCTCAGGAAAGAAATACAATAAAAGAAACAAAATTTCACAAAGGAAGAATAAGTAACCCAAAAGCAAATAAATAAAAGCCAATAATGCCTTAAGAGAAATACAAAATGAAACCAGAGGGAATGTTTAAATGGAAACAGAAGAAGAAATTCCAACAGAACTGTAGAGATAATGATGAATATTGAAGATAGGCAAAGAAAAGGCAAAAACCAAACTAAGGGCACCAAATCATGCTAAGACCTGTAGTTCAGGAAAACTTTCTTGAAATAAAATTAAACTGGTTCTACATTTCTAAAGAGTACAGAGTGTAGCTTAAAGCTTAGATTGGCCAACACCAAGATATGAAATCTTTTTTCTTTATTTTAAAGGAAAAATATTTGGACATATAATAAAATTATATTATTATTGAAATTTGACAGCAGTACTCTATGCCCGGTGAAAAAGAGTAACATTTAAGATAGTTAAGGAAAGTAAGGAACAAGCAATTTTTTTTTTTTTTTCAGCAAAGGGCACTGACAAATTGTTACGAACACGCAAGACTCTGCTCTGGTAGTATTGTTCTGCTAGCTGTCTGTGAGCAATCTACCAAAGAATGAGGTTGAATATCAAAATGACTAGAAATATTGTCAAAGGAAAAGTGTTCAAAATTATTTTTTGAGCATCAATTTTCTAATTGCTTATAAAACTAAAGCCAAGGGTGCCTGGGTGGCTCAGATGGTTAAGCATCTGCCTTCGGCTCAGGTCGTGATCCTGGAGTCCTGGGAATGAGTCCCACATCAGGCTCCCTGCTCCTTGGGAGCCTGCTTCTCCCTCTGCCTCTCTCTCTCTCTCTCTCTCTCTCTCTCTGTCTCTCATGAATAAATAAAATCTTAAAAAAAATAATAAAAGTAAAGCCAAATAAGGATGAAGAGGGAGAGAATATATGTAATGGTTATGTGTTAAAATAATGTAGATACAATGCAATTTTTTAAATGGGAGAATAGGGAGAGCATATGCAAATAAACCTTTGAAAATGTTTTCAGTGGGGCACCTGGGTGGCTCAGTCATTAAGCGTCTGCCTTCCACTCAGGTCATGATCCCAGGGTCCTGGGATTGAGCCCCGCATCGGGCTCCCTACTCAGTGGAAAGCCTGCTTCTCTGCCTTCCACTCCCCCTGCTTGTGTTCCCTCTCTCGCTGTGTCTCTCTCTGTCAAATAAATAAATAAAATCTTTAAAAAAAAAAGTTTTCAGTAAGCACCATTGGTGGTAGAATTAGTATCAGTATTGAGACTAGTGTGTATCACATTGGGTAAAACAAATGAGTAATTATGGACTGTTCTACTTTTATCATTCCTATTGTTCTTAAGTTCCAAGATTCCTAGTATAGAATAAAGGAGATACAGATGTAGTAGAGAAGGTAGTTAATTAAAAACTCTATAATCTTTCATTTGAATTGGAAATAATAAGATATACTCATTTATATATATATACATATATATATATACACACACACATATAATCTCTATTTCTGTCAACCAGAAAGGTCTAGAAACAATGAACACCTTAGAAGCAGTGAACATATTACTAGCATCTAGATTCAGATCTTGAAATACCATTTCTTCCTAAAATAAACCAGTCCTTGAGAAAATGGCTGAGTCTTAGTCATCTTGTGGTACTATGTGGTGAGAAAACCATCAAAGAGTATCAGGGTCATGTCAAAAGGAATCAGGTAGGGGCCCCTGGGTGGCTCAGTTGGTTAAGCCACTGCCTTCGGCTCAGGTGATCCTGGAGCCCCGGGATCGGGTCCCACATCGGGCTCCCTGCTGAGCAGGGAGTTTGCTTCTCCCTCTGACCCTCCCCCATCTCATGCTCTCTCTCTTTCATTCTCTCTCTCAAATAAATAAATTAAAAAAAAAAGGAATCAAATTCATTTGAAGAGATTCTCACTGGCCAAACATGGGATGATTTAAGTTTCAAATTAAATAAATGTAGTGGATGAAAAGGCATAAAATATACGAGTTTGCAATTTTACTAAAAACAGTCTTTTGGTGAGGAAGATGATAGGAAAACAGTTCTTTATCTGAATATTAAAAAACTTCAGACAAATGAAGTTATAATTTTGATATACAGAAGACATAAGGCATTCATGGTCTAACCTAGAGTTCAGGTAAATATAACTTTGATGTCTTGCTATAGGAACAGAGTATACGTATGTAGTATATACTCTATACTAGTGTAGTGGATTGAAGTATGGCCCCTCCAAAAGTTATGTCCACACCCTAACTTTCAGGACCTATGAATGTGCCCTTATTTGGAAAAAGGGTCTCTGTAGATGTGATTAAGTAAGGATTTTGAGGTGAGATCATCCTAGATTACTGGGATGGTCTATACATCCAATGACAAATGTCCTTATGAGAGACAGCAGAGAAGAAATAACACAGAGGAAAAGCAGAGATTGGAATTATGCAGCCACACGGCAAGAACCTCTGGAGCCACTAGAAGCTGGAAGAGACAAGGGAGGGTTCTCCCCTGGAGCTTTCCCAAATAGTTGAGCCCTACTGATACCAATATTTTTTATTTCAGATGTCTGGCCTTAAGAAGTGTGGAAGAAAAAATTTCCACTTTTGTAAGCCACCTAGTTTATGGCAATTTTTTGCAGCAGCTGCAGGAAACAAAATACAGGCATCATACATGGATTTTTATGGGAGGAACTAATTTCTAAATCTCCTAAGTATAGGATATAATAAAAAATGTCAGCAGGTTTTTAAAAGATGAATATAATTCAGTAGACTTGCTGATTTTTATACCTTGAATAGTGTAAGTTTCAGTTTTCCTATGGATTACATTATAACTAATAAAATATTTCATATTATAATGCCAGAATTCATATCAATAATCTATAATACAGGGATCTATAATCTATAATACAGGTCTTGAGTACCAATGATGGAATGTGTTTTGCTAATTTGGAAATTGTTTTGCTATTGTTAATAAAATCAAACTATTTGATTCAATATGTACTTTTCAACTTTTTCTTTTTTTCAGCTAAGGAAGTATGCTTTCTCAGTATGCAGTTTTTTGGCCTAGCTGGGAAAATTTAGTGCTTAAAAAGTTCACAGCAATTTTCTTTATGGGTCACATGTTACCAGTAAAATGAAATCATCTAACATATGGCTTTTGGAGAAGAAACACATAAGCAAACAAAAACACTAAATGTCAGAGTATCCTCATCTTAATACACACATATTTCCAAAATGTATGGAGAAAGATAATAAAAATGAAGTTCATATGATAAATTAAGAAATACAAATTTCTAATTGTAGATAAATCAAGAGTAGTTTTGCAAGATTTCTTTTAATTTGATTTTTTAATTATACAAAATCTAGCTGTTCCTGTATTTTTCAATAAATACAAATAATATCTCTTTGCTATAGTCACAAGAAATTTCAAATTATTTATTAGTTTGGTAATTGTGTTGGGGGATGGGAAGGAATATAAGTTGTAGTGCTATTTTTGACATGGATGAATTTTTTTTTCCAGACTCTGATGTTACTTTTCTTGCAGACATTTGAAACCGAGTAAATTTTTTTGTTTTTCACCTTTATCAATTCAGTTCATATTATATTCTTCCTGTGCATATAGTTTCTCTTTCCAAATTTGCCTACATGGGTTTATAAAACAGATGTAAGCAGATATTACACAAAAGGAAAAGCCTAAGAAGACAGTTTTTTCCATAATTGCTTTTATCAGAAGGGAACTCTGAAGATGCATCAGAGGAAATAACCCTGGATGGGAATGAGTATATGGATTTCTTTGGAAGAATTGTTTTTCCTAAAAGAACCAGGATCTAAAAAGACTGTGTTTCATTTCAAAATAATAGAAAATTCTCAATATATCAACATAATTGTAGCCTTGAAGACATTGGGCCACACTAAAGAAAAAAGAGTAGCATTATTCCAGGAAGATAATTTTAATTGAAAGAAATAATTAACAGAGTGTGGTTGACCTAGCAGTGTAGAGCCTTCAGGACAGAAAAAGTTGCATACACTCTTTTATTAATGTCAGAATTTTATTTAAAAGGACTATCTATTGGATGAAGGCATTCTGATTATTTTAAGCATTTTTTTTGTTCTGTATTGACCATTTTATATGTTCTCTACTAGCTTTTACAATCCACAAATAATTAAGTGTCTTGATTATTCAGTTTCATGTGACTGATAATTTCTGGAAAGCTTAAAGGATTAGGTATAAATCAGTCAAGATTATAACCCTAATATAGAAGGATTGTATGAGGATTTTATCCCTAGAAATAAATAGAATGGAAAGTATTCCGGAGAAGTATTATTGTTGGCTTATTCAATCAAGATTGACATGATGGTTAATTTTTCTCCATCTTATGAAATAGTTTCTTTTCTCTGATTCCCTTGCATTCTTTTTTTAATTTCCACTATTCAGAGTTTCCTTGGAGAATTAACAAGGAACTCAAAGTTTGCAGTGTCTGCCATAAAGACAAGGCTGTGTTAATAAAAAAACAGTTGATCAAAAAGAGAAATGTAAGGCTCTACACAGTAAGGGAGTCATTACCAGTAAAGTTATTACCAAAACTAATAGACATAGAATACTAAAGGAGAAACAAGATTAGAATCAAAAGAGAGTCAGGGATAGAAATTCAGAAACAGCTGATTGGATTAATTTACCAGATTTAATGACAAAAGATTTGAATCCTATTTCTTTGGCATAGTCCACTTTTCCAGTTTGCTAACAGAACATTCTTTATCATTTTTTCAAAGACTTAATTTTTTTAGGGCAGCTTAAGTTTATGACAAAATTGAGAGGAAGGTATAAAGATTTCCTATTTATCCCCTACCCCATACATGCGTAGCCACCCTAGTTATCAACAGCACTCTTCAGAGGGGCACTTTTTTTTTTTTTTAACCAAGGATGAACCCACATTGACACATCATTATCACTCAAAGCCCATAGTTTACTTTACAGTTAACTTTTGGTGTTGTACCTTCTATGGGTTTGGACAAATGTATAATGATATATATCCATCCTTATAATATTTTATAGTATGTAAATATAGTATTTTCAGTGCCTAAAAATCCACTGTGCTCTGCCTATTCATCTTTCTTCCCTCCCCTAACCCTGGTAACCACTGAACTTCTTAGTGTATGCATAGTTTTGCCTTTTTAGAATGTTACTTAGTTACAATCATACAGTATGTAGCCTTTTCAGTTTGGCTTCATTCATTAGTAATATGCATGTAAATTTCCTCCATTTCATCTTATAGCTTGATAGCTCATTTCTTTTTAGCGATGAATATTTTATTGTTGGATTACCACAATTTGTTTATCCTTTAACCTACTGGACTTCTTGGTTGCTTCCAAGTTTGGGCAGTTATGGATAAAAATGTGTATGGATGCACATCTGTATGCAAGTTTTTTTTTTTTTTTTAAGATTTTATTCATTTATTTGACAGAGAGAGAGAGAACACAAGCAGGGGGAGCGGGAGAGGGAGAAGCAGGCTTCCCGCAGAGCAGGGAGCCTGATGCGGGGCTCGATCCCAGGACCCTGAGATTATGACCTGAGCCGAAGGCAGGTGCTCAACGACTGAGCCACCCAGGCGCCCCTTTCCAAATCCTATGGGTGTTTACTAAGGAGCGCAATTGCTGGATCGCATGGTCAGAATATGTTTAATTTTCAAGAAACCACCAAAATGTCTTCCAAAGTGGCTAGAATGTTTTGTATTCCACCGGTAATGTACAAGAGATCCTACTGTTCCACATCATTGCCAGTATTTGGTGTTGTCAATGTTCTGGATTTTGGCCATTCTAATAGGTAGGTAGTGGTATCCCATTGTTTTGATTTGTATTTCCCTGATGATATGTGATGTGGAACATCTTTTCATATGTTTATTTGTCATCTGTACATCATCTTTGGTGAGGTGTCTGTTAACACCTTTGGCTTATTTTTAGATTGGGTTGTTTGTTTTCTCATTGTTGCATTTTGATAATTTGTTGTATATTTTGGATAACCGTCCAAAAGGACTGCTATTTTTGCAGATATTTTTTTTCCAAGTCCGTGGCTTGTCTGCATTCTCTCGTTAGTGTCTTTCACAGAGCAGAAAGTTTACATTTTAATGAAATCAACCTTATCAATTATTTCTTTAATAGATTGGGTCTCTGGTGTGTCTCTAAAGAAATATCACCATACCTAAGGTCATCTATGTTTTCTTCTATATTATCATGTAGGAGTTTTATAATTTTGTGCTTTATATTTAGGTTTGTGATTGATTCTGAGTTCTTTTGTGGAGGGTGTAAGTTCTGTGTCAGGATTTGTTTGTGGATGTTCAGTTGTTTTGGTACCATTTGTTGAAGAAACTCTCTGCTCCATTGTGTTGCCTTTAGACCTTTGTCAACAATCAGTTGATTATATTTATGGGGATCTATTACTGGACTCTCCATTCTGTTCCATTCATTTCTTTGTTTATTCTTTTGCCAATATCACATTGTATTTGCTGGTATTTTGATTAGAATTACAGTGAATCTATAGATCAAGTGGGAAAGAACTGGCATGTTGACAATATTGGGTTCTCTTATACGTGAACATGAAATATGTCTTCATTTATTCAGTTCTTTGATTTTGTTCATCAGAGTTTCATAGTTTGCCTCATATAGATCTTGAACATATTTTGTTAGATTTATACCTAAGTATTTCATTTTGGGGGAAGGTGCTAGTATAAAGGGTATTGTGTTTTTAATTTTGAATTCCACTGTTCATTGTTTATATATAAGAAAGAAATCAAATTTTGTATATTAACCTTGTATCTTGTAACCTTACTATAATCACTTATTAGTTTTAATTTATTTATGGATTATTTTGAATTTTCTACATGAATTATCATGTCATCTGTGAACAAAAACAGTTTTATGTCTTCCTTCCCAATCTATATATGTTTTCTTTTCTTTTCTAGTAAATGTATGTCCTTGTTCTGTTTCTCATAGGTAGCCTTGCAGTTCTATCAATTTTTGCCTTATGTAGTTTGATGCTCTGTTGTTATGCACATATATGCTAAGAATTGTTTATGTCTTCTTGGAGAACTGACCTTATTGTCATTATGTAATGACCTTCTTATTTTTCATACCTTTCCTTGCTTTGAAGTCGGCTTTGTCTGAAATTAAGATAGCTGCTTCTGCTTTCTTTTGTTTAGTACTAGCATGGTTTATTTTTTCCATCCATTTATTTTTAATTCATATGTTTCTTTATTTTTAGTGGATTTCTTGTAGACAACATTTAGTTGGGTGGTGTTTTGGTATCCACTTTGGTAATCTGTCTTTTAATTGGTGTTTTTAAACCATCGGCATTCAAAATAATTACTTATATAGTTTGATTAATATCCACCATATTTGTTTCTGTTTTCTATTTGTTGCCCTTCTGCATTCTTTCCATTTTTGCTTACTACACTTTTTCTGCCTTTTACTTGAGCATTTTATTTGATCCTTATGTTATTCCTTTCTTATCATACCAGTTATACTGCTTTAATTCCCTTTTGTAGTGGTTGCCCTAGAGTTTGCGATGTACATTTACAACTAATCCAAGTCCACTTTCAGATACCATTAATGTACTTCCCAGAGAGTCTGAGCACTTTATAATAACCAAATAATCCTAATCCTTTCCTTTCATATCTTGTATCATTGCATCGTTCATTTTATTTACATACAAGCATACACAAGTGTGTATAGATACATAGATATGTATAAAATAAAATACATTATTTTTAATTTCAAAATACATTCAATATTTTCATTTATGTTATAGTGATTTTTTATCTTTTGTATTTCTTTTTGGTTCTTTCTTAGGTTTTCCATATCTCTGCCTCCATTGCCCATCTGTTCTTGCATGATGTCCGTTTTATCCCTTAGAACCCTTAGCATATTAATCATAGCTGTTTTTAAATTGCTGGTCTGATAACTCCAACATTCTGCAACGTCTAGTTCTGATGCTTGTTCTGTCTCTTCAAATCATACTTTTTGACTCTTGGTATGCCTTGTAATTATTTCTTGATAACTGGACATGATATACCAGATAAAAGGAATTATTTTCAAAAGGTCTTTAGTCATGTGGTGGTGAGATGCGAGGGGAGGGGAAGCATTTCATAGTCCCATAATTAGGCCTCATTCTTTTAGAAGGAGTATGCCTGTGGGCTGTGAACTTCATGTGTGTCTCACTGTTTTTCTCCCTCCTTAGATGGGACAGGATATTTAAGGCTGGGCTTGGGTATTTCCCTTTTCCTATGTAGAGACAAGAATTGGCTGGAATTGGGTATTTCCCTTCATTCTCTCAGTTTTATCTCATAACACATTAGAAGATTAGGCTTTGGTATCCAGTTTCTTTTGAGGGCAGGCCTTGTTAAGAAGAACACAGCACTCTGATGTACTTCAAAACGGTTTCTTTTCTCCTCCCTCTGCCAGAAGCCCAAGGGGATTTTTATCTGATATTTATTATGAATCTGGTTCAGATCCTGGAGTTAAATCCCACAATACTATGGGGGCCTCATATGATTGATCCTCTGGAGATTTTAATTCTCAGAGTTGTCAGCACTGATAGCATTTTCCATTCAATGTATTTTAAGAATTTTAGGGCAACTTTTGAGAAGCAGGGGTTAAAAACTGCACCCATACTGTGTAGACATGTAAACATCTCTTAGTCCAATCATTACTCTATATCAGGAGTATAAGCCTATAACCCAAATCTGCCCTACTGCCTCCTTCTTAAATTGTAGTAAAATACATGTAACATAAAATTGCCATCTTAACCATATTTAAGTATTGTTCAGCAGCATTAGGTAGGTTCACATGTTGTGCTGTTAACATCATTACCAATCATCCACAAAACTTTTTTCATCTTGGGAAATTGAAACTCTGTACCTATTCAACAATAACTCCCATTCTCCAATCCTTACCAATCCTTACCTATCACCAGTATACTTTCTGCATCTATGTATTTGACTACCTTATGTGAATTAAATCATACAGTACTTGTCTTTTGTGATGTGCTTATTTCATTGTAAAATATCCTTAGGGTTCACATATGTTGTAGTATATGTCAGAATTTTCTTCCTTGGTAAGGTTGAATGATATTTCATTTTGTGTATGTACACTTTTTATTTATCTATTTATCCATCAGTGGACACTTGGGTTACCTCCACATTTTGGCTATTGTAAATAATGCTACTGTGAACAGGGGTGTACACACAGCTGTTTGAGTTTCTGCTTTCAATTTTTTTAGCTATACACTTAGAAGTGGAAATGCTGCATCATATGTTGATTCTATTTTTAATATTTTTCAGGAACTGTTATATTATACATATATGTAGACATATATGAAATTATCCCTTAATGGTAGATTGCTATACTTCAAACTCTAAGGTAATCACTAAAATAAGAAAATGAAGAGTTATAGCTGGTAAACCAGCAAAAGAGATATAGCAAAAATATAAAATGTACAAAAATGACAGATAAGGAAGAAAGAAGAAACAAAGTACAGATGGGAAAGAGAAAACAAAAAGTAATAATAATTAAACCTAACTACACCACTAATTACTTAAATGTGGGTAGTCTAAATACAACAATTAAAAGGTAGAGATACTCAGATTACATAAAGAAGCATGACCAAACTGTAAGATTCCTACAAGATACAAACTTTAAATATAGAGCAAAAAATAACTTAAAAGGATGGACAACTATAATGTCAATACTATTAAAAATAATGGCAGTGCTGG
This sequence comes from Zalophus californianus, assembly GCF_009762305.2. Lineage (NCBI taxonomy): Eukaryota > Metazoa > Chordata > Mammalia > Carnivora > Otariidae > Zalophus > Zalophus californianus. Next base: position 37,416,681 of record NC_045596.1, read on the forward strand.
GGCGCCCGGGTGGCTCAGTTGGTTAAGCGATTGCCTTCGGCTCAGGTCATGATCCCGGAGTCCTGGGATCGAGTCCCGCATCGGGCTCCCTGCTCAGCGGGGAGTCTGCTCCTCCCTCTGACCCTCCCCCGTCTCATGCTCTCTCTCTCTCTCATTCTCTCTCTCAAATAAATAAATAAAATCTTTAAAAATAATGGCAGTGCTATATTAGTCCTTGATGAAGTAGATTTCAAAGCAAAGAATATTACCAGGGATTAAGAAAGCCATTTAATAATGAGAAACATCAGCCATTTGGTAGGACCTAATAACCCAAAATGTTTATGAACGTAATAGCAGAGCATCCAAACGCATGAAGGAAAAACTGGTAGAACTGCATAAAGAAATAGAAGAATTCACAATTATAGTCAGGAATTTCAATATCTGTCTCCTAATAAATGACAGAAGGACAGGAAGTAAATAAGAATATAGAAGATTTGAAAAATACTATTGACAATAGCATCAGAATGTGAAATGCTTGGGAATAATTCTGACAAATGATGTGCAAGCCATGCACACTGAAGAACTAGAATCATGGAAGAGAAAAATTAAAGAAGACAGTAAATAAATTGAGGGATATACCGTATTCATAGCTTGGAAAACTCAAAAGGCTAAGATGTTAATTTTCTCCAGGTGAGCTATAGATTCCACACAATCCCAATTAAAATCCCAGCAAATGTTTTTTGTAGAAATTTACAAGCTAGGGCGCCTGGGTGGCTCACTTGGTTAAGCAACTGCCTTCGGCTCAGGTCATGATCCTGGAGTCCCAGGATCGAGTCCCGCATCGGGCTCCCTGCTCAGCAGGGAGTCTGTTTCTCCCTCTGACCCTCCCCCCTCTCATGTGCTCTCTTGCTCTCTCAAATAAATAAATAAATAAAATCTTTTTAAAAAGTAAAAAAAAATATTACATACTATATGATTACATTTATATAAAAAATGTAGGAAATGCAAACTACAGTGATAAAAAGTACATCAATGCATGAATGGAGCTAGAGTGTATTATGCTAAGTGAAATAAGTCAGTCAGAGAAAGAGCAATACCATACCTCACTCATATGTGGAATTTAAGAAAGAAAACAGATGAACATATGGGAAGGGGGAAAAGAAAAAAGGAGAGAGGGAAACAAGCCATAAGTGACTCTTAATGATAGAGAACAAACTGAGATTGGTAGAGGGAGGTGGATGGGGGATGGGCTAGATGGGTGATGGGTATTAAAAAGGGTACTTGTGGGGCGCCTGGGTGGCTCAGTCGGTTAAGTGTCTCTTCAGCTCAGGTCTTGATCTCGGGGCCCTGGGATGGAGCCCCACGTTGGGAATCCATGCTCAGTGGGGAGTCCGCTTCTCTCCCTCTCTCCCTCTCTCACCGTCCCCCATGTGCTCACCCTCTCTCTCTCAAATAGATAATTAAAATCTTAAAAAAATTAGATAAATAAAAAGGGCACTTGGGAGGAGCATTGGGTGTTGTATGTAAGTGATGAATCACTGAATTCTCCAGAAACCAATATTGCACTGTATGTTAACTTACAAAATTTAAATAAAAAACAAACAAAATGATGCATTACCTAATGGTCATTGAACTAGACCATAGGGGAGTTCAAACAGGTATGGCAATATACAGTAGGTGTTAAAAGGCCTGTACTTAGGAGGCATACTGCTTGGGATCTGTGTTACTTGCTATATGTATAAATTTGGAAAATTCTTCAACCTCTTTGTGTTGAAATTTCCTCATCTCTAAAATGGGGGTCATAATTATCTCTAGTTCAAAGGGTTGTGAGGAGTAAATTTAGTTAATATATATAAAACATACATTCCATGAAGTAACATGTTGGAATATATACAACACACATGTTTGCAATTATTAAAAAAAAAAAAAGTACATTGATGCATATGAAGGGATCCAGGCAGTGGGGGGAGGGTGGGAAGTAATTAATTATAAAGGCACCTGAAGAAACTATTAGGGGTGATAGTTATGTTATCTATTTGGATTGTGGTGATGATTTCTCTGGTGTGTACATATCATCAGTGTTTTCTTATTATATGTTAATTATACTCCAAGAAATTGAAAAAAAGAAAAAAACAATGGAATGATTGCTTAGTTAACTCGAGTCCTAGAAGATTTTTACTGCTATATTACAAAAGCATAATCATTACATTATATAGACATGTGATGTTAATCTCAACTACTGTCTTGTTTGATCACGTGTATATTTGTTCCATTCTTTGAGAACATTTTCCTTTATTCTACGTTGTTTCTAATTTACCAAACTTTTACCTTATGTGTAGGGAATTCTCTGACCCTTTTGTCTCATCATGTCCCAAATTCCATCTTATTTATTTGGATTGCATAGGCTTAATTACATTTTAATTCTCCTGCATTAAGATAGGAGAAAATATTTTGTTCAACCAGTAGGTTTAGTACAGCTGGAAGTGATAAAAAATGTTCTCTAAATAATTTCTAAGAGAGGTCATTGTGACCAGAGGATTATTGTATTCTCAATGATTATTCAGCCTGCACTATGTGGCGTTAGCCATATACTAGCAGGAAGCAGATTGTTTGTGCTTGCTTCTTGACATTGGAATGGTCTGACATTTGACATCTTGCCATTTAATTGTCAAGAAAATTCTCAGCTGGAAAAAATTTGTCTTTTAGCATTTGAGTGACCCTCTGAGACCTAAAGTTAAATATAATGACTTATTTTCTGAGTTTGCTTCTTTCTGTTCAAACTGGTTCTGTCTTTCCTGGAGAAACATTAGCGTTTCTTCTATTTTTTTTTCTTCAAATATGTACCAGGTAAAGATAATTTTATTTTTTAACAAGTGTAGGAGAGATTTCAGTTAAAATTATTGTGAAAAATGGACTTGAATATGACTCTGAAGGCTAGAGTGTTGGTGTATGAAAGACAAGGACCTTATAAATGGTCTTTAATTTCAAAATTTTATCAAAATAATTTTTGTCACTAAATGGAGCGGTTGTTTGAGGAGTTTGAATATTATCTTGAACATAGAATTCTTTAACAGAAAAAGTATCCTACGGTTAAGTCTGTATGTCTGTTGAAAATTATCCTTTTCATATTTTTGCTTGCTACTATTAAGCCTACTGTATACAAGTCAACTAATCTAAACTCATTTAATCCTTGCAAGAGTATTGAATAGAAACTCATTTAATTTTTTTTATTTTTTAAAAGATTTCATTTATCAGAGAGAGAGAGAGAGAGAGCACAGCAGGGGGAACAGGAGGCAGAGGGAGAAGTAGGTTCCTCATTGAGCAAAGAGCCTGTTGTGTGGGACTTGATCCCAGGACCCTGGGATCATGACCTGAGCTGAAGGCAGATGCTTAACTGACTGAGCCACACAGGCATACCTAAAAATTAATTTAATTTAATTTAATTTTATTATGTTATGTTAATCACATATGGAAATCACATGTACATCATTAGTTTTTGATGTAGTGTTCCATGATTCATTGTTTGCATATAACACCCAGTGCTCCATGCAGTACGTGCCCTCCTTAATACCCATCACCGGGCAAACCCATCACCCCACCCCCCTCCCCTTTGGAACCCTCAGTTTGTTTCTCGAAGTCCATAGTCTCTCATGGTTTGTCTCCCCCTCCGATTTCCCCCACTTCATTTTTCCCTGCCTTGCATTGAGGACATTAGGAGAAGGAAGAAATTCATTTTAAAATAGGGTGGAAAGTAAGAAAACTTCTTGCCCAAGATATTTCATATGCTCACAAAATATAAACTTAAGAAGTTGTAGAATTAATAATTTTCATATAAAATATTTTAATAATATTCTCTAAGAAGTTATGACTTGATCCATCAATTCCACTTCTGGGTATTTATCCAAAGGGAACAAAATCACTAATTTTAAAAGATAGCTGCATTTCCATATTCATTACAGCATTGTTTACAACAGCCAAGACACGGACACAATGTAAGTGCCCCATCGATGGATGAACAGATAAGGGAAACATGATATATATAACATATATAAACATGAAATGTATTTTATATATATTTCTCTCTCTATAGATAGATAGATAGATAGATAGATATCACTTCAAGACTTAATCCTGAAATCTTCTTATAACTAGTACTACTTGTTCTAATCCCCTTCCAGCTTGGAAAGGATTAAACCTTCAAGGGTACTTGGAAATCACATGTAGATGATGGGTGACTATCCATTGGCTTTGGACTCTGAATAACTGTACTCTGAAGTACACCCAGTACTATGATGAGAAGAAATGAACTTCTATTCTGTCAGATCCACTACATATTTTTGTATCTATTTCCTGTAGCTGTTACCCTATCACACAAAGCCAGCACCGTAACTGGCAAAAAGTTTGTCCTAAGTATTTTAGAGTGAATAAATACCTACCCCAGCAGTAAACATTACACATAAAATTAAAGTCCATGGACATTCCTACTATAGTTATGGATATAAGAAAAGTGAAATCTTTAGCGGTATTCCTTAAAATTGTTCTAATATTCTAAGAAATAGTATTAAGGAAAAAAAGTTAAATATATAGTTATTGGAAAGAAAAAAATAACAAGTTCATGATATTATTACTTAGAAAACTCAACGGAAGAAAAATTAATAAAAATAAAAGATAACTTTTAAAAATAAATATTAAAATGATAGTTCTATAAATATTGAAACTCATCTGAAAACATAAATAAAATGTTTCATTTGTACTAAATATAAAAATTTTAAACACTTAAGTATAAGCCTTAATAAGAATATATCTTGAAAGTTTTAGAAAATAGTATCTAGAACATATTTTAACATGTGTCAAAATTGTATCAAAGCATATATTTAAAGATAATTGAAAAAGCCCTAAAGAGCCTGAATTGTAATAAAGTCAGAGATGCATTGTATTCCTATATGAGAGGACTGACCAGTGTAAGAATGCTTATTTTCCATAAATAATTTTATAAAGTGAATGCAATTAGTGTCAAGTCAGCCTGCATAACAATTTTGCGTATTAAGGAGACGTAAAACATAAAATGGAATAAAATATAAGTAAGATGGAGAACCTACAAGCTTCTAATTTAGTAGAGTACAAAGCATTTATTTCTGTAATTTGTGGGGAACAAAGCAATGAAAATTCTTATATGGGTGTTAAAAATTACTTCTTATTCTGCAATAAAGCTCCTTACAACCAAGCAGCGGCAATTATGTAGTGACATATACAAGTACACAAGGTCTGGGATATGACATGGAAAGAATGAAGTGTATTGTGACATGTTGCTGAAAATGAAGCTAAGAGTTACTTTCTACAGAGATATTAGGGAGAATATATCTATTTTATACTAAAAAGCACTCAAGGTTTAGCTTTGTAAAGATGTTTAAGAATCTCTAAGTCTGCCCTTTGAGAGTTTTTGTAGTGATGGGGAATGTCATGGCTATAAAGAAAGCTGGAGGAGGTACAATGCCAATTCATCTAATTTAATTGATATTAAAATAATTCATCAAAAATTTGTGTTAGGGTAGGTACTATTTTCCCCAAACTTTAAAGATGAGTTAATTTGTAAATCTATATTTAAAAAACCTAAACTTAGATTAAAAGAATCATTCACATTTCTCAGGATGGCAAACTGCAGCCCTAGTAGGTAAAAGAACAAGTGAAAGTCTGGTTGGTAAGGTGGGACAAGGGGAAAGGGGAGAAAAATCTGCTCAATGAGCTACGGCTTTTTCCATGCTGAGAAGAAATAAAAAGAGAACTGTTCTTTGATTCCCGGTAAGATATGTTAATAACACAATTAGGTTGATTTCTTTAAGCCAAATTTTAGCTAGACCAAAGCTGTGTCATTTTTCTTTCCAGTGGTTAGATGGTATAGTTCAGAAAGCTACTGAAAAAGACTGATTCTAAAAGCAATGCATATCAGCAATACAGAACACTTTGGGGACCATTTCTTTATTTTGGTGAAGGTTTGTGGGTGTGTACATAGCCCCATTTGCAATCCAAAGGCTATAAAAGACATCTTGGGCAAGAGAAAAAAAAAATGTTCGTTGTATCACATGTAAAGGCTTTAAAAAGTTTCTTTCTATGTTAACCAACAGATGTAGAAATTGCACAGGTAAACTTTACTGAACCATTCAGTAAATTATACTGAACCATTCTAATTACCATTTAATGACTACTCTTAAAATTGAATTTACCAAAGATAAGCAATACTGTCTGTGTGATAGCTGGAGAGAAATTTTGATTGTGGATCAATTTCCTTTATTTGCTGGAATAAAAACACTTTCACTGACTGAGAAGAATCCATCTAAAGATTCAGTCTGGAGCATTTCCAATAATCATGCTTTCCTGGGCACCTTGATTTTTTTTCTGTATAATGTTTATTACTTTTCCTTATTTGTGTCATTTCTTATGGAGGCATACACAGTTGGTTTCTTATATGAAATAAAAGTTGGTGTAATAAAACAAATCTTAAAAAAGCATTTTTAACATCTGGCTTTTAGATAGAGTTTGGCTGCTTCGTAGATCTTGGATTGGGTACCTAACCTGAATTCTCTTGGTGTCAGTTCCCTTGTTTACAAAATGAGAACTACCCACCTATCTCACAGTACTATTGTAAGAGTCTATTGGGATAACTGTTAGGAAATTGTTAATTTAACATGCTACATGATTACAAATAAGTAGTAATATTTTTAAGGGTGAGTCTGTCCATATGACCTTGTGCCTACATCTCTCAGTGGTCCCCATACTGCTTGTGTTCATCCATCCATTGGCCTCTGGAGAGTCATGCCTAATACAGCCTATTATTGCTGCAGGCTCTGCTTCTTCTTTCATCAGCTTTGAGACACTTGGCTCCAAATGGCAATTGCCTGCTCCAGTGGTCTGCCAAAAGATACAGTTTCCCAGCAGTCAGTGTCTACGCAGCCCTGTTTGAAATTCTTCCACAGCAAATCTTAAGAATGTTTCATCAATCTTCCCTGCCAACAGTGATTCTACTTTGGTCCAGCATGCAGGAAACTAGGGGGTATCTTGCTGGCATGGAATCTGCAAACATGTCCTGCTTCAGCCTGTGGAGTTGCAATAAGGTTGAACTGAATTCATTCTAAGAAACCGTTCTAGCTGATCCTGGCAAGTTTGTAATGCCAAGCTTGGCACAAGTATGTGCCAATGTATGTGCTTCTTAGGGGCTCATGAAGCCTAATAAAGTGTTGATCTCAATGCGGATATTTAATTAAGTTTTTAATGTAATTGCTAATTTATATAACACAATGGTAAATATCGGATTGTAGAAGATTTTATCTTGAACTTGGAGATAATAAAAGTATAAAAGTAACTGACATTTACTGAGCACTTGTTATGTGAGATATCTTAAAGCACATTATATGTTGTAAGTTATTTTTATTCCCTCAGTCTATTATGCAGGTTTTCTGATAGGGGGTTCAAGGAATACACCTCAAAGAGCTAGCAAAGAATATACCCTAAATTTGAACCAGGAAGACCTGTCTCTGAACCTGGGCTATTAATCACTTTGTCATTATGCCTGCTAATCATTTTGGTATGCTCACCAATGGATAGGTATCTAAACACTGAGATGAATACTTTAAAGGAAAATCTTCATTAGAAATTGTCTTTATTCTTTGGTAAGAGAGAATTAAGGTCTCAGAGCTGTTTCTGGGACTAAGGGTGTTGTTATATTTATGTGGATGTATTTGAATGTATACTTTGGAGCATTAAAATGTGCAATACCACTCATTTTCTCAGGAAAGTTATCTCATTCTTTTGAGAAAGATTACATGAAATAGTGCATAATAAAACAGTATAATAATATAACCACTTTAATACATTAAAGAGTATCATTTAGGAGACTTTAACCACACACTTAAGTCAAATTGGGAGAGGGCTTTCTCTCAATTCAATAAGAACAACAAGAGCCGCCATCAGATTAAACACCTTAACATCGGTTGACCTAAGGGATTGGGATGAGGAGTTAACATGACCTGGGTTAGCAACAAGATCTGAATCTCTATATAACATCAGGAAGAGTTACTGGAGCCTGGGTTGTGACCATGGAAGCCTTGGAATAATAAGAGAATACAGTCATGTAGCACTTCCCAGAGGCAGAGCTGGTGCTGATAGCAGCAATCATGTTATAAGGTTTTCCATGATGCAACAGAGCAGACATCAGCACCAAAAGAGAAGAAATGTAAGGATTATTTCGGATAATGTGTGAACAACTTTGAACTCTGCAAAAGAAGGGGAGGGATTTATTCATTTGGGTTTCTGATACCTCATGCTGGAGTTCTCAAGAGTAAAATCTATTTTCTGTTTCCTTTTTTATCTTATATTAACTCAACATTTATCAAAATTTTCTTCCAGGTTGGGAAACCAACTTTTATATATATATATGGGAAAATGGGAAAACTTACATGCTATTTGGCCTATTTTCTTGTTTTTGTATTGATTTGGATTAATTTATCCAGCAACATGAAGCTATATTGTAATCACACTTACTTGTCATGATTTTTTTTTAAAGATTTTATTTATTTGTTTGAGAGAGAGAACACAAGCATGTGGGGGTGTGGAGAGACAGAGGGAAAGGGAGCGGGAGAAGCAGACTCGCCACTGAGCAGGGAGCCCAAGATCATGACCTGAGCTGACCTGAGCCAAAGGCAGAGGCTTAAGGGACTGACCCACCCAGACACCCCTTATTTGTCATGATGTTTAAGAATAATCCACTTGAAATGATCGAAGTGTGCAATCTTCACACAAGAAATATTTAGTAGAGGACAAAATTCTTGTTAAATCAGTAATATGACTGACAATTGGATATGTTTTTCAATAATCTCAAATATGATTCAGGACAAATATTATTTGCTTTTGGATAGTAAATTATTGTTACTTTAGTTGAAACTTAGGTGTTACATATCTTCTTCCTAGGTTAGATAGAAGATGATAAGTTAAAATATAGTATCCTAATGCCACTGTTATCTCAATCACCAAATAAATAAGTAATAGAAAAAAATAGAAGTATGGGACCTGCAGCACAATTGCTTACACTGTTCTTTGAAAAGGCACTTTTTTTCTTTAAATGTTTGTATGCTTGGTCTTTTCCAAGTAGAACATACAAAATAAGGTAACCTCTTTTCGGAGAAAAAAAAATCGTGTGTAAGGATAACAAGAATTAGTAAGTCTGTCTTCACTTCCTGAATTCATAAGGTTAGTGAAAATAATTTTCAACTCTATTGATTTTCCAATATGGGCAAGACTGTATGTCATTTAAATAAGAATGGTAAGAGTTTTGAAGCTACAGTCAAAACTTATAAACACTACCAATTCTTTTTTTCCTTTCTTTTTTGGGGGGGTATAAAATCAATTGCTATGGGTACATGAACTCAATGGAGTTGTTAGAAAAATCTTGAAAACAATAAGATCAACATTAATTAATCAGATGTGCCCTTATATAAGTACAAAAACCTATGGGGTTTTAGAAAAAGGAAAGGTTAACTTTGGGTGGGTAAGATCTGGGACGTTTATCTGGATGAGATACCCTTTGAGCAAGAACATTAGTATGGATTTCCCTTGCAGCTATGGATTAGCCATCTTTAGTAATCACATAAATATTTTCAAAATCGATCTGTGGAAGTATAGAGAACATCTGTAGCTACATTGGAATACAAACACTTTAAAAACAGAAAAATGGGAGGGGCGCCTGGGTGGCTCAGTCGTTAGGCGTCTGCCTTTGGCTGGGGTCATGGTCTCGGGGTCCTGGGGTCGAGCCCCTCATTGGGCTCCCTGCTCAGTGGGGAGCCTGCTTCTCCCTCTCCCACTCCCCCTGCTTGTGCTCTCTCTCTCACTGTGTCTCTCTCTGTCAAATAAATAAATAAAATTTTAGAAAAAAAAACAGAAAAGTGGTTTTTAGCACTAAAACCTCTAATCATGTGAGCTGTGATGAGCACAGAACTCTTAAGCCATAGTTGTTTTCTCCTTCACAAAAGAGACAAAAATACCATCCTGTCTTATATTGCTGGTACTATACTGAGGTCACTTAGTACAATGGTGGTGTTGGCAAGACATGAATTGCAAGAATACAAATGGTCATTTATAGATTGTCACTGAAATTAATATTATTAATTTAATTTGTATAATACACCCAGTGTGAAACAATAAAAACATGTTATGTGGCTATTAAATAAAAATAAATAGAGCAAAGCCATTAAAGTCAGAAAAGATGAGTATAAAATTGGGGTACCTTCAGACTTGATGTGCTACTGTAGTAGGCAGAGTTATGACATCCCCCAAAATGCTTTAATCCCCAGAATCAGTGAATATGTTATATTACATGGCAATGGGGAATTGAAGTTGTGAATAGAATTAAAGTTGCTAATTAGCCGACCTTCATGACCTAGTCCTGGATTTTATGGGTGTGTTCAATGTGATCACAAAGAACCTTAAATGTGGATGAGGGAGTTAGATGAGTCAGTGTCAGAATGATATGTAAGACATATTCAACTAGCCATTGCTGGTTTTGAAGATGGAAGAGGGACGTGAGCTAAGAAAAGTACATGACCTCTAGAAGCTGGAAAAGACAAGGCAACAGAGTATTGCCTAGAGCATCCACAAAGTAACATAGCCCTGCTGACACCTTGACTTTAGCCCAGGGAGACATGTTTCAGACTTCTGGCCTTCAGGACTGTAGCATAATAATGTGTTGCTTTAAGCCACTAATTTGTGGTAAATTTTTATGGAAGCCATAAAAATGAATAGAAATACCATGTCTGTCTTTTACACCATTGCATCCCCAGCATCTAGCACACTATCAATATTCAACACTTGTTAGTTAGAAAAAAGAGCTGAATAAACTCATTTAATTTTGAAAGTATCTCTCTTTAAGACTTTCTGTCTTTAAGATTCATTTGATTCATCTCTCAAATGGAATTGACCCACAGGAACTTTGAAATATCTCCCTCCCCTATAGTTTTACAATTCCTTCTATTTTATTAGATATCACTTTGAGTATTAAAGACAAGAATTTGAAAAAAAGAAAGGTAATGTGGTCTTTGGAGCTTATACCACAGTATTTGTTGTTGCCTTTGAGGAATCATTATTTAGGTACATTTAGGTACACTTATTCACTCAAGAATATTGTGAGCTAGGGCGCCTGGGTGGCTCAGATGGTTAAGCGTCTGCCTTCGGCTCAGGTCATGATCCCAGGGTCCTGGGATCGAGTCCCACATCGGGCTCCCTGCTCCTTGGGAGCCTGCTTCTCCCTCTGCTTCTCTCTCTCTCTCTCTCCCTCTCTCTCTCCCTCTGTCTCTCATGAATAAATAAATAAAATTAAAAAAAAAAGAATATTGTGAGCTACAAGGAAATACCATTTGAATATATTTTATAATTCGGACTGGGTGTGCCAAAGGGCTCCCAATAGCATTCCCTTTAAAGCACCAAAGATAGTCATAAATGATACATAGCTACCATACCACCTATAAGACCATTTCCACAAAACTCCACAGTTTTCATTAGTGGTGTTGTTAAAGGAGTTATATCCACAGAACACATTAAACTGTGGTGAATATGTCAGGTGCCAGCAATCTTCTTATCATACCCAAGCAGCTGTCTTAATGAATGAACTTGATTCACATAGTGTACTTTGATGTTCAATAATCTTTGCCCTAGGCTGTTCAGAGGTATTATTTTGTTGCCTGATGAACAAAATGGTAAAATAGGCTACAAATTATGACCCAAATGGTAGTTCTGGCCACATAAGGGTCAATTAAGTTATCAGCAGAATACTGTGTTACTTTTCCCCAGATTGTCCAGGATTTTTAAGGCAAAATCCATAAGTCAGCATGAGTACAATTTCCCTTAAGTAGAGCAAACATATCTGATGGCTTCTCCAACATCAACAATTAGCACCCCATCTAAGAGAGATAGCTAAGAGTCTTTTTTTTAATTAAAAAAATTTAAATCCAGTATAATAACACAGTGTTACATTATTTTCGGGTGTACAATATACTGATTTAACTATTCTGTACTTTTCTCAGTGCTCATCACGGTAAGTGTACTCTTTTTTAGTTAGCCAATATATAGTATATCATTAGTTTTTGATTTACTGTTCAGTAATTCATTAGTTGCATATAACACCCTGGTGCTCATCACCACATGTGCTCTCCTTAATATCCATCACAGGGTTACCCCATCCCCCCACTCCCTTCCTCCCTCTGTAACCCTAAGTTTGGTTCCCAGAGTCTAGAGTCTCTCATGGTTTGTCTCCCTCTCTGATTTCTTCCCATTCTGTTTTCCCTCCCTTCCCTCCACGATATTCCTTATGTTCCACATATGAGTGAAACCATATGATAATTGTCTTTCTCTGCTTGACGTATTTCACTTAGCATAATTCCCTCTAGTTCCATCCATGTTGATCAAAAACCTCCCAACAAAACAGAGTCCAGGGCCAGATGGTTTCCTGGGGAATTCTACAAAACGTTTAAAGAAGAAATAACACCTATTCTACTGAAACTGTTTCAAAAAATAGAAATGGAAGAAAAACTTCCAAACTTGTTCTATGAGGTCAGCATTACCCTGATCCCCAAATCAGACAAAGACCCAATCAAAAAGTAGAATTACAGACCAATATCCCTTGATGAACGTGGATGCCAAAATACTCAACGAGATCCTAGCCAATAGGATCCAACAGTACATCAAAAGGATTATTCACCATGACCAAGTGGGATTTATTCCTGAGATGTAAGGGTGGTTCAACATTCGGAAATCAATCAATGTGATAGAGCACATTAATAAAAGAAAAGATAAGAATCATACGATCCTCTCAATTGTTGCAGAAAAAGCATCTGACAAAGTACAGCATCCTTTCCTGATTAAAACTCTTCAAAGTATAGGGATAGAGGGAACATACCTCAATATCATAAAAGCTATCTATGAAAAGCCCACAGTGAATATCATTCTCAATGGAGAAAAACTGAGAGCTTTTCCCTTAGGGTCAGGAACACGACAGGGATGCCTACTCTCATCATTATCATTCAATGTGGTACTAGAAGTCCTAGCCTCAGCAATCAGACAACAAAAAGAAATAAAAGGCATTCAACTCTGCAAAGAAGAAGTCAAACTCTCTCTTTTCACAGATGACATGATACTTGATGTGGAAAAGCCAAAAGACTCAACCCCCAAGTTATTAGAAGTCCTACAGCAATTCAGCAACATGGCAGGGTACAAAACCAATGCACAAAAATCGGTTGCATTTCTATACACTAACAATGTGACTGAAGAAAGAGAAATTAAGGAATCGATTTCATTTACAGTAGCACCAAAAACCATAAGATACCTAGGAATAAACCTAACCAAAGTGGTAAAGGATCTATACTCTAGCGAAGAGTCTTAATCTCTTATTTTGGAATGGTCTCTTGGGAATGATTTTACCACATCCTTTTATGGAATAGTAACCTACTCCCTTCTTGATTGAATTGACTTCCCCTTGTTTCCATTTATTACCCATTTTCATCCATCATTCCTCCTTACATGGGAGTCTCTGTCTTGGCTGCATTACTTACTCCTAGGGCATACAGTAATAACAGTCTGGCCAGAGCTTCCCATTTGCTCCATTCCAGTGAAAGTGTTAGAGGATTGGACAAGTGAAGAATTGAAGGACTGCCCCTGATTCTTGGTAATTGAGCTGCTCTCACAGTTATTAGCCCTAATTGGCTACTTAAAATGAAGTTCAGCAGCTTCTATTTGTCATATGGTCACATGGGTATTTAGAGTCCTTAATTTATCTTATTTCCTAAGGAGGCAATCATCACACAATCATCAATGTATTATACTAAGTTACTCTTGAAGATCATCAAATTGGAATTCTGTAGTACCAGATTATGGCAGTATACTGGTAAGTTCAAATATATTTAGGGCAAAACTATAACTGTATACTGAATATCATTCCATGAAAATGTGAATTGCGACTTAGTAGAATCTGAGATAGAAAAGGAAAAGAAGACATTTGCCAAGGGTATTATGGTGCATAAATAACCTTTACCCTGTTGCACTTTCTTGAACAGTTTTGCCATATAAGATATGGATGAAGCAAGCAAGGGAATCACCTTCTCTAATCCTTGATATCTACTGCTATGGATTGAAATGTGCTCCTCCCCCCATCATTCATATGTTGAAGTTCTAACTCCAATGTGACTATATTTAGAGTTAGGACCTATAAGGAGGTAATAAAGGCTAAGTGGGGTCATGGGAGTTGGGCCTTAATCTAATAGGATTATAAGTAAAGGAAGAGATACCATAGTTCTCTGTCTTTTGATGTATATACAGGAAATAACTCTCCATAAGGTGGGTGGGCCTCAATCAATCAATTGAAGGACTTAATAGAACAAAGACTGACCTCTGAAAAAGAAGGAATTTTTATTTATTTATTTATTTATTTATTTTTAAAGATTTTATTTATTTATTTGACACAGAGAGAGAGAGATAGCAAGAGCAGGAACACAAGCAGGGGGAGTGGGAGAGGGAGAAGCAGGCTTCCCGCTGAGCAGGGAGCCTGATGTACCCGATCCCAGGACCCTGGGATCATGACCTGAGTTGAAGGCAGACGCTTAACGACTGAGCCACCCAGGCGCCCTGGCGCCCTGAACAAGAAGGAATTCTGCCAGCAGTGTTCTGTAACTCTTCCCTGGATCTCTAGCCTGCTGGCCTACCCTGCAGATTTTGAACATATCAAGCATCCACAATTGCATCAGCCAATTTCTTAAAACTTTTTTTCTCTATATATACATCCGATTAGTTCTGTTTCTCTGGAGAACCCTGAGTAATACACCCTACAAAATAATATACCATTTGGCAACATTTACCATTAGTGCTGTGCCCTCATGATCATTTTTTCTTAGATTCCATGATAGGATTTATCAGGCATCTGCTGGTTTCTCTGTTGAATACCTCAGCTTTTTATCAGAATACACTGTGGATTTCAGGGTCTCCTGATCATGACCCAGCTACCTATATTTGGGGTGCTTAAAGGTTGTAGGTGAGTTATTTTGCAAATGATTATATTATATTAGAACATAATAAGCTCTTTCTCTCCCACAAATACACATACACACAATGAACTAGATTCCTTGGAGAGTCTAAATCATTCCCCAAAAGAGTAGTTGATTGGATAGGTGTAACATTTTGTGGGGGAAAAAAATGAGTGCAGACTGCATATTAGATTGGAAGCAATAAAATACATGCTATGTATATTATGTAGAAAGTTTATTTAATTTATATTTCTTTTTATATTTTGAATGCCACAAAAGTTATGAAGCATTTTTCTCCCTCCTACCTACTTCAGTACATCAGTAAGTCAATAAGAAGAACCAACATTTAATGAAATGTTTTATGTTAAACACTGTACCAAGTTTTTTGTAAGCATATTATTTCTTACGACAACCCAATGCCATTATTACTGCTTTCCTCCCTTAAATTTTTCAGATGAGAAAATTGTTCAAAAGTGATTAAATGGCACACAGTTCATAAATGGAAGATGAGGATTTCATTATAATACGTAAGCTACTGCATTGTATTGACTCCTAAGCAGAGAGGAGGTGCTAATCTGTCTCAAAGATGATTCTTTATTTAGATAATAGTTTAAGCCCTATGAGTTCTCAAATACTATGATTATCCAAGATTCAATGAAGCAAATGAAACATAGGTATATGTGTAATATATATATATATATTTTTTTGTTACCCCTGTAAACTGGAAAATTTCCATTGCAGAAGTTTTTATGTAACCTCTCTTTCTTCATTCATTTGAATGCAATTGCAATTACATGTTTCTCAATGATTGTTTACACTTGTGAAATAACAGAACCAATTGATGGCTACTTCCTTCAGCATCCCATTACAACTATCCATGCTAGCGATGATTCAGAAATTGCTAAATCCTGTGAACACTATTTATACCTGATCCTGAGAGCTTTCAACATAGTCTCTGAGGCTGTTAATCTTTGTTTCCTAAAATAATATTTTCCCTTGGTTTCCTTTAAGTCTCACTGTATTGACCTTCCTACATTCTGTGTCTTCTTAAGTCTTCATTTAGTGTGCCTATTATTTTTTAAGATATCCTTTTTTTTAAGATTTTATTTATTTATTTGACACAGAGAGAGATCACAAGTAGGCAGACACAGGCAGGCAGGCAGAGGGAGAGGGAGAAGCAGGCTCCCTGCTGAGCACGGAGCCAATGTGGGGCCCTATCCAGGGTCCTGGGGTCATGACCTGAACTGAAGGCAGACGCTTAACCAACTGAGCAACCCAGGTGCCCCGTACTGTACCTATTTCTTATTCATAACAGGTTAATGGTTTTTTTGGTCTGTCTGAAGCCTTTGATCTATTTGAGTTGGCAAACTTTTTAGGTAAACAGCCAGGTGGTAAGTATCTTAGGCTTTGTAGGTCCTAAAGTCTCTGTTATGACTACTGAATTCTGCCACTGTAGTGCTAAAGCAGTCCTAAACATTAAGTAAATGAATGGGTGTGGTTGTGTTCTGGTAAAACTTTGTAGAAATAGGTGGTGTGCTATATTTGGCCAGTGGGCGGTTTACCAACCCTGTTTATAGCTTTAATACTTTGCAGGCTAATTTTAAACATTGTCATGGCTTTGATTATAAACTGCTATGTTAGTATTCAATAGCTCTACACTGAATTTTATTTGCATCTGATCATCTACACTTAGATTCTTCTTCCTTCCTGTATTTTATTAAAGAATATTTATTTCTTTTATATCATTTCTTAGACACTGTGCTATGTCCAAGTATTCACAGGTGAACTAGAAATAACACATTCCTGGTTTCAAGAACAGTATAATTTAATGAAAAGGTAGGAGATCAACCACTAATCAAGAAACTACACAAATAATTACATTGATATAAATTGTGACAACCAGGTATGCCAATTAGGCTTTCAATATTATTACTATTTCATTTATCAGCATATAGGGAGCAATAAAACTATGTGGATGGGCAAGACAACTTTGAAGTGAGAATAATTTGGAAATACAAGCCTACATAAAACTAATATTTAAAGATGGATTAGAAGAGGAAAATAAGGTAAAGAGACTAGATAGGAGATAATCAAGTAAGAAAAATTTAAAAAATTAGGAGAATGAATATTGTAGATGTCAAGGGAAGAGAAGCTTTCAATAAGGAGTCAACCCTAAGCCATACTGAATGATTATATATATATATATATATATTTACTACTTAGCCATCAAAAAGGATGAAATCTTATCATTTACCTCTATGTGGATGGAACTGGAGGGTATTATGCTGAGCGAAATAAGTCAATCAGAGAAAGACAATTATATGGTGTCACTCATGTGGAATTTAAGAAACAAAACAGATCATAGGGGAAGGGAGGGAAAAATAAAATGAGATGAAATCAGAGAGGGAGACAAACCATAAGAGACTCTTAACTATAGGAAACAAACTGAGAGTTGCTTGAGAGGAAGTGGGAGGGGAAATGGGGTAACTGGGTGATGGACATTAAGGAGGGTGCGTGATGTAATGATCACTGGGTGTTATATGCAACTGATGAATTACTGAACTCTATATCTGAAAATAATTCACTATATGTTAACTAATTGAATTTAAAGATTTTTATTTATCTATTTATTTGAGAGAGAGAGCACAAGCGGAGTGAGAGGCAGGGGGAGAAGCAGGATCTCTGCTGAGTAGGGAGCCCAACGTGGGACTAGATTCTGGGACTCCGGGATCATGACCTGTGCTGGAAGCAGACGCTTAACCGACTGAGCCACCCAGGCACCCCAACTAATTGAATTTAAATAAAATGTTAAAAATTTAAAAAAAAATAATGAAATTTGGGCTGAAATGTTCCCATTTTATTTAATAACAGTGAATTCATGCATAACCTTGTATCATCTAAAACATTTCTTTCAATTGAGATTCAGAAGATAGATCATTTTACATTAATTCTCAATTCTGTCCCTGTGCTATACCTACTTCAAATGACCAGATTATTTTTCTCTCACGTTGTTTTTCAGTGATGGTGCTCTCCGTCTGATTCCTCAAATAAGAAAATTGAGAAGATATTCTTAACATTTTACTTTCTTCACATCTCATATGCATTCAAATGTGAGGTGATCAACTGTACATCTCTAGCACTCCTTCAATTCATCACTTCCCATCTCTACTTCCACCAATGTAGTTTAATACAAAATGTATCTCCCTCCTTCCAGTAGGACATTCTCAGATTCATTCTCCTCTTCATGAGCTAGAATGTTTATGTCAAACAAGCAGTCTATTACTAATTTTGTATATAATCTCTCAATTATTTTCAATAGTTATGAATATAGATAGATGAACTACATAATGACTCTCAAATTCCAAAAATTACATGATAATATTGACTATTATCAGATGAAATTATAATATTATGTTCATTAAATATACAAAATATTTTTGGGAACAATTGGCACTTTTAATTTATTAAGTTCTCCTATTTACAAACATTTTTTTATTGAGACTTTCTTTGCCTCTTGCTTAAAGGGTATATTTTTCTTTATATATAAATGTATAATGTTTTTAAAAATATGTGTATTATATATTTATTTTTATTGTGAACAAGGATCCTTATTTGTTTTTATTGTATTTTAAAGTATATGCCTGGTATGAAGGAAATCTACTGGAATTTTGAAATACTTACTTTTCATTGACACATCCTAAAAACACCAAGAAAATAATTGAATTCTTATAAATTTCCAGTTGATTTTCTTTATTGTGTGTGTTTGTGAGACAATATCTTTTGCAAAATGATTATTCTTTCTTCTTTTCTATAATGGTATGATCACTACTGCTTTACATCTTATTTCAATGATTTGTCAATATATGATTTAAAATTTCATAATTAGCATTTTATATCATTTTAATTTTGATCTTTATTATTCTACAAATCCTAACCTATTATCATGTTATGTACAAGGTGTTATCTTAAATAATACAAAGTGTTACCTCCTTTTAGTCTTATATTTTAATTTTTAAAGTTTGCATCCTAATGTAAATGCTTCTTATTTTCCTGCCTAATACTGCTTCCAAAGAATGCAAAACCACTCTCATATATTTAATATTTTATTATTATTTTATTCTCTCATTGTTTTCTTATTTCAGTTCTGTATTAATGCTAAGCTTACAAGATATATAAGTATTCATAGAAATAATAGCGAGTTCAAGTAAAAGTAATAATGTTTTAATACTTTTAGTGGTTTGTTAAATAGCTGATGCCAAATCTATTGAAATTAATTTTATTTAATTCTGAGACTTTTAATACATTCATTGCCCTAGAATACTTATTCCAGAGATTCCATTCCAATTCATAACTATATTCATATTTTTTGTGAATATTGAAAATATATATTTTTAAATATTGCTTTTGAAATTATTTGATTATAATGATCTAATAATCTAGTTTACCTTTAGTTATTGACTTTTCAGCAATCATCATACAAAAATGGGAATGCTTGCAAAGAAAAAATAATTAACATATATAATGAAATTTTATTATATGAAAGTCTAATAATGTTATTTGATAAAAATAATCATTTATGAACCTTAATTTTCCTGTTTTCTTTTACATATTAATATATTGTCAATAGACAAGTTCTGGAAACTGGGTTCAAATACCAGCTATATCACATACTCTCTATACTTTGGGAAATATTACTCAAACTTTCTGTGTCTCAATTTCTGTATTAGTAAATTAAGAATAATAGCAATGACTTATGTACAGACGTATACATATTAAGTATTTAAGATTTATAAATTTCCTAGAATAATATCAGATGCATAAAAGATTATGTAATTTATTAAATACAAATAAATGCATCTTAAAAAATAATCAGTTTGAGAATATTTCAACAGTTTTAAGGCGTTTTGTAAAGCTCAACACCTTGCTCTCCATAGCTATGAGGCTTAAAATAAGGCATGCTTGCTATCACATGCATAAGCTTTTTTACATGAAGTGTTTCATTTTATATTAGTACATAAGAACTAAAATATTTTGAAAATTACGCATAGTTTTTGAACTATTCTGTAGATACATTGTTTTATTAAAAATAGCTGTTGGGGTGCTTGAGTGGCTCAGTCAGTTAAGTATTCAACTCTTGATTTATGCTCAGGTCATGATCTCAGGGTTGTGAGATGGAGCCCCACATCACGCTCCACCCTGGGCATGGAGCCTGCTTCATATTCTTTCTCCCTCTCCTTCTGCCCCTCCCCCCTTCTCCTACATGAGCTTTCTCTTTCTCCCTCTCTAAAAAAAAAACAAAAGGTTTTAAAAAAGATTTAAAAGAGATAAAAAAAATAGCTATTAATATTTTACTATCTCTCAGCTACTGTATTTTTATAATCAAAATATAACTGGTATAATATTATATTAGTTTCAGGTGTACAAAATTATTTGCTAGATATATTGCAAAATAATTATTGCAATTGTCTAGTTAACATCCATCACCACACATAATTATAATTTTTTTCTCATTGTGAGAACTTTAAAGATCTACTCCCATAGCAAATTTCAAGTGTAAAATAAAGTATAATTAACTATAGTCACCATGCCGTACTTACCACCCCATAACTTACTAATTTTATAACTGGAAGTTCATACTTTTTGACTCCATTCACCCATTTTGCCCACCATCCACCCCCTACCTCTGGTAATGACCAAGCCGTTCTCTGTATCTATGAGTTTGTTGTTGTTACTGTTTTTAAAATTCTACACATAAGTAATATCATACAGTATATGTCTTTCTCTGTCTGACTTATTTCACTTAGCATAATGTCCTTAAGTTCCACCATGTTGTTGCAAATGGCAGGATTTCTTTTTTATGGCTGAATAATATGCCATTGTGTGTGGGTATATATCACATTTGCTTTATCCATTTGTCCATCGATGGACATGGGTTGTTTTCATGTCTTGGGTATTATAAGTATTGCTACAATGAACGTGGGGGTGCAGATATCTTTTTTTGAGTTAGTGTTTTCATTTCCTTTAGATAAATACCCAGAAGTTGAGTTGCTGGGTCATATGGTAGTTCTATTTTTAATTTTTAAGGACCCTCCATATTGTTTTCCATAGTGTCTGCATCAATTTACATTCCCATCAGCAGTACACAAAGGTTCCCTTTTCTCTACATCTTTGCCAACACTTGTAATTTGTTGTCGTTTTTATAATAACCATTCTAAAATGTGTGAGGTAATATTTCATTGTGGTTTTCATTTGCATTTTTCTGATGATTAGTGATGTTGAGCACCTTTTCATGGACCCATTGCCTATCTGTATGTCTTTTGAGAAAGGTCTATTCAGATCCTCTGCCCATTATTTAATCGGATTGTGTTTTTTGTTTTGTTTTTGCTATTGAATTGTATGACTTCTTTATATAGCTTGCTTCTTTCTGATTTGAATGCCTTTTATTTCTTATTCTTGCCTAATTGCTCTAACCAGGACTTCTAATACTATGATGAATAAAATTAGCAATAATCAGCATCCTGGTCTTCTTCCTTAACATAGAGGGAAAGCTTTCAGCTCTTCACTGTTGAGTATGATGTTAGCTGTGGGCTCATCATATATGGCTTTTATTATGTTCCCTCTATACCCAGTTTCTTGAGAGGTTTCTTTTTTGTTTTTATCATAAATTGGTGCTGAATTTTGTCAGATGTTTTTTCTGTGTCTATTTAAATGATAATATGATTTTTATCCTCTCATTGATTGATTTATGGATTGAGTTTTTTGAATATGCTATGCTTAGATGTAGGGGTTTTGTTTTGTTTTTTAGTATTTTGGTATTTTACTGCTTGGTGCTCCCTAAGCCTCATGGATCTGTGGTTTGGTGTCTGTTACTGATTTTTTAAAATTCTTGGCTATTTTACTTCAAAAGTTTCTACTACTCTGTTCTCTTTATTTGGCTTCTGCTGATAATCAAAATACATGTATGTTACAATTTTGAAATTGTTCCACAATTGTTGGGTTTTCTGGTGTGTGTGTGTGTGTGTGTGTGTGTGTGTGTGTGTGTGTGTGTGCGTGCATGTGTGTGCGCTATTTTTTTCTATTTACCTATCTTCAAGCTTACTGATTCTTTCCTCAGTCTTAACTAGTCACTGAGAAACCCATCAAAGGCATTCTTCATTTGTCTTAGAGTGTTTTATATCTTCAGCATTTCCTTGAAATTCTTTCTTAGAATTTCCATCACTTTTTTTATATTACCCTTCTGTTCTTGCATGTTGTTTACTTTCCCTTTAGATCTCTTAACCTGTTAATTGTTGTTGTTTTAAATTCCCTCTCTAAAAATTCTAAAATATGTTTCATATCTGAGTCTGGTTCAGATGATTTAAACTGTCTCTTCTGACTGTGTTTTTCTTACCTGTTATATGCCTTGTAGTTATTTGTTGAAAGCCAAACATGATGTATTGGGTAATTGGAACTGAATTAAATAGACCTTCAGTTTGAGGTTTTATGCTAATCTGGCTAGGATTTGGGCTATGTTTAATGTTTGCTATAACTATAAGTGCCTGAGGCTTCACATTTCTCTATTTTCCTTTTTTGTCTCTCCTACTGTTTTTTTGCTTCCTTGACAACTGCTCCTCAGAGAGACCTAGTGTTTTGTAGCTCTTTTAATTCTAATTCACTGGCATTATTTTGGAGAGGTAAGGTGTAGGTGAAGGGTAGTGTTGTATAATTTTGCAAATACATACATATATATATATTTTTTTGATGTGGCTGTGTCCCTGAGCTACAACTATCACAAGGAGTTCTTAGACACCCCTGCTACTTCCCACCTTCCCACCCTAACCCCATCCCTTAGGGAGACCGAAAGGCCAGAGAGGCATCTTTCACATAGTTTAATCTCTCTCTTCCGCTGCCAAAGCCATAAAGGGATCTTTCTGGGCTCTTTACTATTAGAACTTGGAGGAATAAAACTCATGAAGGATTCAGGGGTATGGGCAGGGAATTAATTCTGTAGGTCAGAGGAGATCCTCATTCTCAACTGGTCAAGGCTAGATCTCCAACAGTTGCACAAAGTTATCATTTAACTGTTCCTACCATTTTATAGTTTTAGTGGCTTCTGTTCCAAGTAGGCAGATCTTGGCTGTGACTCTGGATTCACCTATTTCTTCATTTTGGGGGATTGGTGATTTGTCCTAAGACTTCAGTTCTGTGATAGGTTCAAGAGAAGTCATTGATATTGTTTGTTTTGCTTTTTCTTGTCATAAATATGACGGTGATGACTTTAAAGTTTTCTGTATATCAAAGCTGAAGTCCTTGTATTATTTTTAAAATTTTTAATTTTTAAGAATTTTATACAAATATTTAAATAAATAACATTTAAATTGTATAGTATAAAAATAAAAGTAATGCCCTTGTAGCCATCAGGTAATTTAAGGAATATAGTGATATCAATATTGTTGAAGTTTTGGTACATACTTCCTTCAAGTTCATATCTGCAACTACTTCACTCAGAGGTAACCACTACTCTCAACTTGGATATTCTATCCTTCCCTTGTTTTTTTCATAGTATTACTATATGTATGCATATCCCTAGGAATATATTGTTGGTGGGTCTTGTCAGGAGAATATGTATTTAAATCTAATAAGCTTTTGTTCTTAAGAAATTTTAATATTTTATGTTTACTGACCTTGGGTTCTACTATTAAACTTTTATGTAAAAACTGGTGTTACAGAACACACTGTAGTAAATATAAAAGTTACATTTAGTAAGTTTTGAAAATGTCAAAAATTGTTTTTAATTAATGCTGTAAGAATATTAGATTCACAGCATGGACTCTAGAAAAACTAATTATGGCCTTATTTATAAGACAGCTTAACAAAAGCACAAATGAATTGCCATGATTTTTTCTATGTCTTCTAGGATATTGATATATTAAATTATTACTAATTTTAAAAGTATGTGTTTATATCCCAATAGGTAACTAATTAGGAGATAGCATGATACTTTGTCACTGGTGCGTTTTATTTCATAACTTTTTGTTTTACTATTTTAATAATTTGATCTTCAATTTTGACTAAACTCTCTCTGATGCCGAGCTGTCTATATTTTACTCTCATACTCCTTTTAAACCTATTTTAATCTTTAGTAACAGCACCAATGACTCATTCGCTCCCATTTCAAACATCTCCTTTTTTGGTCAATTACTTTTGATTCCCTGGCCTTCCCTTACTCCATTATTTATTTATTTCCACCACTGCCTGCCTAACTCAAGCTCCCAACTTCTCTTGTCTCATTCTCTAGACTCCCTAACTGGTCTCCCTGCCTACACTATTAACTCCTAAAATCCACTGCTTCCCTAGAGCCGAAATGATTTTTCCCTCAAACTGAAATTAAAAAAGAAGTCTAACCTATGATTTAAACCTTCTGCAACTTTCCCAATACATTTAAAACACATAACCTTGCATTACCTTGCCATTACTTATTTCTCTGACTGCATCTTTTTCCAGTATGCTTTTTACTACTGTAATATAGTCCCATTAGCAGTACATTTCTGGTCCTTGATGAAGCCAATATAATTCCTATTTTAAAGCCTTTAAAAAAATAAATAAAGCCTTTAAAGTGGGCTTTTTCATTTGCCTGGAGGAGTCTTCCTTTTAAATCTCACAATGCTTAAAAAAAAAAATCTCACAGTGCTGAGACACTCATGTTTTTTGAGCTCAGTTTAAGTGCCACCTCCACAAAGAGTTCTCTGATTACCTGATCGAAAGTAGCTGCTCAACCACTACTTATTTACATTGCAGTCACATTCACTTACTTTAATTCTGTGGAAAGCAGATGCCACTATTTGATCTTTTTCTTGATTATTTCATAAGGTTATATACCCATTTATTGCTTATTCTCCCACTAGAATACAAACTCCAAAAGTATAGAGACCTTTTTGATTTTGTTCTTTGTTCTATTCCCAGAAGTTTTAACAGTTGCTCAATAAATTTTGTTGACTGAATATTAATTAACTTAATTCTTCAGTAACAATTGTTTTAGGTAAACTTCCAGAGCAGATGCTGAATCTAGAAATTGAGTGGAAGAGTTTTTTGGGAGATGATCCCAGGGAAAACTATTTAAAAAGTAGAGAATTCAGAGAGAAAAAGGAAGAAGCCAATACATAATGTAGTGTTAAGGAAAATAATAGTGCCCCAATGATGTCCATGTCCTAATCTCTGAAACCTGTGATTATGTCAGTTCAAATGGAAAAGGGAACTTTGCAGATGTGATTAAGTTAAGGATCTTGAAATGGGAAAATTACCTGGATCATCTGGGTCCAATATATCACAAGATGTCAGGAATATTAGAGTATTAGAAACAAATATTAGAAGATATTACTCTAATGGCTTTGAGGATTGAAGAAGGAAACACCTGTCAAGAAATGCATGTGGCCTCTAGAGGCTAGAAAAGACAAGGAAATGGGTTCTTTCCTAGAGCCTTAAGAAGGAATGCAGCTCTGCTGACATCTTGAATTTAGCCGATTGAGAACTATTTTGGACTGTGAAGACCCAAGTGGTAACAATAAATCTGTGTTGTTTTAAGTCACTAAGTTAAGGATAATTTGTCAAAGCATCAATAGAAAACTAAAACAGGTGCATTAAAGAGTATGTTACCATGTTGGCAAATGAAGTTCAGTAATGCTGTGGGCTGGAGATTGTGTAGAACTTATT
The DNA here is from genome assembly GCF_009762305.2 of Zalophus californianus. NCBI lineage: Eukaryota > Metazoa > Chordata > Mammalia > Carnivora > Otariidae > Zalophus > Zalophus californianus. The sequence goes on from NC_045596.1 coordinate 37,442,402, forward strand.
TTATAATTGTCTCACTGTAGATGTGAGAAGATGGTACACTTATCCAACAACTCTTTTTAGTCTCTGGTCCTTCTTCTGGCAGTGACTGTCGGCAGCACCATCCTGCATATAGAGCATGTTCCCCCACATAGAGAAAGCTCTCAGGCACAATCAGAGGCCTAGCTGGATTTCACAGCAAGAATGAGTGTAGAGGAAAGATGGGTGGGGAACCAAAAGTAAAATAATCTTGACCTTTTATATTCACACTTCCCTGACATATTTAGTGTTAACATTTATTACAATAATTTAAATTTAACTAACACTTTTTGCTAAGCACTATACCAGGCTAAGGCAGCACAGAGCTATAATCTCATTCCTTAGGCAGTTTCCTTTTAGTAGGAAACAAGAACAATTTCTGAAGTCTATAAATAAGTTTAAAATGTATATACATAAGCTGACTTCATAGCATATAAGAGGATTATTGGATCCAGATAACGTTGTAAGAGGTGATCAAGATGTCTGAAGTTAATATGGAAGCAAAGCATATAAAGAAATGGTAGAGGATATATTCTAAGCCTAGGGTATAGTATGTATAATGTAGGCCTCAAGAAAGAGCTTTGTTAAATTTAATATACATATAGAAGAAAAAGGGGTAAGGAGTGGGACTAAGACTTCAATGATACTGATAAGTGGATTCAAGGACTAATTTAATCTAAAAATATCCATTAGAATTTTGGTTTTGGATTTTGCTAGGTAAGGCTCTGTTCCATATATATATATAAAGGGGTAATTGACAAAAAATAAACATACTTGAACTCCTTCAATAGGAATTTCCAAAATATATAACATCAATGGCTAGTATCATAACCAAACCAATGTGAGTTTATTCCTCGGTGAGTCAGAAACTGCACCAGGTTCAGTTGTCATAGAAAGAAAACTTTTATTTGCAGCAAATAAGGAAATCATGACAAATGGTTTCCAAAGCCCTGACTCCCAGAGAGAGGTTGAATGGGTTCCTTTTGTTTCAGGTTAGAATGAATATTTAGATAAGGAAGACTTTTCATTCTACAAAGAAAAATTTGATTTGCTGCCACCTAATTATAAATACAGGATGTATCAAGTCTCCTGGAAAGACTGAATGAAGCCCTACTTTAGAAATAGTATAAACCACGTTGTATAAGCAATGCAATAAAATTGAAATTAATCGTAAAAGAATATACCAAAAATTTTACTTGAAAATAGATAAAGTAACACTTCTATAAATGACTCTACAGTTGAAGTGAATATCAATATTATAGTAATCATTATTTAAAAAAATAGCAATAAGGAGAATGCTATCCAGAAAATAACTGAGTTCATGCTATACCCATTGGAAACATGTGTATGCTTAAACACTTATCATTACTGAAGACAATAATAATTGCATCATTAGACTCAGAAGAGAAAAGGAATGTAAAGAGCAATAAAGTAAAGTTAAAAACAGTTATTAGAATGAAATAGTAGTCTTTGAAGTTTTGTGTTATTTTAAAAGTGCAATAAGCAAAAACCCCTATCCTTGAGTTAAATTTATATGTCAACTTGACTAGGCAATGAGATTTTGAGATATTTGGCCAAACATTATTTTGGGTGTGACTGTATGTTTTTGAACAAGATTAATGTTTGAATTATAGGCTGAATAAGGCAGATTGTCCTTCCTAATGTGGATGGCCCACATCCAATCAGTTGAAGGCCTGAATACAACAAAAAGGCAGATTCTCCCACAAATAAGAATTCCTCTCTGCCTGATGACCTTCCATCCTCTCCCATCCCTTCTGACTAAGGACATCAATCCTCTCCTGCCTTTGAGTCCTAACTGGAATTATACTATGGGCTTTCCTGGGTCTCCAGCTTGCTGGCTTCAGATCTTAAGACTTCTCAATCTCCATAATTATATAAGCCAATTTCTTATAATACATCTTATGAGAGAGAGAGAGAGAGAGAGAGAGAGAGGTGTATTATATATTTGTATATTTTATAAATACACATGTATTTTCTATAGATTTTATATCTCTGGAGAATCCAAACTAATACAGGTTTTTATATGAAGAGTGGTTATAGAGGAACAGAATTTTATGGATGAATTTTCTGAATTAGTTTTGGGGTTTCTGGAATTGACTCATTAGACTTAAAAACACTAATGATTCTATTTTCAGTAGTAGAGAGTACTGATAGTCCATGGTATAATTTGTCAATATAGGTATGCAAAATATCTCCACTGGATACTCTTAATCAACCACTTACAGGAAGCAAGGAACTGGGTGATTGTGTATATGATACTTTCAAACATTTTGGGAAAACTAGCAAATATAATGAGATCAGCTTGTCATCCTTAATGTCACTGGACAAAGTGGAGAAAGAAAAAGATGAACTCAAGGATTTGAATATACCCAGCTTAAGCACCCCCCACCCCCCAAAAAAATTACCTGAAACCTACAAGTGCCCTGAAAGAGTCCCAGATCTCCTTGGATTAAGAGGAGGCCAGGTCCCCTTGAGGAAGGGCCCTGATCCACTACAAAAAAATTTATACTGTTGATCTTGACCGTACTCTTCCCCCCAAAAGCCTATAGTCTTTTGCCAGAAGAGCTGTATGTTGGGGGAAAGAAAGTAATCAGACCTTTCAGGGGCTGCTGGACATTGGCTCTGAACTGACAGTACTTCCAGCAGACCAAAAACTTCACTGTGGTCCAGTGGTCAGAGAAGTACTTTATGGAGGTCAGATGACCAGTGGAGTTTTAGTGCAGGTCCATCTTACAGTGGGCCGGATGGGGTCCTTAACTCATCCTGTGGTTATTTCCCCAATACCAGAATGCATAATTGTAAGCTGGCAGAATCCTTTCATTGGTTCCTTGACCTGTGGAGTAAGGGCTATTATGATGAGAATGGTCAAGTTGAAGCCAATAGAACTGCCTTTGCCTAGGAAAGCGGTAAATCAAAAGCAATACTACATTTTTGGAGGAATCTCAGGGATTAGTGATACTAAAGTGCTTGAAAGATTCAGGGGGGGTGATTCCCACCACTCTTCTGTAAATAAAAAGGAATTTCTGTCTGCCTGATAGTCCTCCTCCTCACCCATTCTATCTGTCTTTTGGACATCAATCCTCTCTTGCCTTCAGACTGAATCTATACCTTTGGCTCTCCTGCGTCTCCAGCATGCAGGCTGCAAATATTGGGACTCTCAGTCTCCATAACCATGCATGCCAATTCCTTATAATCTCTTCATATATATATATATATATATATATATATATATATATATATTCTTTTTTCTTTTGAAGAACCTACACTAATATATCTAGTGTTCTAATAAAAGAGAAGAAAATACAATACAGAAAATTAAGAAAAAAAGGTAATATAGCCATCAATACAGAGGAAATTAAGTTGGAAAAATATATTTTATTAAAGGGGTTCTCTCTCTGTCTCTTTCTCTCTCTTTCTTATTTTATCTAGCTTCATTCCAGGAGGGAATTATGATAGCTGCAGTTAGATAATAGTTTCCAACGTGGAGATGAGGACCCAGTATTGCTGATCTTCCATAGTTTAATAAGAAACAAAATCCAACTACTTAAGTAAAATAACCCATTTTTTAAGTGATTTTATTTATTTATTTGACAGAGAGAGACACGGTGAGAGAGGGAACACAAGCAGGGGGAGTGGGAGAGAGAGAAGCAGGCTTCCTACTGAGCAGGGAGCCCGATGTGGGACCCAATCCCAGCACCCTGGGATCATGACCTGAGCCAAAGGCAGATGCTCAACAACTGAGCCACCCAGGCGCCCATTTTTTAAATGTTAACTCAAAAAGTTTAAAATACTGTGTAACCCACATGCAAAAGGTCTGTTAATCAAAATCAAACCTACACTCCAAGCTTATGTCCTCTGATAAAAGTCAAGGATCACCATCTATTTTTAGATAATATTCCATAAACATTGAGATTTATATCTAATTTTATCTGATATTTTGTCATCATTGGGCACTATTGAAATCATATTTCCTAGAAAGATGTGGCATACAAATGGGAACAACAGGTGGGGACAGCAGGAAAAGGCATTCCAGCCTGTCCCACTGAGTCCTATAACCCTTCCAGAATGGACCCACACCCTCCTCCAGGCCCTGTCCATGGGCTAGAGGCAGACCCACACCTGGACTTGATCCGTTGTTGTAGTCCCTTTGCTTGTGGCCATTAGGTGGTGTCATCCTGCTGTCTTATTTACCAGACCCTGTACACTCCTCAGTTTCTGTTGGGTGATTGATTCCTGTTTTGTTCTGCATTGGTCTCCCATGTCTTGTTCTTCCCCTGAAGAACCCTATTTTCTGTTTTGCCATCTCAAATTGAGAACCAACTTAGACTACTTTTGTAAAACTGCCTGGCCAGGGCCCACAAGCAACACCTCTTGTTCCAGCACGACCAAGGGATCTGGCCTCATGTGAATGAGTTGCATAGTTGCTTCTCACTTGGAAGGTCAGGGGCCCGGACAGATCAGGGGAACTTTTTGACCCTTGACTCTGAGGCCAAGTGTACTCATTTATGGGTCACACTCTTTTTTTTCCTTTTATATGTAAGGCAATGTTTTGGCAACCTGGGGTTTACCAGTAGCCCGGGTAATTTTTTGTTTAATGGACTCTGGACTGTTTCAAAAGGACCTGATCCTTTTGAATTTTGCACAGCACTAGATATAATCCCTTTTGATAAAAAGGGTCTTTGCTTCTGATTACAGGAGCACTGTGGAACATCTGTAAATATGCTTTTATAATTCTGTGTAATGTTGGTGTGCACTCAAAAGAAACCAATCCACAGCAGCTGCTGCTGTCTGTATAGGGCTGTGATGGAATTCAGAAGGAACCTTGGGATTTGGGGAGGAGGTCCCAGTTGGAACAAGTGTCTGCTCCCTGCAGGCCAGTCTGGTGCTCAGGCCTTCAGACTCATTGTAAGTTGCCACTGCCAACACAAGAACAAAGTGTGTGACTTGTCAACATGCATCACAACAGCATTAAAAACTTACGCTAAACCTCAAAAATACAAAAAGGGAAATAAATATGTACTTTAAAAATAGCTGAATTGGGGCACCTAGGTGGCACATTCCATTGAGCATCTGACTCTTGGTTTCACATCAGGTTGTGATCTCAGGGTCATGAGAACGAACTTCGCTTTGGTCTCTGTTCTCGGTGCAGAGTCTGCTTGTTTTTCTCTCCCTCTCCCTCTGCCCTTCCACCCTGCTCACTCTCTCTCTCTCTCTCTCAAATAAATAAGCAAACCTTAAAAAGATAAAAAAAATAAAAAAACTGAATTAGAGGTAGGCACGATAAGAACTTTTCAAATTTGAAAGTCCTGATAAGCACATATCCCTAAATGGAAATATATACCTTTCCCACATAGGGTGAGCTGAGCCAATACTGATAAGCAATTCAAATCTTTTGTATTTGTTTGACTGTTTTTAGAAATGCTTACAGAAAAGTATATACTTCACTCCTTCAGTACCTCATTATTTACATCTGTTGCTAAGAATTGAATGTATAGTGACACGTAAAACAGACATGATTCCAGGCGCCTGGGTGGCTCAGTCATTAAGCGTCTGCCTTCAGCTCAGGTCATGATCCCAGGGTCCTGGGATCCAGCCCTGCGTCAGGCTCCCTGCTCGGCGTGAAGCCTGTTTCTCCCTCTCCCACTCCCTCTGCTTGTGTTCCCTCTCTTGCTGTGTCTTTCTCTGTCAAATAAATAAATAAAATCTCTTAAAAAAAAAAGACATGATTCCATACCTTCACAAGAGCATTTCATCATTTCTAAAATCTAATAGTGAATGGGTGACAGGGGAAGATAAAGGGGGATTAGGGGGTGTGGGGGGTAGGTTGGGAGGACAAAGAACAAGAGAAAATGAACTAGGTACCCATAAGGTTTGAACTACATGCCACTTGTCAAAACTCCCAAGGTAAAACAGAAAATACTACCCTTGATCCATTAATTATTAGGTTTATTATTATACTGCTAAAAGTAAATTAGTTAAACATTAGATGAAATTGATCAAAAATTATTATTGTGGGTGGATTGTTAGTGATAAGTCATTCTGTCTGACCATAATTAGCTGTCTGTGCCAATTGTTTATCAAAGCCAACTTAGTTTGTGGAAATAAAACCATATAAAGTGTATCACCTACATATCTGTAGTTTTTCTCTGTCAAATTTCCAATTTTATATAATTCATGATAAATAAGGACATGTGTAGCTACATTTTTTTTCCTATTATGCTTCGTGTAGTTTGAGGTTGAACTGAGTCATCACTCCATATCTGTTTAGCCTAATAAAAATGCCATAGAATTAAAGAAAAAAAAAGTTACGGGCACCTGGGTGGCTCAGTCAGTTAAGCATCTGACTCTTGATTTTGGTTCAGGTGGTAATCTCAGAGTCATGAGATTGAGCCCCATGTTGGGACCCACACTCAGTGGGGAGTCTGTTTCTCTCCCTCTCCCTCTGCCCCTCCCCCTGTTCTCTTTCTTTGTCTCTAAAATAAATAAATAAATCTAAAAAAAAGTTAACACTAGAGGGAATTTAAGAGATTATCTTTTCTTTCATCACCATTTCATAGGTGTAAAGATTGAGACCTAAAGAAGTAAAGTGTTTTGTCAAGAGCTTATAAGAACATGCCTACATAGAAAGTGTTTGGGTACGAAATGTCTCTTTATGAGGTATGTGTAAAAGTCACCTGTATTTTTAAGGTGAAGCATGTGCTGTGAAATCAATTTAGTTCATAGGTATAGAGCATTCTTTCTAATCTTGATTGCAGCAATTTCCTGCAAGTTCTGGTAGGCACTAATTTTCACTTTTGATCCTATGAGCTTTGCTGTGCCTGGTTGACTCTTTGTTTCCATATTAGTTGGTCTCACTATCTACAGTCAAAAGGAAATGAGTTTATAATTCCTCTGATTTTGTAGCTCCTGAGTAAGCTGTAAAGTTCAACCGGTAGTCACAAGCTTCAGGATATTAGGGAGGAGTAGAGACTTGAAGTCAACTTCTGGGTTAGAGTTATCGCTGGTGAGCACGATGATACTCGGACTAACTAGCTCAACACAGCAAAGACCAGCAATTAAAATCTTTCTGTAAATGGTTCATACCATCATTTCTTCTAGCCTCTGTCCTAATGGATGTTGAACGCTTTGCTTCTAATATACTCAAGTCATGCTATTGAAAAAAATGTCTTCAGCCATATATTTGGGATTTATTCTTTGTGCATTGTATGTTTTCTGTAATCTCTAAAATAAGTGATTTGATCTTTAATAAAAAAAGTCATTGTTGACCTATGTGGTTTGTGTTAGAAATGTTATTTGATTACTTTATGTTGATGGAAGACTCTTGTTTTAATAGTAATATACCATGGGTGACAGTAGATCAGCAACAGTAAATAAAAGCATTATCTGGATCTCCTATTCCAGAAATTGATTTTCCATAGGATCCTATTTAAAGTCTTATTCTAGGAATAACCAGCAGTGTTTTATAAGGCAAACACTGTCATATTTTAAGAAACCAATCTTACAGAGAAAGGAAAAGACACAAAAGAAACATTATTTGATGCAAAGCTGAATTTTACTATTGCTTTTCAGGTCAGTGGTTTTATATAGTACAAGAGAAAATTCATCACCTCTTGTTGTCCAGTTCAATCACAGAGAGCCATGGCATTAGTATATACAACAACAAAAAAAAGACCTGAAAATTTTCTGCAATCTAAGTTCAAAGCCTATGGAGAAATCATTCTCAAAATGTTTTATTTGTATGTGATATTTATCAATATGATTAAATTCCCTAAAAAGGTGTTTTTATAAATGCTTTTGATCTCTTTCAGTTGTCACTTTTAAAGGACGTACAATTCTATGATCTGCTTTTTCCTCTGTCTCTGTGTAATCATTCAGTTTCCATTTACTAGAAAATATTTATAAGAGTACAATAGTTTGGGATAGCAAAGAGGAAAGGAAATTGATTTTTTTTAGATTATAGATATCAAATACTGTTATTATGAAGCCAAAGATAACTAATAAATGTAAGTAGGAAATGAATATACATTACCAAAAAGAGAATGTTTATTAGGATCTAAATTGAAAGGATATTTCCCTAAGGAAATCAAAGAAACTTTCTTTACGTAAGCTTAGAAGTAAAAATCTTCAAAACACATCTGCTTTTAAAGAATCTAATTTTCTGTGCTTATAAAGAAAGAACAATTGCATGTACTGTTTTGAAATGTGAAGAAGTTAGATAGGTAAAACTACTTATAACTCTTCAAGCACTATGCAAGTTTTAAGACTATAATGATTATACTTATAATTCTGTAATAAAATGTTGATTATTAACCCCATAATTGCATCGTATTTAATAACTTCTAATTATATTCCATTTTTATTATCTCAAAATTTCACTAAAAATAATTCTGCATTGCAGGAAGTAGAGTACGAGTAGTCATTTTCAGTTAATAAAGGAGATTTTGAGGCCAGTTTGAGATTGTTCTTACCCCAAAGAAATGATAATTTCCATGGTGAGACATGACCAAACATTTAGTTTCATCACAAAGCACCAATTCTGCTTACAAAAAGTACTAATGTGCATTTGTGTTCTGACAAATGGCCAAACATCTCTGCATTTCCTTTCCAAATAGAAGAGCAAATTAAAAGAAATGGTTTTGTTTTTTTTAATTAATTTATTTTATTTTATTTTGAGTATTGTTGACACTGTATGTTACATTAGTTCAAGGTGCACAGCATAGGGATTTAAAATCTCTGTACATTATCTTACGCTATGCTCACGGCAAGTGTAGCTCCCATCTGTCACCATACACTGCTATTACAGTATCATTGACTGTATTCCCTATGCTGTGCCTTTTATTCCTGTGACTTATTCATTGCATAACTGGAATCCTGTATCTCTCACTCCTCTTCACCCATTTTGCCTATCTCTCCACACCCCTTCCCTCTGGTAACCATCAGTTTGTTCTCTGTATTTATGTTTGATTCTGCTTTTTGTTTGTTTATTCATTTGTTTGGTATATAGATTCTACCTATAAATAAAATCATATGGCATTTGTCTTTCTCAGTCTGACTTACTTAACTTAGTATAATACCCCCTAAATCATCCATGTTATTGCAAATGGCAAAATTGCATCCTTTTATGGCCATGTAATATTCCACTGTGTGTGTATGTATGTGTGCACATGTGTGCACACACATGCATGTATAAGGTATGGTATTTCTATTTTTAATTTTTTGAGGAACCTCCATATTGAATTCCACAGTAGCTACACCAATTTATATTCTAACCAACAGTGCACGAGGGTTCCTTTTTCTCCACATCCTCACCAACTTGTGTTTTTGATTTTAGCCATTCTGAAAAGTATATGGTGATAATCATTATGGTTTTGATTTGTATTTCCCTATTGATTAATTATGTTGAGCATCTTTTTGTGTGTCTGTTGGCCATCTGTATGTCTTCTTTGGAAAAAAATATTCACTTCCTCTGCCCATTTTTTAGTCAGATTATTTGGTTTTTGTTTTGTTTTTTTCTGGTGTTGAGTTGTATAAATTTTTTATATATCTTGGATATTAGCCCCTTATTGGATACATCATTTGCAGATATCTTTTCCCATTCAGTAAGTTGCCTTTATGTTTTGTTGATGACTTCCTTTGCTGTGAAAAATCTTATTATTTTTATGTAGTCCCAATAGTTGATTTTTGCTTTTGTTTTCCTTGCCTTAGGAGACATACATAGAAAAATCTTCACCAAAAATCATAAGATACCTAGGAATAAGCCTAACCAAAGAGGTAAAGGATCTGTACTCTAAAAACTACAAAACACTTACAGAAGAAATTGAGAAGACACAAAGAAATGGTAAAACATTCCATGCTCATGGGTTGAAAGAATAAATATTGTTAAAATGTCTATGCTACCCAGAGCAATCTACACATTCAATGCAATCCCTATCAAAATACCACCAACATTTTTCACAGAGCTTGAACAAATAATCCTAAAATTTGTATGGAACCAGAAAAGACCCCAATGGCCAGAGGAATGTTGAAAAACAAAACCAAAGCTGGGGGCGTCACAATGCCAGACTTCAAGCTCTATTACAAAGCTGTAATCATCAAGACAGTATGGTACTGGCACAAAAAGAGACACACTGCTCAGCAGTGAGTCTGTTTCTCTTTCTCCCTCTGCCCCTTCACCCACTTGTGCTCTCTCTCTCTCTCTCAAATAAATAAATAAAATATTTAAAAAAATAAAAATAATTTTAAAAAATAACATCAAACTCAACACCCAAAAAACAAACAATCCAGTCAAGAAGTGGGCAGAAGACATGAACAGACATTTCTCCAAAGAAGACATTACAAATTGCCAACAAACACATGCAAGAATGCTTAACATCACTTGGCATCAGGGAACTACAAATCAAAACCACAATGAGTTACCACCCCACATCAGTTAGAATGGCTAAAATGAACAAGCCAGGAAACAACAAATGCTGGCAAGGATGTGGAGAAAGGGGAACCCTCTTACACTGTTGGTGGGAATGCAAGGTGGTACAGTCACTCTGGAAAACAGTATGAAGGTTCCTCAAGAAGTTAAAAATAGAGCTACCCTACAACCCAGCAATTGTACTACTTAGGTATTTACCCCAAATATACAAATGTAGTGATCTGAACGGGTACCTTCACCCCAGTGTTTATAGCAACAATGTCCACAATAGCCAAACTGTGGAAAGAGCCGAGATGTCCATCGACAGATGAATGGATAAAGAAGTTGTGGTACATATGTACAATGGAATATTACTCAGCCATTAGAATGGATGAATACTTATCATTCACATCAATGTGGATAGAACTGGAGGGTATTATGCTAAGTGAAATAAGTAAGCAGAGAAAGACAATTATCGTATGGTTTCACTCATATGTGGAATATAAGAAATAGCTCAGAAAATCACAGGGGAAGGGAGAGAAAACAGAATTGAAAGAAATCAGAGAGGAAGACAAACCATAAGAGACTCATAACTATAAGAAACAAACAAGGTTTGCTGGAGGGGAGGTGAGTAGGGGGAGTGGGGTAATTGGATGATGGGCATTAAGGAGGGCACATGATGTGATGAGCACTGGGTGTTATATGCAACTGATGAATTACTGAACTCTACATCTGAAACTAATGGTGTATGATATATGTTGGCTAATTGAATTTAAATTAAAAAAAGAAAAAAAAAGAAAAAGATTGCTAGAGCCAATATCAGGGAAATTACTCTCTGGGTTCTCTTCTAAATTTTTTATGGTTTCAGGTCTCATAGTTAGGTCTTTTTTAATCCATTTTGAGGTGTGTGTGTGTGTGTGTGTGTGTGTGTGTGTGTGTGTGTGTGTGTGGTGTTAGAAAGTGGTTCAGTTTTATTCTTTTTCATTTTGTTGTCTAGTTTTCCCAGCACCATTTATTGAAGAGACTGGCTTTCCTCATTGTGTATTTTTTCTCTTTTTTTCCTCCTTTCTCATAGATTCATTAACCATATAAGCATAGGTTTATTTCTGGGCTCTATTCTGTTTTATTGATTTATGTGCCCCATGTGTAATATATCTCAAAATCTTCCTTCTCAGGATTGCTTTGGTTATTCTGGCTTTTTTCTGATTCCATACATATTTTGGTATTACTTGTTCTAGTTTTGTGAAAAATTCTGTTGGTATTTTGATAAGGATTGCATTGAATCTGTAGATTGCTTTGGGTAGTATGGACATTTTAACAATATTAATTCTTCCAGTCCATGAGCATGGGGTATCTCCATTTGTTAGAAACCCATTGTTTTTGAATGGTAGAATGCAATAGGATATCTGCTCTGAGCAAGTGTGGTGGTCCTTAAGCTTGTTTTCAAAAGTTCAGCTGTGTCTACCAGTGACAAGGCTACATTAAACTTCCCTCAATGGGGCAACTGGGTGGTGCAGTCGGTGAAGCATCTGACTGTTGGTTTTGGTTCAGGTCATGATGTTAGGGTCTTGAGATCAAGTCCTGCCTTAGGTTCCATGAGCAGTGGGGAGTCTGCTTGAGATTCTTTTTCCCTCTCCCTCTTCCCCTCCAACTCATGTTCTCTCTAAAATAAAAAATAAATAAATAAAAAAAACTTCCCCCAAACTTGGAGTCAGATACAGCCATATAACTTTTTATTTTTCTTTCTTAAGAACATATGGAGCAGAAATGACATGTCTAACATTCAGGACGAAGCATTAAGCAACAATGCATTCTTCCTCTTTTTTTTTTTTTTAATTTCTTCCCTTTGATATGGTGACTAGCATTGTTACAGATGGTGGCTGTTTTTTCAATATAGACTGACAGAGTGATATGATAAGCAGAGCACCTTGTTACCCCACATGTATGTGGAACATGCAGTAATATTAACTTTTTTTGGTGTGCAGTTTTGTGAATTTATATAAATCTGTATAAATACCAGCAGTTATTATACTGAAAACTCCCATCATTTCCAAAATTCCCCTCTTAATTTCATTTTGTAGTCATTCTCCCCTACCCTAACCCCTGGAAATCAGTATTTTCTCTGTTTCTGAAGTTTATCTTTTCTAGAACGTCATATAAAATTGAACCATATGGTACATAACATTTGGAGACGGGCTTTATTCATTCAGCATGTCTTTCAGATTCACCCATGTGTTACATGTTATTGTCAGCTCATTACTTCTGATTGTGGAGTAGGTCTTCCATTGTATGAATGTCCTAATTTATCCATTAACTTAATGAAGGATGGCTTCCAATTTTTTCGTGATTTTGAATAAAGATGATATCAACCTTGTTTATAGGCTCTTGTTTGAAGAGAAAATTTCATTTCATTCCTGTATACAGGAGTGGGATTGCTGGGTCATATGGTAAGTGCATGTGTAATTTTATAAGAAATCCTCAATCTTTCCTAAAGCAGTTGTACAATTTTACATTCCCACGAGCAACAGTATGAGTTGCTGTTGCTCTCTATCATCAATAGCACTTAATATTGTCAGGTTTTATGGATTTAGCTATTCTAAATGATGTATAGTGGTATCTCATTATAGTTTCAAATTGAATTTCCCTAATGACTAATAAGGTTGAGAATCTTTTCATGTACTTATTTTCCATCTGTACATCTTTTTTGGTCAAGTAATTCCTCAAGTCTTTTGCCCATTCTTTTTTTTTTTTTTTTTTTTGAGAGATGGAGAGAGAGAGCACATGCATGGGGTGGGAGGAGCAGAAGGAAAGGGAGAGAGAGAGAATCCCAAGCAGGCTCCACACCGAGTGTGGAGCCTGATGTGGGGCTCGATCTCATGACCCTGAGATCATGACCTGAGCCAAAATCAAGAGTTGGATGCTTGACTAGCTGAGCCACCCAGATGCCCTTCTTTTGCCCATTTCTAAATTGAGTTGTTTACTTTCTTATCATTGGATTTTGAGAAATTTTTACATATTCTGGATATGTATTTTATTAGATATGTGATTATAAATATTTTCTCATTGTAGCTTGTCTTTTCATTCTCTTTATATTATCTTTCATTGAACAGAGGTTTTAATTTTGATGGTCTAATTTATTAATATTTTTCTTTTAAAGAACTATCTTTTGTTGCCATATCTAGGAATTATTTGCCTAACCCAAGGCTATAAAGATTTTATCCTAGGTTTTCTTCTAAATATTCATAGTTTTATATTTTAAATTTTTATAAATATGATTTTTTTCTTTTTGAGTAAGGTGTGAAGTGTAGTTATGGGCTCATTTTTTTTCATTTGAATGTACAATTTTTCCAGTACTATCTGATGAAAGAAAACATGCTTTCTGCATTGCCTTTGCACCGTTGTCAAAGCCAATTGACCATATTTGCATATATCTGCCCCTGGACTATCTATTCTGTAACATTGTGTTTATGATTTTTCCAAGACCAAACTATTTTGATTATTATTAGTTTATAGCAAGTATTAAAATTAGTTATTGTATATCCTCCAACTTTGTTCTTCTTTCTTCAAAGTGCCTTCGTTTCTCTAGTTTCTTTAACTTGCAATATAAATTTTAGTAGCAGTCTGTTGATGCTTTCAGTAAAGCTTTCTGGAAATTGATCTGAATTGCATTAAATCTGCATATCAATTTTCAAAGAATGGTTGTTGAAACTGCCATCTTCCAATATGTGATCATGGTATGTCTCCATTTATTTAGGTCTATTTTGATAGCTTTCATTAGCAGCTTGTAGTTTTACAAATATTGTGGATAAGAAAATTTTATTTCTTCCTTTCTTGTTGGCTAAACTTTTCTTTTTTTATAAGAAATTCCATTATAATATTGAATGGGATAGTTGAGAGTAGACATCCTTCGCTTTTCCCCAATTTTACGGGAAAAATATTCAGTCTTTCATCATTAAGTACATTTGCTATATTGTTTGTTTGTTTGTTGTAGATGCCCTTTATTAGATTTCCTGCTAGTTTTTATCATGAGTGAATGTTGTAATGTTGTATCTTATGGAAAACTTTTTTGGATCCATTGATAAGAAAATGCAGTATTTTCCTCTTTAGTTTGCTAATACTATGGAATATGGAATAATATGATGGACTGGATTTTGAATAAACCAGCTTTGCATTTCTGGAATAAACTCAACTTTGTCTTTTTTTTTTTTTTAATTGTGGTAAGAACACTTACATGGGATCTATCCTCCTAATGATTTTTTTTCCTTCGTTTTTATTTAAATTCCAGTTAACATACAGTATAATATTACCTCCTAACAAGATTTTAAGTATACTTGGGCGCCTGGGTGGCTCAGATGGTTAAGCATCTGCCTTCAGCTCAGGTCATGATCCCAGGGTCCTGGAATCGAGTCCCGCATCGGGTTCCCTGCTCCTCGGGAGCCTGCTTCTCCATCTGCCTCTCTCTCTCTCTCTCTCTCTGTCTGTCTCTCATGAATAAATAAATAAAATCTTAAAAAAATAAATTAGAGAAACATTTTAAAAAAAAGATTTTAAGTATACAGTATTGGTAACTATAGGCATTGTGTTGTACAACAGATCTCCAGAACTTACTCATTTTGTATAACTGAAACTTTATACCCTCTGTGGGTTTTTTTTAAAAGATTTTATTTATTTATTTAACAGAGAGAGACACAGCAGGAGCGGGACTACAAGCAGGGGGAGTGGGAGAGGAAGAAGCAGGCTTCCTGCTGAGCAGGGAGCCTGACGCGGGACTCAATCCCAGGACCCTGGGATCATGACCTGAGCTGAAGGCAGACACTTAATGACTGAGCCACCCAGGTGCCCCATTTTATACCCTTTGAAATACAATTCCTCATTTATTCCTTCTCTCATCCTGGCAATTCTATTCTCTGCTTCTTGAGTTTGACTATTTCAGGTATCTCAGATAAGTGGAATCATGCAGGGTTTGTCCTTCTGTAACATAACGTCCTCCACATCATCCATATTGTTTCATATAGCAGGATATCCTTTTTTATTAAAGTTGAATAATATTATTTTGTATTTATATACCACATTTTCTTTATCCATTCATCTGTCAATGGATGTTTGGGTTGTTTCCTTATCTTGGCAATAGTGAATATTGCAGCATGTGAGTGTAGACAGTCTCTTTGATATCCTGATTTCAATTCTTTTGGATTTATACCCAGAAGTAGGGTTGCTAGATCATATGGTAGTTTTATTTATTTATTTTTTTAAATTTTCTGAGGAACCTCCATACTGTTTTTCATAAAAGCTGCACCATTTTATATTTCCTGGCATAAAAACAGACATATAGACAAAAGAAATAAAATCAAGATATCAGAAATAAATGACACATACATGGTCAACTGATCTTTGACAAAGGAGCCAAGAATACATAAGGGGAAAAGAATATTGTGTTCAAAAAATTGTGTTTGGAAAACTGGATAGCCACATGCAGTAAAATGAAATTAGGCCCTTATCTTGGCCCATCAAAATCTTAAATGTTAGAACTAAAACTTTAAGACTCCTAAAAGAAAACATAGGGGAAAGTGTTCTTGATATTGGTCTTGGCAAGGATTTCTTGGATATGATAACAAAAGCACAAGTTACCGAAGCAAAAGTAGATAAGTGGTACTACATCAAACTAAAAATCTTCTGCACAACAAAGGAAATAATCAACAAAGCAAAAAGGCAACCTATGGAATGGGAGAAAATATTAGTACATGCTTTATCTGGTAAGGAGTTAGTATACAGAGTGTATAAGGAATTCCTACAACTTATTAGCCAAAAAAAAAGTAAACCAATTTAGAAAAATGGGTGAAACTGAATGGACATTTCTCCAAAGAAGACATACCAAAGGCCAACAGGTATATGAAAGAGTACTTAATATCACTAATGATTGGGGAAGTGAAAATCAAAACCACTCACTTTTGATTTATTATTCTTTTTATATATTGTTGGGTTTTATTTGAAAATTTTTTGTTGAGTATATATGAATCTATGTTCAAAAAGGATATTGATCATTTCTTGTTCTGTCTGCATCAGGTTTTAGCATAAAGTTAATGTTCTCTTTTCTTCTATTTTCTATAAATAAATATTGGTGTTATTTCTTCTTTTAATGATTGATAGAATTTGCCAGTCAAAATATCTGGGCCTTAAATTTTATTTTTGGAAGGTTTTTATTTATTTATTTATTTTTTTAAAGATTTTATTTATTTATTTGAGAGGCAGAGAGAGAGAGATCAGAAGCAAGGAGAGGGAGAAGCAGACTCCCTGAGGAGCAGGGAGCCCGATGTGGGGCTCAATCCCAGGACCCTGGGATCATGTCCTGAGCCGAAGGCAGACGTTTAACGACTGAGCCACCCAGGCGCCCCATGGAATGTTTTAAAATACAGATTCAAATTTTAAAATGTTTATAAGAGTATTCAGCTTATCTGTTACTTTTTGGTTGAGTTTTATTATACAAAAATATCTTGCTGTCAAGTAAATTACATTTTGTTGGAGAAATAGCTAGAAGATATAGGCCCTTACACAAAAGTATGATATAGGATAAGGGAAGCATTGTCTGGTGAGCAGTACCATCATGATCCTAGATATGCTCCACTATATAGGCAGACTCCAAAGACAATTCATTTAAGATATTGAACAGATTCCATTCTATAGTAGAAAAAACCCAGAAGAAACTGGAACCAGGAAAGGTTGTCAGAGTCTTAAGCATATGGTCTGTGGTTCAGAAAATACCTTTGCTCATAATAAGAATTCAGTGTATAGTGAGGTGTTTGATATAAAAATCACACTCAGATTAAATCAATGTGGGAGGGAAGAGAGAGTGGCAACTGGGAACATATTTCATGCCTACAAGTTGCAGTAGGCACACTAGAAAATGAACCATATTAGAAAAAAGATCCAGATCTTACAACTTTGAATTGTTAAGTTCCTAATGTACTTCTTTCTCTGACAAAGTTTTTTATTACAACTAAGGTGGGGCTGAGCTTATTAACAAACCTTTCAGGATTATACCTTGGCAGGGTAAGGGAAGAAGTTATGGAATCAGGGATAGACAAAATACTGTTTTCATAATTAATTTAAAAAATGAATAAAACATTATATCAAGGCAGTCAGTTAACTAGTCAATCAATTTAAAATCAATTGATATTGCAGCAATAAAAATCACTATTATAATTAAAACACTATTAGCTTAAATGAACTGAAATATCGTAGAAGTCCAATAATTTTGCCAAGATATATTTTTGAGGCAAGTGGGAGGCCTTAGTATTGAAATAATACAGGAATTATGAGGGATATATCTACTGAGAACACTTAACATGCTGATATCCTAATAAATCCAGCAACTTGGAAAAGTCCCAAGTAGAGACCAAAGTAAGCAGTAATCTTAAGACACAACAAAGGTTAAAAACTGTAAAGTGAACCTCAGGAATACAACTGAGAAATAAGTAGATGGAGTGGGTTTGGAAAAGCTGGTAAATGTTTATCCTAAAGCAATGTATACAGGTTGGAAGACAGAAGTAATGTAGTACACAGTGGTTCACAGACAACCTTTAAAGTCATCACACTGTTTGGATAATTCTGGTTAGTTGTACTATTATGAAACAATGAAAACAATAGGACAACAGTTGAATCACAGACCTGTACCTCTGAAACAAATAATACATTGTATGTTAAAAAAAAAGAGAGAGAGAGAGATAGCAGGAGGAGAAGAATGAAGGGGGGAAATTGGAGGGGGAGACGAACCATGAGAGACTACGGACTCTGAGAAACAAACTGTGGGTTCTAGAGGGGAGGGGGTGGGGGGATGGGTTAGCCTGGTGATGGGTATTAAGGAGGGCATGTTCTGCGTGGAGCACTGGGTGTTATGCACAAACAATGAATCATGGAACACTACATCAAAAACTAATGATGTAATGTATGGTGATTAACATAACATAATAAAAAAATAAAAAATAAAAACAATAGGACATTTGGAAGCCCTTAAATCTTAGATGAAGGAATATTGTGACAAAGACTTTCCTTGACCAAACCTTAGACAGGCTCCCTGGTGCCCTCCTTTTGACTGGCCTCATCCTTGGGCCTTGTCTTCAGTCTATTGAGCCCCACTTAGCAAGAATCCTCCTAAGTCAGTTTAGCAAGAATATCCATACTCTTGAAGTCTCCTCTTAGTAATTTTCCATCTACTGAGCACGCCTCATTTTCTTGTTGACTGTAGATCACCTGCTGTCTTTGCTCTACTCAGAATTGAGCCCCATCTCTCTCCCCATTGTGATAATCTTTGCACCTATTGAAATAGACCTGATTCAAATTTTCCTTACAATTTTAACAAGTGTCAGAATAATTTTTTCTTTAACAGTTGTGACTTCTGTCCAACTTTCTGACTCTGCATTTAGTGTACTCAAAAATGGTCTAATGGAAGAAAAAAATCATGTAACTCTTTTCATAGTCCGACCTCTAGCATTTTGCTAAGTGTTAGGGTAAGACCTACATAGAAGAAAAAGTAGATTTGGTAGAATTATAAATTGTTAAGCCTAAGTTATAAAAATGAGAACAGTCTCTACAAACTTGTGGTTACTCATACAAATTTTCCAGCATCAGTAATGGTCATTTACAAGTATTACAGAGCCAATAGTGTACATAAGTAGGAAAAAAGGCCTCTTTTACTGATCATAAAGTCTTAAGCTTTGTTTTAATATTTTGTCATGGCTCTTTTTCCTAGAGTAAGCATTTCCCGTTTTTCTTTTATTATTGGCGTCTGCATCCAGAACATTCATTACAGATTTTATATACACAATGTTGAACCAAATAGTTATGGTTCCTGCCCTCTTGCAGCAATTTAAAAGGCTTTTTGAATTTGATTTCTTCAATACTAGGAAAGAACTACTGGTATGATAGAAAATCATGGTAATCTGGAAGCCAAATTAAGGATGTATATTTAAGAAGAGGGAATGATCAGTATTTTCAAATCCTGCAGATAAGTTTCATAACTGGAGAAGAGTTATCCTTTAGATTTTACAAAGTGAGATCATAATAGTCTTGGTGAGATCAATTTTGGTAGTGTGGTGGGTGAGAAAGCTTAATTAGGGTAGGTTTATGAGAAATGAAAGGGAAGAATGGAAAAGTCAATATAGACAATTTGAGGAATTTTGCCCTGGAGGTAAACACAGATATGGGGCAGTAGTTTGTGGGCACAAGTGGAGAATGGAGTCAAGAGATAATTTATCTATTTGTGGTGTATTTGTTTTAAGAGGAAAAACACTAGCATGTTTGTAAGGTGATGGGGCTAATACAGTAAAGTACAAAAGATAGTCATGTAGTATAAATCAAGGAGAATTGCTGGAGTAATATCTTGAGTACATGGGACAATACAGGGTTTACTAACCCTGTATAACATAACATAATTAACATAATTAATATAAATAACATAATTAACAATATAATAAACACATGTTTATGCCATCTAAAATAATGGAGGAAAAGCAGAGGAACTGGGTGGACATTTTGAGAAATGGACGGATAGGGGACAGTGTGAGGATATTATCTGAGGATATTCTCAGTCAGTGATGAAAAGCTAAATTAGAATGAGTTTGGAGCTTTGGAGATTACATACAAAGCAAGATTAGAGGACATCGGTACTCCAAAGGCTAAAAAAGACTTGTTTTCTCTCTTCCCACCATTCCTCCTAAACCCACCAATCTAGATGTGATAAAAACACAGCAAACAGAAAGCTTGAGTCTCTTTCTCTCTCTCTCTCTTTCTGTCTCTGTCTTTCCCTTTCTTATCTGCCCCAGTCACAATGAAGAAGTAATAAGAAAGACATCAAATTTACAACATTTGGGATTTGTGCTGGATTACCACCATCTAAACAAAGGGCAGTAGGTTATTCCTCCTCAAGAGAGTGAGGAGAAAAAGTGGGGCAAAGGGATCAGGGTCATGATGCCTACTAAAAGAGAGAAATATGGAAGAACAATGAGCAAAGGCCAGACAAGCAGATCTATAATGAACATCTAGTAAAACATCCTAGGAAAAAAATATTTTGGCTTCAGAAGAGTTATCGAAGCCCTTATTTTTACTGTCATCTTTTAGATACCAGCCTACCTTATTTACTGATACCACTCCTAGATTATGAAGTCATTTAATCAGTTAAAAGGAATATGTGTCTTTTTAAAATGTGAAAGACCAGCTTGTCTCTCCCTGCACAACTTTCCTACCTCCTGCACGATGGCTTTTTTAAAATGAAAACAATGAAAACAAATTAATTTTTAAATTATGGAATTAAAAAAAATTAATTGAGCTTCCAATATATAAAAATGCCTTCTCTTTACCAGACTTAGAAGGAAATGTTTTGTATTTTTTTCCTCAGACAGATATCAATTTGACAGAATGTTAACTTTTATAGATAAAATTGATTTACATTCATAACCAAACTCATGAGATGGCAGATCATTTGAAAACAAATAAGTAAAAAAATGATAGCTACTATATTTGAAGACTTATTCAAAAACATGCTTGTTAAAATACAGTAAACTCTATTATTTGTTCTCAGAAGTGCAAAGGAGTCTTCTGTGCTTACTCCAGTTCCTTCTCTGGTAGGTGGCTACATTTCAGATCAAGATGAATGTGACTAGGGGTGCCTGGATGGCTCAGATAGTTGGGCGTCTGCCTTCGGCTCAGGTCATGGTCCCAGGGTCCTGGGATGGAGCCCCACATTGGGCTCTTGGCTCATCAGGGGGCCTGCTGCTCCCTCTCCCTCTGACTCTCCCCCTGCTCATGTTCTCTCTCTCTCTCTCTCTTTCTGTATCTCTGTGTCTCAAATGAATAAATAAAATCTTTTTTTTTTTTTAAGATGAATGTGCCTAGTTCTCCAAATCTGAGCCATTATTCCAATTCTTCTGTATTGTCTCCAGGGGGAGGCAGAATAATGCTCTCCTCAAAGATGTCCACACCCTAGTCCTTGCGAAATATAAATATGTTACCTTACATGGCAAGAGGTACTTTGACGATGTAATTAAGTTTACTGACCTTGAGATGGGGAGACTCTTCTGGATTATCTTTGTGGACCCAATTTAATCACATGAGTTGTTAAAAATAGAGGACCTTTGCATCAAAAACAATAAGATACTTAGGAATAAACCTAACCAGAGAGGTAAAGGATCTGTACTCTGAAACCTATAGAGAACACTTACGAAAGTAATTGAAGAGAACACAAAGAAATGGAAAAGCATTTCATGCTCATGTACTGGAAGAACAAACATTGTTAAAGTGTCTACACTACCCAAAGCAATCTACACATGTAATGAAAAAAAAAATACCACCAGCATTTTTCACAGAGCTAGAACAAACAATCCTAAAATTTGCATGGAACCACAAAAGACTGCAAATAGCCAAAGCAATCCTGAAAAAGAAAAGAAAAGCTGGATGCATCAGGATTCCAGATTTCAATCTATATTACAAAGCTGTAGTGATCAAGACAGTATGGTACTGGCACAAAAACAGACACATTGATCAATGGAACAGAATAGAGAACCCAGAAATGGATCCACAACTAAATGGTCAACTAATCTTCAACAAAGCAGGAAAGAATGCCCAATGGAAAAAAGACAGTCTCTTCAACAAGTGTTTGGAAAACTGGACAGAAACATGCAGAATAATGAAACTGGACCACTTTCTTACACCATACACAAATATAAATTCAAAATGGATGAAAGACCTCAATGTGAGACAAGAAACCATCAAAATCCTACAGGAGAACACAAGAAGAAACCTCTTTGATCTTGACTGTAGCAACTTCTTACTTGACACATTGCCAGAGGTAAGGAAAACAAAAGCAAAAATGAACTACTGAGACTTCATCAATATAAAAAGCTTCTGCAGAGAGAAGGAAACAATCAACAAAACTAAAAGACAGCCTTCAGAATGGATGAAGACATTTGCAAACAACATATCTGATAGAAGATTGGCATCCAAAATCTAGAAAGAACTTACTAAACTCAACACCCAAAAAACAAATAATCCAGTTAAGAAATGGGCAGAAGACATGAATAGACATTTTTCCAAATACAGATGGCTAACAGAGACATGAAAAGATGCTCAACATCATTCATCATCAGGGAAATGCAAATCAAAACTATGATGAGATATCACCTCATACCTGTCAGAATGGCAAAAATTAGAAAGACAAGAAACAACAGATGTTGGTGAGGATGCAGAGAAAGGGGAACACTCTTGCAATGTTGGTGGGAATGCAAACTATTGCAGCCACTCTGGAAAACAGTATGGAGGTTCCTCAAAAAGTTGAAAATAGAAATATCCTATGACTCAGCAATTGCAGTACTAGGTATTTATCTAGTACTGGATACAAATATCCTTTGTATACAAAGGATACAAATATACAGATTTGAAGGGATACATGCACCCCAATGTTTATAGCAGCATTATTAACAATAGCCAGAGAGGTAAGATGATATTATATGTATGTGTATATATATATATGTATGTGTATATATATATATTGGTATATTACTCAGCCATCAAAAAGAATGACATCTTGACATTTGCAATGATGTGAATGGAGCTAGAGTGTATTATGCTAAGTGAAATAAGTCAGTCAGAGAAAGACAAATACCATATTATCTTACTCATCATATGTGGAATTTAAGAAAGAAAACAGTTGAATATATGGGAATGGGAGAAAAGAAGGACAGAGGGAAACAAACCATGAGACTCTTAACTATAGAGAACAAACTGAGGTTTAATGGAGGGATGGGTATTAAAGAGGGCAGTTGTGATGAGCACTGGGTGTTATATGTAAGTGATGAATCACTGAATTCTACTCCAGAAACAAATATTGTACTGTATGTTAACAAACTTAAAAAAAAAAAATAGAGGAACTTTCCAGGTTGTGATCAGAGAAAGATGTGACATGGAAAGAAAATCAGAGAAATATAACACTGTTGGCTTTCAAGATGGAGGAAGAGCCAAGCGATGTGGAAGGCCTCTAAAATTTGGAAAAGGAAAGAAAATGGAGTCTGACCTAGTGCCTTCAGAAGGGAATGTATCCCTTTGACTGTGATTTCTGCCCTGTGAGCCCTCTGTTAGACTTCTTACTTATAAAATTGTAAGTAATAAACTGTTATTTAAACCAATAACTTTGTGGTTTGTCCATATGTACGACAGAGATATTTATATGGTTGAGGCCATATTTGATCATAATTTTATTATTTGGTTTATATTTAATGCTATTTAAAATATATCTGTCATACATGTATATAAATTGTTCTCATAGTTTCTGACAATTTCATATTTGTTACTGAGATAGCATCATTTATTGTTACCTGCTGCTGGTAATTTAGGTTGGTTAGGTATGAAAGTCAATATAAAACTCTATTTTTTAAAATTTTATATCCTACAAAATACTGTTAATGTGATCAATATTTTTGCAACTGGCACACAAATAGAATGTGTGCTCATATTAATGGTTAAAGAGAATGCATTGGGGAGGGTATGTGCTATGGTGAGCACTGTGAATTGTGTGAGACTGTTGAATCACAGACCTGCACCTCTCAAACAAATAATACATTATATGTTAAAAAAAAATAAAGAGAATGCTCTATTTTCTGCTTTAAAAATCAATATGTAACAAACTATAAAATATCAACAACTGGTTTTCTCTGCCTCCCAGGAGGCTTCATGGCTACCATAGATGATTTATGTGTTTTCAATGAATGTCAAATAATTTGAATATGATGTCTAAGCTAAATAAAATTAAGAAACTTTCATCTTAGGCCTAGAACAAAATCACACTATAGCTAAGTATAAAAAAAGCTTACATTTCTTGAATGCGCTGTGTCTATGCAAATCCTCCCCTCCATTGCTCTGAATAATATAAGAAAAAACTGACTACACTTAGAAATTCAGAATGAGAAGAAAGTAATAATAAATATATAATGATGGGGCACTGCATTTAGAAATAAATTCTGCCCAAAACAAATCTATCACATGTCTCTCTAGCCACCTCACTATCTTTCTTATAAAACATAGAATCAGAATAAAACATAAAGCAATCTTGTGTAGATGGACTTCAAAGTCTTCTCTATTTTTCCTGCCATTTCTCAAGAACAGCAATTCCCACTAATTCCCGTCATAGAGTATGTACTCCACTGGTCACCTATTGATACTCCTCTGCTGTTAAAGCTTCTGTTGGTTTTACTACATCTGCAAGAATATAAAAAGCAGTGCTGATGTGTACTTTCTCTCCACATTATTGAGCTTCTTCAGAAATGCTCAGGCATAAAATTGATATTTATAGATTCTTTTTTTATTAAAAAAATTTTTTTTAAAGTTAACATGTGCATAAAAGGAAACTGAAAAACACAAGAAGCAAAGAACAAAGTCATCCACAATCACAAGCAGTTTACAGTTTGACTTCTAGGTCCCATGTGTGTATTTACATAAGTAAGCATTTTAATGTAATTAAGATCGTACAGTTATAGATTCTTTTATTCATAAAATAGGGAAGGAATAGTTTTCCCTTTTATAACTTACATATGTATGAGCATATTTCCAAGTTAGATACAGTAATGTGACAATATGTGGATTTAACTCTACTTTTGCTCTGTAAGAACAAGAATTAGATTTTATTAATCTTTGAGTTTCCATTGTTTAGAAGAGTGCTTTGCACAGTATTAAAATCAGAGGAAGACATGTATCAAATGACCTCACCGATATGAGGAATTCTTAATCTCAGGAAACAAACTGAGGGTCGCTAGAGTGGTGGGGGGTGGGAGCGATGCGGTGGCTGGGTGATAGACATTGGGGAGGGTATGTGCTATGGTGAGCGCTGTGAATTGTGCAAGACTGTTGAATCACAGACGTGTATCTCTGAAACAAATAATACATTATATGTTAAAAAAAAAGAAGAGGAAGAAGAAGATAGCGAGAAGGAAAGAATGAAGAGGGGGAAATCGGAGGGGGAGACGAACCATGAGAGACTATGGACTCTGAGAAACAAACTGAGGGTTCTAGAAGGGAGGGGGGTAGGGAGATGGGTTAGCCTGGTGGTGGGTATTAAAGAGGGCATGTACTGAATGGAGCACTGGGGGTTATACGCAAACAATGAATCTTGGAACACTGCATCAAAAACTAATGATGTAATGTATGGTGATTAACATAACATAATAATAAAAAAATAAACAAACAAACAAACACAAGTTGTAACTTTGTCAGGAAAATGTATATGTACCACTTAGCGTGAGACACTGTTTCAGTAATCCTAGTCACATTTATAGAAAAGTTCTTTGAAATGAAAGAGTTAAACGTTTTGTGTCTCAATTTATTTTACTTCCTAAATAGATTCAACAATGTTAGTTTTACAGACTTTTTTTTCTAGTGAAAATTTTTAGATCCTTACATTTACCATACCACTACTAAGTTTCTGGGCACTTCTTTAATGTGTTCCAGATGAAACTCTTCACTTAGGAAATAAAAAATTGTTATATTCTTTGACTACATCTGTATAAATATCCCAATGAACCCAGCACATTTTTATTTTCTAACAAAGTTGTGTTCCTTTAATAAAACCTATATAAAGACTCTGCTTATGTTATAATTGATTACTCCATTAATTGTCATGAAATATATATGCATATCCTATTTGGTAACCCAGTTGCCTGATGAAATTCTGCTAGAGTATGGGTGACAGAAATCTTATCCCACGTTTATCCTGAAGTAATGATTTGTAAGTAAAAGATAACTCCAAGATGCTTTGACAATGAATCTAATCAAGTCTACATGACTTTGCTTTTCAATCCCTCAATACTGAATATGCTAAAGAACTGTTCATGCAGATATGGTGAACAAATTTTTTTCTCCTTATTTGACTGTATTATCATGTCTAGGAATATAACCACTCTTCAGAATGCTGACTCTGATTTTTACTTGTTCAAATGTTCATGAATCACTTATTTTATTGTAATGGCTGATAAGTTTAAAAAGATGTTGAATATTAAACCCAAAATGTAAAGGGATCGCTTAATATTTTTATGGCTCATTTTATCTGTAATAGGTACTAGAAGAATACATAAATAAAATTGATCAGAATGTCCCAAAATATTGGTGAGAAAGCAATATTTTGTGCTGATCTTTCCCCTTCCATTTTATGTTATTTCAAAATTTGACTGCCCTTCAATAGGTCCTACAAGTAATTCTCCAGCTGATTACTCTTATTCCTTGAGTACTTATTTTATTGTATAATTTCACAATATAAATGACACATATCGCCATTTGGGAATAATTTTATTTGGTAGTTAATAACCAATAAACCATTACATCTGGCACATGTTATTAGCAAAGCAGAATATTAGGCACTCGTACTGCTTTGTTTTTTACTCTATTTCTTTACATGGCACAGTCCTTGGTCCAGTGGAGACTGTCTTCTCTCCCCTCCCCCACTCCAGTCTGTTCTCTTATCTCAACCAGCAAAAGCCATGGAAAGGAAAGTGGAATTTGGCAGAAGATAAACAGCACCTGCTTTGACTTCTTCAAGGCTGGCAATAAAATAGACTATAGCCAGTATTTTTCAAGGGTTGTAGTCTTCATGGTGCATCCATTTTAAGCATTCAATGTGCAAACCTATTTTCTCTCCTTGCTACTTTCTCAGATCTCTGTGACCCCTACTGATGATAATTATCACAAACCTTGAAAATAAATCACTGGAATGATACTTCTCCAAAAATCAAAATTCATTTTCTGTTAGACTTATGTGTTCAGAAAGGAACTCAAGTTAGATGCTGCACTAAAAAAAAAAAAAAAAAGTTTTATTTTTAGTTTCTTTTTTTCTCCAAATTTTTATTTAAATTCCAATTAGTTAACATGCGGTGTAATATTGGTTTTTGATGTAGAGTTGATGACCACTGGCTGTTGTGTGTAAGTGGTGAATCACTAAATTCTACTCCTAAAACTAATAGTATACTATATGTTAACTACCTGCAATTTAAATAAAAACTTGAAACAAACAAAAATAAATAAATATAATAAAAAATAAAAATTTTGGATGAAAAATAGGAACAAAGAAGACTAAGATGTGACAAAAGAGGTCAAAATATTTAATACAAGTGTCAAACATGCAGAGTGTTGGAAAGGTGGGCAGCCATATTATGATGTAGGATGTTCTCACCATGTCAACTATTGTGGGAAATTAAAATCTGAAAATATCCTAGTAAATGTAGCAACCAGAAGTTTATTATATCTTTATTAATAAGTATTTTTAATAAAGTACTGTTTAGATTTCTATGAAGTATGTAGCCATTCTAAGTCTGAGTCACTGGTTTTTCATGGTGGGTATGTTTATCCTTTTGCATACCATCTATTGCTTTATGCCACAGAGGCCATTCATAATGTAAATGAAAGCAGAGACAAATAAAATCCATATCCCCGTTTTGTTTCACATTGTTTTTTATTATATTTTTATTATATTATATTTATATTATATTATATTTATTATATTTTTATTATATATTCTTTATTATAGAGAGAATCCATTATACATGTGGGCTCACTGTACAATCTCTCCATTTCTCTTATAACAGCAGCCCAGCTTTTAAAAATTTCATACTATTTCTTTACACAATTATATAATAGATTTGACTATTGATCCTTTACAGTTATGCTTATGCACTAATATTAAAATTTAGCTTATTTTACCTCTTGAGCAGTATTTCTAATAGGACACATTCTACAATAGTAATCATTAGATAAAAATACAGACATATTTTAAATATATTGACAATTATAAAGTTCCCATAATTTCTATCTTCACCAGTAATTTTAAGGTATTCAATTTCCCCACTTTACTAGCATGCTTATTCTTATTCCCTGTAAATCTTTACTAATAGGATAAATGTTCTGTCATTGTTTTAACTGTACCTTTATTTGATTTATACTAGGATTTATTCTTATTGAACATTTTATTTTTCTCCTTTTTTGAAGTGCCTGTGTCTGTTTTGTATTGATTTGTAAGAGTTATGTATTATGGGTATAAATTATTTAGGACATAATTTACAACACTTTTTTCCAAATTATTGTCATTTAAATTTTACTTGTTTAGTAATTTTAGAAGTATATCCATTTTTATGTAGAACACATACCTGTTTTTTATTTTTTTCTACTTCTTGTGCCCCCTTCTCACTAATACTGTATATATCTCAACTACCTGTTTAACATATTTTTTTAAAGATTTATTTATTTATTTATTTAAGAAAGAGAGAGAAAGAACACAGAGGGAGAGTGAGAAGCAGACTCCCCGCTGAGCAGGGAGCCCAACGTGGGACTCGATCCCAGGACTCTGGGATCATGACCTGAACCAAAGTCAGACGCTTAACCGACTGAGCCACGCAGGTGCCCCTCAACTACTTGTTTAAACTTTTAGAACTTTTTTAAAGTTTATTTTTATGTTATTTTAAATCCATCAGGCATTTTAGTACTCCCTAAAATGAGGCAGGGATATATTTTTAATATTAGTTTATGATGTAGATGTTATAAAAAGATGCCTCACTTCCTATATTTATACATGTACTTGGTCTTGATTCTAGACTTTATGTTAATTTATTAATCTAATTATGTATCTTGATGGTACAATGCCTGTATTTTGTTTATCATCATATAGAATATATTTTAATATTTGAATAAACACTTCGTCATTTTCACTAATCATGGACTTTGAGGTTTTTCTCACATATGTATTCCACCACATTAATTTTGGAAAATGTAAATAAAAATCCCTTTGTTATTGAGATTGCAATAAATTTACACATTTATACTTTTAATGTATTTACTACATTACTTATCATGGCATTCTGTCATGTTTCAATTTTTTTTCTGTTCCTCATAAACTTTTATAGCTTCTGTCATATGGGCAACTTATTATCTTCTTACTAGATATTTTATATACTGTTAATGTTATACATTAGATTTTATTTTTATTGTATTTTAAACAAGTTACTGCTGACAAGAAAATTATTTTAGCTATGTTGCTATGGCATATAGAAAGGAAACCTTTTCTGTTGTTTTCTTTCTTTTTTATATATGTCTCTCTGTTAGTACTTATCTTTCAGTTGTACCCAAGGTTAGGCTACAATCCCATTAAGAGTTTAACCTGGGACTAGAAATTCTACCTCTTCTTTTGAAATAGAAAACAAATACTACAGAAAGAGAGCAAAACCAGACTGTAAGATCAGACGTATGACACAGTAATGGGGATTATTTTTTTAAATAGTAAAGTAATACAGAAAGTGTAAAGTATCAATATTTATGTGTGTATAGGGAAGGGTGTGTCTATGTATGTTTCTATGTGTGTATACTGTGCAGTAATAGGTATATCAAAATAAACAAATCCTCCTACCAGTTCACTTTTTACATATTCTCACTGATTTTTTTTTTAGGGTTTCTATAAACCCACATAAAGGCTTACAATAAGCCTTTGGTTAATGTTTGTTAAATGAAAATACCCAAGAGAAACAAAGTTCTAATATTTTTGAGTTCCACATCATAAACAGCATATATTTTTTTCTGTGTTGAAGAAGATTATCTGTGGTTTACCTGAAGTGAATCTGAAGAGTTGGCTGAATATATCCCTTGAAAAATCATAATGATAAAGATTAATGAACTTTATTAATATTTTTTCTGTCTCTCTCTCTCCTATATGATATGGTATCTACTGTGGGTTTTGTTTAAGGCAGTGCCATGATGGTAGAAGACAGTTGTGGAAATCAGGTATTTAATATTCCATGGGCTTGATTATTGTGTAAAACGCCAAAGTTGCTAATCCTGTAATGATTGTTGGTTCTGCTGAGGCACAAATTCAACTTGTAAATGCCGGACGGGGTGTGACAGCAGTTGCCACTTAGCTAGTAAATGAACACATAGTAACAAAGTTTTCTGAATGCAAGACTTAATTTGTGTGACGGATTTCTCCTTGTTGGTTTCATAAATTAGCATAATCAGGTAACTACTTTTATTGCTGTCCTCTAGGAAAATCAAGACACACACAGTCACACACACACACACACACACACACACACACACACACACACACACACACTGGCAAAGTCTGTTCAGTTGTTGTTGAGGTTCTCAGTGAAGACTGTCTTAAATTGTGAGATAAACTTTTCACCTATTCCCAGTGCTATCTTCAGTGATGCTTGTCCATTAAAATGGAGCTATATTTATTCATACCATGAGAGTTATATGCCTAATTTTAATTACTAATTTAACTTGTCATGTGGTTGGCATTATTTCCCATAGCACACCATGCTGTGAACTACAGTCACATGGGGCTAATTCCTTCTAGTCACATTAACATTGAAGAAAAGCACAGAAGCATGTGATTTCATAGAAGAACTATAAGAATTAGATGCTAAAGAAACTTGCTTTCACTTACATAATTCACTTGATTTCCTACCATTTATTAAGTCAAATATCCCAAACACTGCCTCAGAGAAATAGAATTCAATAATCTTTTATTCAATATAATTGTTCCCTTGTCATTGACTTTTGCCCAAGGCATATTTCTAGCTGTAAATATAAAATATTCTAATATCTATATCCAAGAATTAAAAATGCTACAGATGTACCAATGTACATAGGAATTACCCAGTGAGAGTAATATATGAACTAATATTAACATTAAATCACACTGTATTTAGACTTACAAAATCCAACAGGGGCATTATAGTGTTGCAATAATTTATTATTTATTTATTTATTTATATTTTAAATTGTTTTAATTTTTTTTCTTAGGGAGAGAGAGAAAGGTGGGGAGGGCAAGGGAGAGGGAGAGAGAGAATCTTAAGTAGGCTTCACACCAGTGTGGACCCCAAGGCAGGGCTCAATCTCATAACCCTGAGATCATGACCTGAGCCAAAACCAAGAGTCGGATGCTTAACTGAGTGAGACACCCAGGTGCCCCAAGGTTTGCTGAATAATTTTTAAAAGCAAGCATTCAAATAGAATTGGAAATTTTGATTTCCAATCATTATAAAACAAAGTCATGCTACTAAAAATCATGATCATTTGTGGTAACAAAGAGAGAGATTGCTGATAGCTTTATATCTATTGATGCTGAGCTTGGAGAAAATGGAAGTTCTAGAGAGAAATTGATTATATAAAAATTAAATGTAATAAAATCCATGATTACTGTCCTTTGCTTTTTCCTCACTGATCATTCAAAAAAAAAGTTCACATTCATGATTGTTTGTTTATATTTTTAAAGACACAGCTTAATTCCATCATTAAATATTTTCATTGGACATAATTTATTATTCACTAAATTTTACTTGGCTAACTCCTATTTTGTACTTCCCATAAAGCATCTTTAAGTTTTCCCTCTGAGAAACCATCTGTAAATTTTAGCCACTAACCAATCAAAAAATAGCCAATAAATTTAGCCATGTTACTTAGAGAAGCAGCAATGTTACTCTAAAATTGGGGTAGGAGTTAGTGGAAATACTTAATGAAATCAATATGACATAGTTTGAACATCTTCATTTCCAACAAAACACTGAATCCATCTTATTTTTTTAGTCCACGTATCATCTATTTCTGTGTCATTGCACAGTGCATTTGGCCTTTTGAGAAAATTCTGTTTAAAATCTTGAATTACTTAGGTAAAATAGGATTTAGAATTGCTTAAAAGCTGAAAGTAACAGATTTAAGAAATAAGAGGACTCAGAATATGCTAAATATGGCAGGCTTAATTTAGCAAAGAATTAATAAAATATAATCTCTAATGAAAATCAGAGATAGTAGAAATAACTGAAAGCAGACGGTTGCTATAGTAATGAGATACATTCATTCTGGTGTTGATTGAAAGGAGCATATCTCAGAATTAACACAGGCCACAATGGATGGTATCTTTGGGACTCTTTCTGCTTGCCAACTTTTCTGCCCTAGTAAAAGATGGAGAGATTGAAGGTCAGGATGGATAAGAAGATATTACAAAGGAGAAAATTCTTTCGAATCCAGCAAATATTAGCAGAAGGTGACTCTGAATCTATGTAGTTCAAGTGATGGGGCAAATACTTAATCAATGTTTAAAAGTTGAGCTGAGGTGGCAAATAGATTTCATCTTGAGTGCTATCCTTAATTGATTTGGTTGTGGATGCCTGAAGCGGTAATGCAGCCATCTGTTATAGATTCAGTATAAAATATTGTGGTTAAGAGATAAGTCACTGATCCTGGGGGACAAAGGCACAAGTTGTCTGCTTTAGGGACATGAACCAGGAAAAGCACACAAGAATCAAAAGGCTCTTGTCTTGAGAACTAGCAAAACTGAACTAATGGTGTATGCAAGATTCTAAAAGCCCAACCAATTTAGTATAATCCAGTGCTTCTAGCCTGAAGTTATCCATATCCAAAATACCAGCACACAAACACCCAAACAAAAAAGAAGAAATTTCTTGTTTTATAAAAAGGGAAGAAGTATAAAAATTAGTTCACTTGGACTACCTATAGTGTTGTAGCTACAAAATCAATTGCTCTTATTTTGAGTGTATGTTTGTGAAAAAAGTTAAAAAAATTTTTCTTCATGTTATCTATTAACACATTTAGTAAGTTATATTATTTTTTACTTAATTTGATTGGGAAGTTGACTTGTGTCTTGGTCGGCTAAACCTACTCATCAGAAGACAGAGAGAAAAAGCCCATCCAAATAAATGAGTAAACTACATTCTATTGAGAACAACCACAACAACAACAAAATACTTTCCAGAGAAATTTTGGACTCTGGGAGGATAGGCATGTTTTTAGGGATTTATTTATTAGGATATTCTTAGTAAGAATATTTGTATTAAATTTACAATAAAGAAAAACCTTTATGTGGAAAAATTATAATGACTTCCAAACATTACAACTTTCTTCCGAGGAAGATAATGTAAACTGTGATATATAAAGCAGATAAATTCAGAACTGTCCTGGTTGATCAGGAAGGGAGGACTGGGCACCTCAAAGGCTCAGAGTCTTTTGCCACCACTCCACCCCACCTTGTAACAGTTTTTGGATAGGCTTTGTGGTATCTCTTATGCTGAGAATCATTGGAAAATAGTTTAGGCAAAAGTTTTGACCAACTCTTTTTTCTATACAAATGTCAGAGTGGTTAATAATGGGAGATATTAAAATCCAATAGTGGCTTCCTTTTAACTTCAAAACAAATAGCAATTTAAGAAAAACACCAGAAGAGGGCCTACTGTGCGGAGAATTTGTGGACATGGACACAACTTAAGAGTAGAAAGAATCATTAGAAGTCTAAAACATTAGTCCAAGTGTGATCTAAATCATGACAGTGGCACTATTGGGTGAGATGCGGGAGAAACAGGACGGTGGACCAGTTCAAAAAGGTTTTTGGATGGGGGGGTTAAAGGGTCAGGAAAGATAAGGGAGAGGGACAAATCAAGAAACAAGACCGGGGCGCCTGGGTGGCTCAGTTGGTTGAGCGACTGCCTTCAGCTCAGGTCATGATCCTGGAGTCCCGGGATAGAGTCCCGCATGGGGCTCCCTGCTCGGCGGGGAGTCTGCTTCTCCCTCTGACCCTCCCCCCTTTCATGTGCGCTCTCTCTCAAATAAATAAATAAAATCTTTAAAAAAAAAAAAAAGAAAGAAAGAAAACGGGAGTTTTGGCTCGACAGGAAAGTGAGAGGGGTACTATTCACAGTATAAGTTCAGGTAAAGTAATTTCAGTTCGACACATGCTGAGTTTTTGAGGTCCCCGAGGACCCTCAAGTGGAGATACTGGTTAGACCGATTTATAGGTCCATGAATCAGGAAAGAGATGGATATAGATAGACAGATAGATATCTGATCATTAAATGGGGGCATATCTCTGTGTTATATGTGCAGATATATACATATATACATATGTATATATGGCTGACAATTGAGGCCATGAAAATTGATGAGATCAGTCTGAATATGAAGAGTGAAAGTGGACAGAAAAGGGAGGGAGCGGCAAAGAGAGAAAGATAAGAGAGTCTACCGAAGAGCACTGACTGAGGAGCATGGGAAGAAGAGCCCATCTAGAAAAATAAAATAGGGGGCGCCTGGGTGGCTCAGCCGTCAAGCATCTGCCTTCGGCTCGGGTCATGATCCCAGGGCCCTGGGATCGAGCCCCGCATCGGGCTCCCTGCTCCGCGGGAAGCCTGCTTCTCCCTCTCCCACTCCCCCTGCTTGTGTTCCCTCTCTCGCTGTGTCTCTCTCTGTCAGATAAATAAATAAAATCATAAAAAAAAAGAAAACTGAAATAGTGGTCACATAATAGATTCCTCTGGCACTATTCTTAGACAAATATCTTTTTTTTTTAAATTTGAGTATAGTTGACATATAATGTTACATTAGTTTCAGGTGTACAACATAGTGATTCAAATCTCTATATGTTATGTCATCCTCATCACAAGTGTAGCTACCATCTGTCACCATACAATGCTATTACAATATCATTGATTATATTCCTTGTGCTGTGCCTTCCCCCCCCCATGAATTATTCATTCCATAACTGGAAGCCTGCCCCTCCCACTGTCCTTCACCCATTTTGCCCAAAGCCCCAGATCCCTTCTCTCTGGCAATCACTAGTTTGTTCTCTGTATTTGTAGATCTGATTCTGCTTTTTGTTTGGGTGCTTGTTTATTCATTTATTTTCTTTTTTAGATTTCACATGTAAGTGAATTATAGTATATAGCCTGACTTATTTCACTTAGCATAATACCCTTTAGATCTATCCATGCTGTCACAACAGTTGAATATCTTTTTAACACTTCTGCTTTACTACTAAATTTTTAGTATCCAGACATCATAGCCATATCATTTACCTTTATAAATATCAAGAAGAAAAAATAATTGGATACTGCAGTTGAGATTACTGGAAAGCTAGGGTTATAGCTCCATTTGTAGATATTCCAGATTCAGAAATGATTTAGTCCAATTTTGATTGGTGAATGGAATTGGAAATCCTATTACATATTGTCTTTTTCATTAACTGTAACTGAAAATCCAAAAGCTATGACTGCCATAATACATTAAAATCTCATAAATGTATTTAATTCATCCATAAAGATAATTTAAAATGAGAAAAACTAATCTAAAAAAGATACTTTCTGAAAAGCAATTTTATCTTGGAAAAAATCTGGGAGTAAATGGATTAAAATTTGAATTATATATTTTGAAGAAATTCTATGTGGCCAAAGTTTTATTTAGAGAAAAATTGATGACTGTTCACGTAGTTTTAAAGGGCAACAAGAAAACAAATAAATACCTAACACAAGATTATAAAAAAATAAATTTGCAAGGGAAGAAATGAAAAGAGAAATGAGAAGAAAACTCATAAAATTTAATTTCTTTAAAATTATTTTAAGTAAAATGGGCCCTAGGAGTTTCAGGCCTAGAGTTTCCTACAGTGCACTAGAATATGCTTCCTAGCTATCTGTATTACATTCTTAAATCCTATTCACATGATCTCTACACAATGATATGGAAATTTGATATGATTCGTCTTTTCTTACAGATTGGAATACTGAGGTTAATAAATGTGGAATTCGCAAAGGAAGTAATTAACGTAGCAACAGTTTGCACTTTGCTGTGTTAAATCCAAAAGCTGTGATCTTTCCACTCTATGATGATGGTCTCCAGCCAACATTTTGCTAAAATAAAAATCTAACTATGTCATTTCCCTGCTTAATATCCTCTAATTTATTATTTACCTTTTTAAGTTGTTATGGTAATATTTGTTTCTAGGTTTACATGTATTAAGTTAATCTAGCACATATGGAATAATATCAATGA
Source organism: Zalophus californianus (assembly GCF_009762305.2). Taxonomy (NCBI): domain Eukaryota; kingdom Metazoa; phylum Chordata; class Mammalia; order Carnivora; family Otariidae; genus Zalophus; species Zalophus californianus. Next base: position 37,478,688 of record NC_045596.1, read on the forward strand.
TTACATTAGTACAAGTAGCTTCTCCATTTTGCATACGCATGCTCAAAATACTGTAGCTGAACAGCTGAGGGCTGAAGTCAAGGAGAGGAACCACTACCAACCTACAATATGGCAAAGAAGGAGCTGGGTAAATATGTTCTGACCTCAGTGTCTCCCCATCCCTGATAACCTGCCAAGTCCTATCGCTAAACCTAATTAGAAGTGGACAAGAGAGCTCTAATTATCTAGTCCATGGAGGCTGATGTTCCCAGAATAGAGAGGAGAAAGGTAGAAAATGGATCAGGAAGAGCAAATAAAAAAATGCTCAACACAATTGCTAATTCCCGGGATTAGATACTCTCACATCCCGGGATGTGATACTCTCAATATTTTATGCACTTAGGATGTCATTTCATATAATCCACCAAAGACCACCTTTTACATTCTTTGAAAATAAACTAGCTTTAGAACTTTCTTTTATTCATTATCCTTTAATTTACATAATACGATGAGTTCACCAATCATACTCTTATCAGCACACTGAATTGCCATAACAACCATTCATTTTCAAACACATCTTGCATGTTTCTTTTAAATTTCAGCTGCATAATTTCCACTTCACCTCTGTACCCATGTTGCTCTTTCAATTTCCATAACTAACTTTGGTTTTCTCTCTTGGGTAATGTTCTGCCTATAATTCTGACTAGTTATGTTCACTTTTATTTATAAATTGTAATCTGTCTTGTATTTTTCCCTTTGTCTTATAAAAAATAGTGAATCTAAAACAAAACATATATTTCAAGAGATAATTTTTTCACAAGTCACTTTTTTAGATAACTACAATGAGATATTTTGATAGAAAATGTGCTCTAAAAGATACACCATTCATGTTATATCTATTACCTAGTAGTTTGTTGTACTTCTTTAGTGTCTTCAGGAATACACCTAATGTCAGCAAATTAATGCACATATTTTCTCTTTGTAGAATTTTAATATATATCTGTATATCTTCTCAACATATGTGTTATCTCAAGGTTTTATAGGTGAATAAATTGAGACACAGAAATCCAAGATCATAAGCTAAAAAAGAACAAAATAGCAATTCCATCTAGATTTACTCTATAGTTTGTGTCCACATCACTGTATAAATTTTAAGGTGAATATAGACAGATTTTTATTCACTTTTAGAGGTTAACATAATAGTAAGACTTCCATTTTGGTATGATAAGAAGGTCCTGAGTTTCTAACTATTTGTTAAAAGGACCAACTGCTCTTGGAAAGAAAAATAGCAGGCATATATTTACCTTATCAATCCTTTACAAGAAAATAATTGAACAGCAGAGAGAGATATAATAGGTCACCTCAGAAAAGGACAGCCTTTACAGGAAACCGTGACATGATAAGAACAGGGATATTATGAGCTTGCAACTGTTGTTATCCATCATATTGGGAATAAAAATAAGGATGAGATTTAGAAAAAGGCAAATAAGGTAGGGCAAATGCAAATGACTCAGGTCTAGCAACAGAGGGCAGACATCATTTCTGTAATAAAATGGAAATCTCAGGAGCATTATGAAAGTAACCAGAGCAGCTGCCTTTGAACTCTGCCAGAGACAGATGCTCTTGGAAGAGCCCTTTCCTCTGCTGGTGCCTGAATCTCAAAAGGGCAATATTGTCATGCCATTCCACTTATATTTTATTATTTTACTCATAGCTACATTTTACTCAGACTACTGAAACTTTCACAGAAATTAACTGCCATGTGTTCACATTAGGCTTTCACCAGTAGCTCCATTCTATATGAAATCTTCTAACAAGAATCCAACCTAGATTTCACTGAAAATGTTCCCCCCCTTAGCCATCTAAATGTCATTTGTTTTTAATTTAGCACTAATATTTTAAAAGACGGAGGTCTCCATTTTACATACTTAAATGAAAACTATTCAAACCTATAGTCATTAGGCATAAGAAGTGTTTAAATAAAGAAATATTTAATATATATATATGCTGAGTAGGAAGTTGCATTTATCAAGAATAAATATAAAATGCCATGTTTCCAATGTGCATTCACTATAACTGCTTCAAATTATGACTAATCATTTCCTAATAGGGGAAAAATCCCAAATCATATTGTTTTAATCAGGAACCCGGAAAGATTAAAACAGAGGGTAATTTTAGCTCAATTTTGTAAACTGTGTTTATAAAATGCATTCATAGTATTTTTTTTCTTGTTATTTCAAGGTTTACAATTTGACTGAAAGGACATAATCATAAAAAGTACAGAATTCTAATCCCATAATTCAGGAAATTTAGAGCAATTCCCAGTTTTTGCATTATAACACATAACACAAATGAAAACATTGACTTCTTTGACCCTTAAGTCATTCAGGATATCATATGGGTTGCCCTGAAATTAATACCCTCCAGAATGAGAAATACAGTATGATGATTAAGGTCATAGGTTTTGGAGCCAGACCTCCAGACTCAAAGTACATGTCTGCCATATAATAACTGACAAACACTGCCAAGTTATCTAAATTATCTTTTTTCCTGCAAACTGTGCATAACATTTGTATGTGTATCATAAGGTTGTTGTAAGGATTAAGTAGTTAACCATGCAAAGTACGTAGAAGACACTCTGGTTTATAGTAAATGTCTCATAATTTCTCTTCAAGATTAATTTCAAGCTACATGAGTACATATCTTTTCATATAAGTATGTTGAGAAACCCTTGGCAAGTGTTAATTTCTCAGTCCCTTATATGATTTTCTACTAAAACTATGATTGGGTTCTTAACTACTGAGGCTATTTTTTATATATCTGTTTATTTATATAAAAGTATATAAGTATATATATTTATATACGATACATATAAATAAATATATAAATATATAAAATATATATTATATATATTATATTATATATATAAATATATAAACAGATATATTTAAAAAAGGTACAGTAAAACCCATGCATAGGATGCACCGAATTGGGAGATGGTGAAATGGGTTCAATTTCTATCTCTACCACTCATAAGCCCTGGTTCTTTAAGCTTACATCCTCACCTGGGCAACTAAAAAGAGAATGCTGGTAAATAGATGATATATATATTATATATTATAAATCTAAAAGTATGATTTTGATTAATACTGATGAAATTCATAACATAAAATGTATTTTTAAAAATATACAGATATTTAAAAAAACAATGGAGTTAGATGAATTAATTATCTTACATTGGTGTTCTGGTGATAGTTATACAATTTCTGTTTTTTCACATCATAGTATGAACTATTTGGTTATTTAACCATATAAAACTAAGAAATGATAAAATCATTAAAAACATGAAAGTAGAAAACAGCCATTTGAACTCATTACATAAACCTAAGCTGTAAATTAGGAAGATTTGTTCTGGACACACAAAGACAGAAGAAATTTATGGCACATGCTAGATACTTAAAACTTAAATGTGGATTTAAATACTTAAAATACTTAAAAATTACCATACTTAAAAATTTAAATGTAGATAAACTCATAGAGGGAATATAGATCAAAAACTGTATCTGCATTGCTTGCAGGTTTAGGGCATACCTTAAAGAAGAAACTGATTTCTCCAAGTAGTTTGTGTAGTTTGTATTTATATCTCAGTATCTCATCACAGTAATAATGATTAGTCGATTTTTGATAAAATCAGTCACAAGGGAAAAATGACACTGCACACAATTGTTAATATTTTCTTGTAACAATGTATTTTGAAAGCACATCTGATTCTATCCTTTCTCCTTTGTGTATGTTTAATAAATAAACCATGCTATCTCAAAATATACTAGGAAAAGAAAACAAAATTTCTAATTACAGAGACAAATATTACATCCACTCTAAATGCAATACAATTTCATCCCTAGCCAATTTTTGCTTAATAGTATCCTGTTTCTTTTAAAAGTTTATACTAGTCCATTCTCATAATTAATATCAGTCCTTAAAAATATACTGGCTCATCCCTTTAAATATCATACATAAACATTACATTTCAGAATAATTATTGCCTCATTTATGGTAAAACTGAGTCCCTCTTTATCTCAAGTCTAGATAACATATGCTTTTTGGCTTTAGTGAGTATCAGTGATATTTATTGACCATGAACTATGTGCCATGGAGCAAAAACAAGTGAATTAGAGTAAAATAACACCATCTAGAATACCACAGTTACTTATCTTGAATTAATGAATTAACTGCAGATATGGAAATATCACTTCTATTGGGATTTATACTAGTTATCTATTGCTATGTAACAAACCACTGCCTCCCCCTGCCCCGCCATTAGTGGCTTAAAACAAACATTTATTATCAGTTTCTCACAGTTTCTCTGGGTCAGTAATCTGGGCACAGGTTAGCTTTGTCTCAGGGTCTCTTGCAAGACAGCAACCATGCGGTTTGAGGTCTTATATGAAGTCTCATTTCCAAGCAGAACTGTTGGCAGAACTTAGGTGCTCACTAGGTGCTGTCTAGCACCATCAGTTCCTTCTGTGTGAGCCTCTCAGTAGAGCAGCTCACAAGTCAATTGGCTTTTTTTCCAACAGAGTGAGGAAGTGTGAGAAGGGAGAGCAAGACAGAAGTCAGAATATTTTGTAAACTAATCTCAGAAATAGTATACCATTACTTGCTCTATTCATTAGCAGTGAAAAAAGTGAATCCTTAGGTCCAGCGCACACGAAAGGGAGAGAGAATTTACAAGGACATGAAAACCAGGAGGTGGGGATTATTTGGAACTATTTTAGAGATTGTCTAGCACAGAACTGCAGCAAAACAAAACAAAACAAAATAAAAAGGTTGGTAGTGGATATTGAAAGTTTTGAATTTAATTTCGTAAACATTTTTAAAAATTATACAATTTTGTTCGATTATTTACATTAATATTAAAGATCTTGGAAAATTAGGATTCTAGCCAGTTTTATATTTTGCCACAATTTCAAATATATGAAATGATGCCATCTTAATACTTTCCATCTCCATTAGAAACATAATCCAGTGATTTCCCATAACTGCCTGTTTCATGTAATCACTTTATAATTACATAGAAATAGCCAGAATTACAGGTTGTAAATAATACAGAAATTAGTATTTTATAGGTACTTCATAGATTCCACTTTTGGTTCCTTTAATATTGTTAATTTGTTGATTTTGCTTATTATTCTAATTTTAAAGTAAAGATTATGCTGTAATAAGTAGGTTCTACTAAATTGTGAAGTTATGGTTGTTTTCCTGAGCTGAGATAATGTGAAGTATCTTAAATAGTGTTTATTGATGTTAAGATATCTAATATCTGTTTACACATGGAAGACAAGCTTTCATTTATGCATATCTGAAAATATCCCAAATCTTGCTGTATTTGGGGAAAACATAATTCCTATGGCATTGCCAAAGGGGACATCCCTCATGTCATCCTGGGAACCTATATTTGGTACCAGAGCTTTTCAAATATATAAAACATAAATATTTGTGATACATGATATTATTTTTTAGATTAAATATTTTGCTTTGCTTAGTTTATATTATAAAAAAACGTTCGTTAATTTTTCCCAAACTACAAGCAATCTGCATTTTGAAAGGGTTTTATGAAACTTTCTGAAACCTAGTAGAACTAATTTGTTAAACTATTTTTTTCTGTATTCAAGTCCTTAGATTTGAATGATGTTTTTTGTTGTTTTGTTTTGTTTTTTGTCCTGTGCATCTGGATGAAGAGTGCAGAAATGTACTGAGATGACAAAGCCTATACATAAAACAAATTGGGGACAAGGTCTAGAAAAGGTCAGCTTGACTTAAGATGTGTTCAATACAAGAAGTTTATTAGATTATCAAGTAAAAATATTGAATAGGCAATCCTGACTTTAAGAAGAAAGATACAGGGCGCCTGGGTGGCTCAGTTGGTTAAGCAACTGCCTTCGGCTCAGGTCATGATCCTGGAGTCCCTGGATCGAGTCCCATATTGGGCTCCCTGCTCAGCAGGGAGTCTGCTTCTCCCTCTGACCCTCTTTCCTCTTGTGCTCTCTCTCATTTTCTCTCTCTCAAATAAATAAAATCTTAAAAAAAAGAAAGATACAGGCAATCATCACTACACAAATGACATGTACAGTCATGAGACCCAACAGGATCATTTTAAGTATCCCCGTATATAGAGCAGATGGAAAAACAAGCAAGCCAACTGAGAGAGAACCTTAGTATTGGTAGAGGACTGAGAGTGGCATCTAAGAAGCCAAGATAAGAATATGCTTCAAGGCGGGGGCAGGGTTGCTGGGTGGTTCAGTCAGTTAAGTGTCTGCCTTCAGCTCAGGTCATGATCCCAGGGTTCTGGAATAGAGCCCCTTGTGGGACTTTCTATTCAGAGGAAAGTCTGCTTCTCCCTCTCCCTCTGCCCCTTCCCCTTCTCGTGTGCTCTCTCGCTCAAATAAATAAAATGTTAAAAAAAGAATGTGCTTCAAGAATGTTATCTGTAAAAAAAGAAAAAAAAAACAGGGGCCCCTGGGGGCTCAGTCGTTAAGTGTCTGCCTTCAGCTCAGGTCACAATCCCAGAGTCCTGGGATTGAGCCCTGCATCAAGTTCCCTGCTCCATGGGAAGCCTGCTTCTCCCTCTCCCACTCCCCCTGCTTGTGTTCCCTCTCTCGCTGTGTCTCTCTCTGTCAAATAAATAAAATCTTTAAAAAATAAATAAATAAAAAGAAAAAAAGAAAAACATGTTATATGTCAAATATATCTCAATTTAAAAAAAAGCTCAAAACATTTTAAAAGAGTAAACAATTGCCTCATTTTCTACCTGTAGGTACTAAGATGAAGACTGAGACTTGACCTTGAATATAGTAATAAAAATATAATTATTGACACTGGCAAAGTATATTTCATTGTAGTATAGAGGCCAAAATTCTTACTGGAATGGGCTCAAGACAAAATGGTGACAATAGTATAAATAAATGTGTTTGGGAGTTTTAGTGTGAAGAGATTAAAAAAAAAGAGTGGTAGTTATAGTGGGATGTGTAGTTAGGAGGATTTATACAAAATGTCCTCTGTACACAGCATGATGAAGGACATTTGTTACTGTGTCAGGCTTTTTCCCCCCTGTGGTAGTGGGGAATACATAAATGAAATATATTCTTCTGAAATAATAAGAGTGGAAGAAAGATAGCCTAGAAAACTTTTGAGGAATATTTGTGTGAGTAAATCAATGTAATATAAAAGGGAATAGACAATAGCAAAAATATTAAAAAGAAACCTGGTTGTTTAAAATGCTTAATATCTTGTATAATCTTGGGAAACATTAATAAAGGAAAAAAGAGAAAATGTGGATGAACAAAATTCAGAATAAATAGTATAAAATAGCTTCAGAACACTAGAGGTTTTATGATAAAGAAATATTATAAAAAATTTAATTCTTGTAAATTTACAAATATTGAAGGGAATAAATTTACACAAAAATGTAAAGTGCAAAAATTTTTAGAAAAATAAACAGAAATCTTGAATAATCTACTAGCTTTTTGGTAACTAAAAAGTTAATTAAAATGTTACCCTTCCCTACCCTAAAATTCCTTAGTCCTATGTGTTTTGTTTGTTTGTTTGTTTTCCCCGGGGAATCGCACCTAATATTCAAGGGTACACAATCCCCTTCTAATACACATTACACTTTTAAGAAGTTTATATAGTATTCATTTCAGAACTTAAAGAAAGTGCAAGTATAGAAAATCAAAAGCTCTTTTCACTTCTGAACATATTTTCTAAATATCTTACATAAAATCTTCCATTAATTAAATCCCAGGAAGTATTAAAGATGCATTATAAATTTAAGCAGAGTACATGGAGTAAAAGGAGATGCCAGCATGTGAAGGAAGGCAGGAAGAATTCCAGACAGCAAGAAGAACAAATAAAATTGTGAGTTAGAGAATGGCTTGGAACATTCAAAAAATCTGAAGGGAAACACCATAACATCTATCTGTCAGCACTGTGCAAATTAACAAGCTAAGATAATTGGCAGTTTCAACATCAGACTGTGCTACCTGCTTTCAATATGTCTACATTTTTGTGAAGCTGGGTTTTGGGTGATGCTGTGATAAACAGGATGTATTCTGTAAAAAAATTGGTGTGGAAGAGAAAATGAGAGTGGCAGTGTCCAGGTTGAACCTGAGATTAAGATCTGCAAAATCCATCAGGCACACACATCTTTGAAGAAAGTTAAAACAAAAAAATGGGCATGTAGTCTTGGGTATTACAAGCATGATGAAGATGCCGAGATGAATGAAGAATCAGAAGAGTGGCAAGATATGTGCCTTCTAATATCTCAAGATGAGCACTCTTAAGTCCTTGCCATGGACTAAAGAGATAAATTTCAATAAATGCACAAAGATCCAAACAGAAATAGCTAAACCTAACTGAATACTTGTATTCCTTCCATGCCATTGGGTATCTACCAAAGAAACTTATGAATTGGGAGAAAGAACTATTTTGCCTAGTTTCCCAAGAAATGGATAAAAAACAATTGAATCTAATAACAGAATGTCTACATACATGTCAGATATTACTTATTGCTGACTTTAAAATCACCAGAACACTTTATGATCATAAAAAAATCATAAAACTCAATATTGAGCACTGGGTGAGGAGAACACTGATCAAAAGGCTTATCACTACCATCAGTATTTATTTTTAAACTTTACATCTTCATCTACAGTACTAAGGTTAGAGTTAAAAACCAGGTATTAGAACAAATTTAAAGTAACCATCCTTTTTTTTATTAAAAACATTTTAAAAATTATTTGAGTACAGTTGACATACAATTCTACATTAGTTTCAGATGTACAACAGAGTGACTCAACATCTCTATAAATTATGCTCTGCTCACCACAAGTGCAGCTACCATCTCTCATCATGCAATGCTATTACAATATCACTGAGTATATTCCCTAGGCTGCACCTTTTATTTCCATGACTTATTCATTCCATATCTGGAAGCCTGTTATCTCCCATTCCTCTTCACTCATTTCTCTTTCCCCACCTCCCTTCCCTCTGGCAACCATCAGTTTGTTCTCTGTATTTATAGGTCTGATTCTAGTATTTGTTTTGTTTTGTTTTAATCATATAGTATTTGTCTTTCTCAGTCTGACTTCTTTCACTTAGCACAATACTCTCCAGATCCATCTATGTTGTCTCAAATGGCATGATCTCATCACTATTTGCCAATGACATTATACAAAAAACTACTAGAAGTAATAAATGAATTCAGTAAAGTTGCAGGACACAAAATAAATACCCAGAAATCAGTAGTGTTTCTATACAGTAATAATGAAGTAGAAGAAAGAGAAATTAATAGTCACACTTAAAATTGCACCAAAAAGAATAAAATACCTAAGAATAAACTTAACCAGGAAAGTGAATAATCTGTACTCTAAAAACTATAAAACACTGATTAAAGAAGTTGAGGAAGATATAAACAATGGAAAGATATTCCATGCTCATGGATTGGTAAAATTAATATTGTTAAAATTTCCAAACTACCAAAGCAATCTACACATTTAATGCAATTCCTATCAAAATACCAACAGCATTTTTCACAGAACTAGAACAAATAATCCTAAAATTTGTGTGAAACCACAAAAGACACTGAATGGACAAAGCAATCTGGAGGAAGAAGAACAATTCCAGATTTCAAGATATATTACAAAGCTGTACTAATCAAAACAGTATGGTACTGGCACAAAAATGGACACACAGATCAATTGAACAGGGTAGAGAGCCCATAGATAAACCCACATTATATGGTCAATATGTCAATTAATCTATGACAATGGAGGCAATAATATACAACATGGAAAAGACAGTCTCTTCAATTAATGGTGCTGGGAAAACTGGACAGCTACATATAAAAGAATGAAACTGGACCACTTTCTTACAGCATACACAAAAATAGACTTAAATGGATTAAAGGTCAAAATGTGACACCTGAATCCATAAAATCCTAGCAGAGAACATAGGCAATAATTTGTGTGACAATGACTGTAGAAATATTTTTCTAGATATGTCTCTTAACAGGCAAGGAGAACAAAAGCAAATAAGCTATTGGAACTTCATTGGAATATGAAGCTTTTTTTTTGTTTTGTTTAAAGATTTTATTTATTCATGAGAGACAGACAGAGAGAGAGAGAGAGAGGCAGAGGGAGAAGCAGGCTCCCCAGGAGCAGGGAGCCTGATGCGGGACTCGATCCCAGGACCCCGGTCCCATGACCCGAGCCGAAGGCAGACGCCCAACCATCTGAGCCAGGCGTCCAGGCGCCCTGGAATATGAAGCTTTTACACAGCAAAGGAAACCACCAACAAAACAAAAACATAACTGAATGGGAGAAGATGTTTTCATATAATAGAATATTGTGAAAAACCCCTGTATATAATGGGAATTGACATATGATGAAGCTCCGTAATTAAGCAGTGAAATGATGGGCATTTTAGGAGATGTTATTAAGAAAATGTGCACAATGCAGAGAGAAAAATAAAGTTAAAGATAGAACTACCATATGACTGGGCAATCCCACCTCTGGGTACATATCCAAAGGAAATGAGAACAGGATCTCAAAGATGTCTTAAAAATTGAAAGACAAAGTCCCCCAAAAACTGATAGAGATATGGAAAAAAGACATGAATGATTTACAAAAATATATATAAAACTTGTCCTCAAACATATGAAAAAATGTTCACGTTCGCAAATGTAAGCTCTGCATATCTGGAATGATACCTATGAACCAAATGGGGGAAAAGTTTGTATTGAAAGGTAGGATGTTCCCATCTGTCATTTTAATGCTTCCATGTCTTACAATAAGATGTATGAGGTATAAGGTGTTGAAACTAGTGGTTTGAACTGGGAGTGGATTTTAAAATATGCTGCAGAGAGATACACATATATATCCATATATTTGTTTTCTTTTGTTTAGGAAAACTCACTCTTGGCAGCTGGTTTGACTAATTCCCTGGTACCTGCTTGCACACAATAATATTCACAGCTCATTAAAAGTAAAAAGCATGACAACACATTCTGTTTCTGATGCTGGAGGAGACAGATACTCTTATACTTCATAAACATTAACGCTGGTGTCTGTTGTATTAGGTTGGGTTCTCCAGAACCTGTGATAGAGTTTGACATGCAGGTAATGAGAGCTATGAAAAAGAAAGAGAAAGCGGATCTGGACAGAAGAGGAAGAAAGTTAACTGTGATGCAAACAAACAAAATCTCAGCCAGCTCCCAGGAAGATCTGGAATATATATAACCCCGAAGAATTCTTTTTTAGGACTGAAATGGATAAGTCTTTATATACCTGCTTTAATTGGTTATTCAATATGGACATCCCTGGAAAGGTTTTCTGTGGCTGAGTTAGATCCTAACACTATTTGGAGCCTGATGACAGCTGGGACCACAAGTCCTTCTTTGATGTGCAATTTGAGAAATTCTGTTCCCGTCACAGTGCTTACAATGGGAATAGGAATGAGAATGGGGATTAGGAATAAATAATACAAGGGGGGCTTAATGATGGTAATATGCCTTGGTCTGAGGAATATCCTTATGACAACCATTCACATGTGGGGTTATTTATGGGGCATAGTTTAGTCCTAGGTCAGCCTTTTGCCCTTTGGGAATTCACATTATTTCTCTGAGCCTCCATGGTCTTAATCTGTAGAACAGCAATAATAATACTTTTCTCATAAAACACTCCTGAAGCATGTGGTATTTCTGTTCCCTTTGAGGCTTGAAACTTTGTTTTAAACATTTCTATGCAATAAAATATTAAATGTTGTACATGAACAGTTACTGGATATACTTTTAGTTAAATGTAGTAAACATATTAGAAGTCTGATTATCCAATTAAAAGCCCACAATACCAAAGCTCAGTCAAAAAAGAATTTAGATGTTGGAAGAGAACTGAAGCTCAATGGAATATATTATTCAGGCAGATTAGATGCCAGCTTCAGAGAAGTCAAGTAAAGTAGAAAGATTCATGATTTAAGACATCAAGGTTCAAAAAGACAAAGAAAAAGTATATCATTGATTAAGTAACTTCTATAGGCTAGGCACCAAAGTGGGCATTTTTAAATATTTTTCTAATTTACATACACAGTGACTTTATGAATTATAAATTATTACATAAGCTTATAGAAGAAGTAACTGAAGTAGAGAGTGGTTAATTGAGTTGTCCAACATCAAACAACTAGTAAGTAGTAAATTCTATATTCCATTCCAGTCACTGTGGCCGTAAAGACCATATTCTTTTCAGTTAACAATTTAACTGTTGAATACTTATTTTAGGCCAAAATCTGCCTATATTTTATTCAGTGCACCAAACAATGGATAAATAAAATCCTTTATTCTTGGCTTTGCAGTTTGGTTATTTTTACTGATATGGTACCTAACTGGTAGTTTATTGATTGGACCATTGGTCAGGTAGGCAGTACTTATCCATTTTTTCCTCCCCCATGCATCACTTGGATATGAAGTAAGAGATGAAGTTTATGAGAAACTGAAATGAGTGTCAAAATGGTTCAGAAATGATGTTGAAACAGCCCAGTGTGAAGTCAAGGAAAATGGGGATGACTACATTTATGGGTAAAACACAAAGAGAATCAGGCAGAGACAAAAGCCAAAAGCACCAAACCAAATGTTCTGGATTTAAAGGTGGAAACCAAATGCTAGCTTATAGGATGGAAACCAGACCCCAAACTTAAGTAAACAATGAGCTACCACTACACAACTATTAGAATGGTCAAAATCCAGAACACTGGCAACAACAAATTCTAATGAGGATGTGGAACTCTCATTCATTGCACATGGGAATACAAAATGGCACAGACACTGGAAGTTTGATTGTTTCTTACAAAGCTAAACATTCTTAGATATGTGCCAGCAATCATGCTCTTTGGTATCTATCCAAAGGAGTTGAATACATATCCACATAAAAACCTTCCCATGGGTGTTATAGCAGTTTTATTTGTAACTGCCAAAACTTGGAAGCAATCAAAATGTACTTCAGTAGGTGAATGGATAAATCAACTGTGGTATGTCCAAACAATGCAATAATATTTGGCGCGTGCGCGCACACACACACACACACACACACACACACACACACACACACACACACAGAGGCTATCAAGCTATAAACAGACAGGAAGAAACTTAAGTGCGTATTATTAAGTGAGAGGAGATCGTGTGAAAAGCTTATATACTTTATGATTCCAACTCTATGACATTCCAGAAAAGGCAAAACTATGGAGACAGTAAAAAAATCAATGTTGCCAGGTATTAGGGGGAGAGAGAGATGAATAAGTGGAACACAGGATTTTTAGGGCAGTGAAAATACTCTGTATGATACCATAGTGGTAGATACATGTCATTACACATTTGTCCAAACCCATAGAATGTACAACAGCAAGAGTCAACCATAATGTAAACTATGAGCTTTGAATGGTAATGATGTACCAGTGTAGGTTCATCAACTTGTACTACTCTGTTGGGGGATGTAGATAATAGGGGAGGCTATGCATGTGCGGAGGAAGGAGATATATGGGAAATATCTGTACCTTCCAGTCAGTTTTAAAGCTATGAACCTAATACTGATTTAAAAAGAGAAATTCTATTTTGGAAAAAAAAAAGAACATTAAGTAAATTTGGATAAGAGATCTTCTGTGGAGTTAGTGTTGTTGCAGGGAGGTTTTCTGGGATACTCTAAAACTTTCCTCTAAGTGGAATGAAACTAGTAAGGGCTCCGAATCAGCTTCTTCAATTCACTGCTATAATGTCCCTTCTAGGTCATCTAGTGTGATACTCTTAATGCGGGAATAAGGAAAACTGAGGCTCAGAGAGGTTAAGTGGCTTATACCAAATGACACAGCTATTTTATGTCAGTCTTCACAATATGAAACTTTAATATTTCATATGAGAAATGTTAATATCAGCAATGACTGCTATAATAGAAAATCAGTTATGAATTGTATACTGAGTAAGCAAATTTCATTCTTCATAGTTTGGTGAGGGAACTTCATTTAGAAAATTAAGTGGCACCATTTATTGAAGAGACTGTGTTTTCTCCATTGCATATTTTTTCCTGCTTTGTCAAAGATTATTTGACTATATAGTTGAGGGTCCATATCTGGGATCTCTATTCTGTTCCATTGGTCTATATGTCTGCTTTTTTGCCAGTAACATGCCGTCTTGGTGATCACTGTTTTGTAATATAGTTTGAAATCGGACAACATGATGCCCCCAGCTTTGTCTTTCTTTTTCAACATTTACTTGGCAATTCAGGACGTTTTCTGATTCCATACAGATTTTAGGATTGTTTGTTCCAGCACTTTGAAAAATGTCATTGGAATTTTGATTGGGATGGCGTTGAATGTATAGATTGCTCTGGATAGCATAGACATTTTAACAATATTTATTCTTCTGATCCATGAGCATGGAATGTTTTTCCATCTTTTTGTGTCTTCTTCAATTTCTTTCATGAGTGTTCTGTAGTTCCTAGACTACAGATCTTTTACCTCATTGGTTAGGTTTATTATGAGGTTTCTTATAGTTTTTGGTGCTATTGTAAATGGAATCGATTCTCTAATTTCTCTATCTACAGTTGCATTGTTAGTGTATAAGAAAGCAACTGATTTCTGTGCATTGATTTTGTATCCTGCCACATTACTGAATTGCTGTATGAGTTCTAGTAATTTGGGGGTGGAGTCTTTTGGATTTTCCACATAAAGTATCATGTCATCTGTGAAGAGAGAGACTTTGACTTCTTCTTTTCCAATTTGAATACCTTTTATTTCTTTTTGTTGTCTGATTGCTGTTGCTAGGACTTCTAGTACTATGTTGAACAACAAAAACTATAGTGCTGGGAAAATTGGACAGCTATATACAGAAGAATGAAACTCGACCATTCTCTAACACCATACACAGAGATAAACTCAAAATGGATGAAAGACCTCAATGTGAGACAGGAATCCATCAAAATCCTAGAGGAAAACATAGGCAGTAACCTCTTTGACATCAGACACAGCAACTTCTTTTAAGATATATCCCCAAAGGCTAGTGAAACAAAAGCAAAAATGAACTTTTGGGACTTCATCAAGATAAAAAGCTTCTGCACAGCAAAGGAAATTGTCAACAAAACAAAGAGGCAACCCACAGAATGGGAGAAGATATTTGCAAATGACACTACAGACGAAGGGCTGATTTCCAAGATCCATAAAGAACTTCTCAAACTCAACACCCAAAAAACAAATAATCAAGTCAAAAAATGGGCAGAAGTCATGAACAGACACTTCTCAAAAGAAGATATACAAATGGCTAACAGACACATGAAAAAATGTTCATCATCATAAGCCATCAGGGAAGTTCAAATCAAAACCACATTGAGATACCACCTTATACCAGTTAGAATGGAAAAAAAATGACAAGGCAAGAAACAGCAAATGTTGGAGAGGTTGTGGAGAAAGGGGAACCCTCTTACACTATTGGTGGGAATGTAAGTTGGTACAGCCACTTTGGAAAACAGTGTGGAGGTGCCTCAAAAAATTAAAAATAGAGCTACCCTATGACCCAGAAACTGCACTCCTGGGTATTTACCCCAAAGACATAGATGTAGTGAAACGGAGGGCCATATGCACCCCAATGTTCATAGCAGCAATGTATGCAATAGCCAAACTGTGGAAAGAGCTGAGATGCCCTTCAGCAGATGAATGGATAAAGATGTGGTCCATATATACAATGGAATATGACTCAGCCATCAGAAAGGATGAATACCCAACTTTTACATCAACATGGATGGGACTAGAGGAGATTATGCTAAGTGAAATAAGTCAAGCAGAGAAAGTCAATTATCATATGGTTTCACTTATTTGTGGAACATAAGGAATAGCAGGGAGGACATTAGGAGAAGGAAGGGAAAAATGAAGGGGGGAAATCAGAGGCAGAGATGAACCATGAGAGACAATGGACTCTGAGAAACAAACGGAGGGTTTTAGAGGGGAAGCGGCTGGGGTGATGGGTTAGCCCAGTGATGGGTATTAAGGAGGGCACATATTTCATGGAGCACTGGGTGTTATACAAAAACAATGAATCGTGGATCATTACATCAAAAACTAATGATGTATTTTATGGTGACTAACATAACATAATAAAATTAAATTAAATTAAAAAAGAAAATTAAGTGGCAATCTAAGGCTACTGTAATATTAGAAGTCCAAAATAAAAATGTGGTGTCTATAAATTCAGTATTCGTCCAATTTTTGTATATTTGATTTCCCATAATAGAAAAGAACATTTCGTAGAAGTCTGAGGTCAAATGTATTTGAAAAATAAAATATTTTATATAGCACTTTGGAGATTTATAATATATGTCAACATAGTAAAGCTTCTGGGAAATCTGCAGTTAAAATAGCTTTTTAAATTTGCATAACCCAGTGTTTCCAAATTTCTTTGAGCATGGAACATTTTCTTCAGAACACATTTTATATTATTTCATTAAATATAGGTATGGGAAAAGCCAAACAATCCCATGTTTTTAAATCTTTATGCAACTCTTTGTTAACTTGTGTCAGAGTTTCCAGCTGAATGACAGAGGTCTAAAATCTGAACTTCATTTTTCTAACTTTTTAAAACCCATCTTAGGGCATTGGACAGCCTTTCTTTAAACTATGATTCTCTATAAACTATGTCTGACTACTCTGTTATAATTTTTTACCAATTTTTTTTTCTCTCACACATTATACATTTCTCTGTCAAGCATATAATGTTTCACAATAAATAATTCTTGAATAAATGACTAAAATAAAGTTACTGAATAAATAAAAGCACATTCTACACTCTTTCTTAGCTTGATAGATATTCCTTTCTTGCTTAACAGTTTTTAATATCCGATTTTTTATACTGTAAAAATTATTCTTTCACTACTAAGTTTTTCCCCATAATTTTTCTCCTTCTATTCTTCCTTTCCTCCCTTAAAATTATAAATGCAAAAACAATAGAATGCTTGAGATCATACAGGAGGATGGTACTTTATCTGGAGAAGCAGGAAAGGTTTTAGTTTGACCTTCATATTAAACTTATTCTTAAAGATTCATATCATTATTGTTCATTAAATCACTTTAGTGGTAACTTGCAGCATACATTCTAATAATTTTACACATCACCACACTCATAATAATAGTTACTGTCTGTAAATGTTTCTAATAAAAAAATTAAATATATTAAAAAGACCTTGAGTAAAAGTGCAATTGTTGACTTTAAATATAAGCATGTTTTTCTTAGAAAATTCCTTTTTCTTAATAACTTTATTTTCTGCATTTTAAGAATAAATATTTTTAATCAAAGGAAATAAGAAATTATGGTATTGATGGTAAAAAATGATAGGATTATGGAACCTGAGAAGTATTTACTATTTGAACTACTTTTTAAGTAAATGATATTTTGTTGTTGCAAACTTATATAACATATCTTCAGTGAGCTCTCAATTAATGAAGAGACATTTAATTTTGTAAAAGATGACTGTTATCAAATAACACTTTGTTAAATAATTTCCCAATTCTAGCGCAGTTAAGAAGCAGAATATCATGCTTATTAAGTGCGCTAGGATTTAGTGATTCATCATTTGCATACAACACCCTGTGCTCATTTCAACTGCCCTCCCTAATACCCACCACTCATTTAAAAAATCCCCCCGCCCACTTCAGCCCTCCAGCAATCCTCAGTGTGTTCTCTACAGTTAAGAGTCTGTTTTATGGTTTGCCTCTCTCTTTTTAACCCCCTACGTTCATCTGTTACATTTCTTAAATTCCACATATGAGTAAAATCATAAGGTATTTGTCTTTGTCTTTCTCTGACTGACTTATTTCACTTAGCATAATACCCTCTAGCTCCATCCATGTTGTTGCAAAGGGCAAAATTTCATTTTTTTTATGGTTAAGTAATATTCCATTGTATATATATCACATCTTCTTCATCCATTCATTAATCGATGGATATTTGGGTTCTTTCCATAATTTAGCCATTGTTGATAATGCTGCTATAAACATTGGGGTGCATGAAACACAAGCAGCAACCTCTTTGACAGCAGCCATAGCAACTTCTTACTAGACACGTCGTTGAAGGCAAGGGAAACAAAAGCAAAAAATGAATTATTGGGACTTCATCAAGATAAAAACCTTCTGCACCGTGAAGGAAACAATCAACAAAACTAAAAGGCAATTCCCTTCTCTGTCTTTGAGAAGCAGAGTGTGAGTGTAGTTAAGTTTAGTATTTGTGAGTGTTAGAGTCAGATACTGAAGGAGGGAGAAACTAGACAAAGAATGAGAAGGAGTAAAGTGAACAGGAAATGAATGCTCAGATGAAAAAAAGAAAGACGTGAACTTGAATGAATGATGTTACGGAATTTTAGCTTTACAGACTCCAAATTCCTACTTCTGAAACATGCCACACTTATTGCCAGGATGGATGACTCATAGGATTCATGAAATGGTGATGAAATAGATTTTTTTTAATTATTGAACTGATTTTCACTTGTGTATGAGGGACACTTGATGTGACAGTTTAGGCATACTAACACAGTCAGTACTAAGTAATAATACAGTGTCTACCTCACTTGTTTTGTTCATTGCTATGAAATAATTTAGACAGATATAAAATAGCATTTTCTATAAAAATTATACTTGTTTTGCATAAGTTAAACTATATTATGGTAGGTTTTTATGACGTATTGTTCTTCTTAACTGAGTTTCTGTTATTTTGCAAAAACTTCATTTCAGAATGTTGAAAGATATGGTCCTTCCTCAATTATAGAAATTCAAGTTATTTTTCCAGATAAATTCAGTAGCAATATGGGGATATGGTAAAAGTATATTCAAGAAATACTATAATGTAATAACACATGATTAATGGTAAGTATCGATTCACTTGAAAGCAAAAGATATTAGGAGGAACTGAAAAGTAGATTCAGAAGATAATTAACACTGAACTACATGGAAGAACAGTCACTTTTGGTAAAACCTTTATTAGGGTAAACAGAAATAGAGGAAAATTTTCACAATAGGGAAATAAATATGATATACAGTCTGAGAAATTAATCAGGCTGAGAAGCAACGTTAAATGAGTCAAACAGATGGTAATGAACACAGTAGTCACAGCCCATGGTAAATAGTGACATAGAAAATGACTCAGACACCAGGTAATGGAAATAACCATTACACTTACTAGCAGACAGCATGTAGGCAGAAGCTGCTATGGACTTGAAGAGAGAAGAGATGCATTATTCAAAATCTGTTTGTTATTTTAATTGTAGAATATATTAAAAAAAAGAAAGGATGGAATTTATTCTAGAAACATTGCAATGAAAAATATACTGTTGGGATCAAAATACAATTGAAACATACTTTACTGGCAAATCTAGAAACAAGTATATATTTAAAAGTTTCTCCCAAATGTCTGTATTTTATTTTCTTTCTTTATTTTAATTGATTTTTCTTTTAGAGGGGTAGAGAGAGAGATAGAGAGAAAGGAAAAGTGGGGGAAGGGCAGAGGGAGAAAGAAAACCCCAAGCAGACTCCCTGCTGAGTACAGATCCTGATGCAGGGCTTGAACTCACATCCCTGAAATCATGACCTGAGCCCAAATCAACAGTTTGATGCTTAAATGACTGAGCCACCCAGTGCCCCCTGAATGCCTGTATTTTAAAGACACCATTGTTACTGTGATAATGTTTATAGTACAAATGCAGCATACATTAATGTAAATAATAGAAAAAAACTAACTTGGAAAGTAAAACATGAGATAATGCAAAATAATACTCAGTAGATTTCAAAGACCTAATATGAACAAATGCAAAACATATCATTTATGGACCTTTTTTGATTACGTTTTGGATTGAAAATATCTTTGATATACTGGGTTAAATAAAATAAATTACAAAATTTAAGTTTACCTGTTTCTTTTTACTTTTTAGAAATGTAGTTAACAAAAAAATGTGAAATTAAATAGGTAGCTCTAATTATATTTCTATTGGACAGAGATGATAGAGATGCGGGTTAGAAAACCATTATATAATTTCTTGAGACATGGTTTCATGTACTCTAAAATATTGATTTCTTTTCATGACACCAAATTCAGGCCTTGACCATGACAGTCAAGAAACTAACAGAGGCATCCAAGTAATATTTTGGAGGTCAATAAATTGATTATTTATTTACATTCTATTCCTGTGTTATTTATGTATGTTATAGTAACTTGAACAACTTAGATTTGAATTTTAGCCCTACCACTGCCTGGCTCTCTGAGATCTTTAAATTCTCTAAGCCTATGTTTTTCATCACCTATTTAAAAAACAAAACAAAACAAAACAAAAACAAAAAACCCTCTTGGTATTATATGATTATTGGTTGAGGGTTTTAATATTTAAGTAATAATTCATATTGCATTCAGTTCATGTTAGGAATTATTATTATTATTGTAGCTGTTATTCTTATTAATATTAGTAAAAACCTTAGTTTTTTTTCTGAGCTTATGAATACCTGGAATGGCTGCCAGGCTTTATTCATACCCTCCCTTTTTTTTTTTTCCTATCAGTGTTATGAAGGGCACAGCAGGGAAATCACCAGCTAGAGCATGAAGGTAAAGCAATTTTACATTCATCTTCCCTTCAGAGGGAAATACTGAAATGTTGGTTTCTGCGATGCCTGATACAGTATGAAATCATTTACTGTCCATTGGGATTATGAGACCTGGTGATGCGTTGCCTTTTCTGAATAGAACTTCCCTGAGAGAGTTGCTGCAACATGACCATCTGTTTGGGTATCATGGATGAGATATATTTTAGAAATCTATCTTCCTTTTCCCCTATTTCTCAACATAGGCATTTTTACATCCATAAACCAATGTCTTAAAGCATTTTTCTCAGAGCACCCAAATCAAGAGCAATGGATTTAGAGTCAGGAGACCTGGTTTCTATTCCAGGCTCTGCCATTAATGAGTTCTGTGACTTTGGGAGAGCTGTTTAATTTCTCCTGCCCTTAATTTCTTGTTTTAGACAACAAAGAGTTTGAATTGAATTTTTTTAACATCCCTTTCAGATAAAATAGCCTAAACTTTTTTGTCATGTTTGAAGTGAAAATATTGTTATTTTATGATTTTTTTTTCTTCTATCCCCTTGATGCTACCTGTTTTATGTTTTTGTCATTTATCGATTCATTCAACAATTATATGAGGCCTTGCTTCAGATAATGTTCTAGGTATTAGGAAAACAATAGTAAACAAAAATATATCCTTTTACAGGGTTCCTGGGTGGCTCAGTTGGTTAAGTGTCTGCCTTTGGCTCAGGTCATGATCCTGGGATCCTGGGATCGAGCACTCATGGGGCTCCCTTCTCAGCAGGGAGCCTGCCTCTCCCTCTGCCTCTCTGCCCACTCGTGCTATCTCTCTCTTTCAAATAAGTAAAATCTTTTAAAAAATTATATCCTTATGAATTTTACAGTTTGGTGGGAGAAATAAACCTCAAATATTTACACCCACATCTCCACAAAAACACACGTGATGTGATTGTGACAGGTGCCATGCAGGCATAAAATTTGGTGATATGAGAATAAAATAAAAGTTTGTGGCTTTTGGGGGGAGGTAAGAGAGGATATGTGTGTGCATAAATATTATTTCCCTTTTAGAATATGTATTCTAGTTAATGCACTATTTATTCAAATTTTGAATCTAATTCTTATTATATCCCAGGCAGTGTTTTACATACCTCAATTTACAGGAACAAATAAAAACTTTATGGAGCTTACAGTGTAATTAAAAAGCAACAGTAAATAATCAAGACAGTTCTGCTTCTTCTTAAGATGTAAGAAGCAAGAGAATATGACTCCCATCCTAACAACTCAAAAAAGGCAAAAAATTTTCAAAAGCACAACTTTTCTCAGAAGTACTGAAGACTTGTCAAAAGGGAACTGAATTTCAAGAGTGACAAACTTCTCCCAGGAGAAAAGGGACAAGTGAACCGTTTCATTTTTGTCAGAGCAGAGAAGCCACAGGTGGCTTCAACAGAAGCATGTGAGAAATCAACTAAAATGTTGATGAATTACTACAGATCCAGTTGAGCTTGCCTATTGGTTTAGAGTAACTAGAGCGACAGACATGCGGAGGGCTCTTCCCCACAGGCTTCCTCCAGACGCTCAGGAGAAAGACTGGGCAGGGCTGAAGACAGGAGCAAGTCCTCTCAGTGGTACAGACATACATGAAATGATTTTCAGCCATGCTGTCTGCTCCTCTGGACCCTCTTACAGGAAGCAAGTCTTTATTTAGTTGCTGAGGTGAAGGTGAAGGCAACAAATCCTCTCAACCCTATGGTCTTCATGGGAGTGGTAGAAGCAAAATCTGTGTAAGAATAGGAGATTCTCTTTGTGAATACCATAAGTCAGGCAAATATATACAGTTTCTAGAGGAAGTGTAAAAGTCCTTTGCATCAAGGGAAGGTCCACCAAAACCCCTTGGACCCTGCACCAATATAAAATACAAGTTTTGCTACTACTTAGGGAAGGGTAGGGAATTCCTTTCTTCCTAAAACTTACCACAGACAAGATTCATCCTGTTAAATTTTGGCAATACAGGTGGGTTTCAGTGTTGAGTGTATTAATTACATACTCATAAAAGTAGAGAGCATTTAAGAATACTATGTGTTACATATTTGACAAAAATACAATAGCAAAATTTGGGTAAACTGAAAGAGATAAGAAAGATAGCATATGCTAATAGTAAGGAACCAAAGAAATCATGTAAATTTTTTGGTACTAATTCAAATATTAGAAGTAACAAGGAAAATTCTCATTTGTAGTCTTAAATATTTATATCCATGTAATGAATAAATAAATGTAATGAATAGAAATATAAATGTAATGAACAAAATGCCATACAAAAGCTGTAGGAACACACACACGCATACACACACACCAGTGAAAACATAAAGCACAAACAAAATAGGAGGAAGACATAAGAGTGACAGTAGAAATTAAATAAAAGAGACAACTATTGAATAAATAAAAAACTAGTTCTTTGACAAAATTAAAAAATAACCAAATATTGACCATTAAGAAAGAAGATAGAAAGTACATACATACTAGAGGGAAATGAGAGAGGGAAAGAAATGGGGACATAATATCAAGTGATAGGAAAATTTAAAAAACATGAGATAAATTTGCACAGAAGTTCTAAATAAATATGAAATTTTAGGTTATAATAATTATTATCTAAGAAATTTTAAAAGATTTATTTTAAAGATCAAGAGAGAGCAGGGGAAGGGGCAGAGGGAGAAAGAGAGAATCTCAAGCAGACTCCCCCCACCCAATTCGGGCTCAATCTCAGGACCCTGAGATCATGACCTGAGCCAAACCAAGAGTTGGATGCTTAATGGACTGTGCCACCCAGCCACCCAGGCACTCATCTAAGAAATTTATTTAGTTTGTATTAAGTGGAAACTATTAGAGATATATAGATAACAAAAATAAATTCCCACAGAATTAAAGTTATCAAAACCACATTAAAAATCACTAAGCTAGGGGCGCCTGGGTGACTCAGTCAAGTGTCTGCCTTCGGCTCAGGTCATGATCCCAGGGTGCTGGGATCCAGCCCTGCATTGGGCTCCCTGCTCAGCGGGGAGCCTGCTTCTCCCTCTCCTACTCCCCCTGCTTGTGTTCCCTCTCTCGTTGTCGTTCTCTCTCTGTCATATAAATAAATAAAAATCTTTAAAAAAAAATCACTAGGCTAGATTTTTCTCAGGAAAGTTCTACTAAACCTCAAAGATTAGAAAGTTCCTAGGTTACGTGATTTTCTACAGCCTATAAGACCAAAAACATACAGATTCTATTCCTTAAACAAGTATATTTGATGCCTAAACGTGATAAAGATTGCACAAGATCAATTCCATTTGTATCAATGCAAAAATCCTTAATAGAAAAAAAGGAAACAGACTCTAAAAATGCCTTTAAAAATACAATACAACCATAACAACTAGTCAGTGGTTGTTATAATTTGGTTTCCTGGTCATCAAAGATCTGTTTTACCTTCCTTCCCATACCACCTTCTGAAGTGATGTGACTCTATCATCCATTCACTGTATCCAAATCAAAGTTCAGGATCTCTGGGTGATTCACTGTCATTTTCTTAGTATCTGAAGTTTGTGCTTTATGATCAGACAACCTATGTATGATAAAAAAGTAACTTGTCTGCCCACTACCTTCCTCAACTCATGCCCAGTATACAGCAATATAGCAAAAACAGGATAATTGCAAGGAAGGAAGGAAGAGAGGGAGGGAGGTAGGGAGGGAGGGAGGGAAGGAAGAAAGAAGGAGAAGGAAGGAAAGGAAGGAAGGAAGGAAGGAAGGAAGGAAGGAAGGAAGGAAGGAAGGAAGAGAGGAAAGGAGTTAGAAATACACAACAGGCACTGGACCAATAGCAATAATAAATTTTAACTATTTTAAGTATATATTTAAGGGCCCTTAAATATATTCACCTTGTTTTTAAAAAATTACTATAATCCATCTCCAGACTTTTTTTCATTTTCTCAAATATAGACTCCATACCTATTAAACGATAACTCTTCATTAGTGTCATGTGTTGCCAAATCCAATGTTATGAAACTTTTCCCCTATGTCTTCCCGTAAGAGTTTTACAGTTTAGCTTTTACATTTAGGTGTTTTATCAATTCTGAGTTAATTTTTGTATATGGCTTGAGGTAAGAGCCCACTTTCATTCTTTTGCAAGTGGATATCCAATTTTCCCAACACAGTTTATTGATGATTGTCCTTTCCCCATTGAATGGTAATGGCGCCCTTGCCAAAAATCACTTGACCGCATATTTGAGGGTTTATTTCTGGGTTCTCTATTCTATTCCATTGGTCTATATGTTTGTACTTATGCCATACCATACTGTTTTGATTATTGTTGTTTTGTGTTGCTTTGAAATCAGAAAGAATGAGACTTTCTACTTTGTTTTTCTTTTTCTAGATTGTTTTGCTATTTGGAATTCATTGAAATTCCACATAAATTTTAGGATCAATCTTTGTACTTCAGCAAAAAAACATAATTGGCATTTTTAAAATTTTTTAAAGATTTATTTATTTATTTGACAGAAAGAGAGAGAGAGAGAGCGAGAGAGGGAACGCAAGCAGGAGGAGTGGGAGAGGAAGAAGCAGGCTTCCTGCCGAGCAGGGCGCCTGATGCAGGGCTCAATGCAGGGCTCGATCCCAGGACCCTGGGATCATGACCTGAGCCAAAGGCAGACTCTTAATGACTGAGCCACCCAGGCGCCCCGATCATTGGCATTTTGATGGGAATTGCGTTCAACCTGTAAATTGCATTGAGTAGTATTGACATTAATAATGTTAAGTATTCCAAACCACAAATCTGTAATATCTTTCCATTTATTCAATTCTTTAATTTCTCTGTTACACAATGTGTAAGGCTTTCACTTCCCTGGTTAAGTTTATTCCTAAATATTTTATTGTTTTGATGAAATAAGTGAAATCACTGTTAATTTCCTTTGTGGTTGTTTATCGATAGTGTATAAAATTACAACTGATTTTAGTGTTGATTCTGTATCCTGCAACTTTGCTGAGCTCACTTTTTAGATCTGTTTGTGTGTGTATGAAACCATTAGGATTTTCTACACATAAAATCATGTTGCCTATGAACAGATATAATTTATTTTCTTTACTTCCAATTTAGATGCCACTTCTTTCTTTCTCCTTTTTTTTCTCTCTCTCTCTCTCTCTCTCACTCACTCATTCTTTCTTTTGGAGTTATTTATTTTTACCGAGTTGCATTGATTAGGACTTCTAGTTATATGTTGAATAGAAGTGGTGATAACGGGCATCTTTGTCTTGTTCCTGATCTCAGAGGTAAGTCTTTTAGTCTTTCACCATAACATATGATGTTAGTTTGGGTTTTTCATGCACAACCTTTTATTGTGTTATAGTTTTCTTCTTTCTTTCATTTGCTGAATGTTTTTATCCTGAAAGGGTGTTAAATTTCAACAAATGCTATTTTCCAGATTACATGTTTTTTATTTCTTTGTTTTGTTAATATGGTGTATTTCATAATTGATTTTTATATGTTGAACCATACTTGCATTCCAGGAATAAACCCTGTTTGGTTATGTTGTATAATCCTTTTAATAAGCTGTTAAATTCTGTTTGCTGGTATTCTGTTGAGAATTTTTATGTTAACATTCATTAGAGATATTGGTCTATAGCTTTCCTTGTTTGCAATGTCTTTATCTGCCTTTGGCATCAGAGTAATCCTGGCCTCATAAAATAAGTTTGGAAATATTGCCTCCTCTTCAATTTTTTTTGCAAGAGTTTGAGAATAATTGGTGTTCATTGTTTAAGCATATAGTAGAATTTGCCAGTGAAGCTATGTGGTCCTGGGTTTTTCTTTGTAGGGAAATTTTTGATGACTAATTCAATATACCTACTAGTTACAGATGAATACAGATTGTCTATTCATGATTTAGTATTGGTAGGTTATTCTAGGAATTTGTCTATTTCATCTAGGTTATACAATTTGATATACAATTGTTCATAGTATTCTTGCATAGTCCTTTTGATTTCGATAAAGTTGGTAGTAGTGTTCTCTTTCATTTCTGAACTTAGTTATTCTAATCTTTTATTCTTTAATCAGTGTAGTTTAAAATCTGTCAATTCTGTTGATCTTTATGTAGAATCAAATCTTGGTCTTATTATTTTTCTGTTCTCTATTTTACTGATCTTTTTAAATTTTTTTATTATTTCCTTCCCTTTGGTAGCTTTTAGTTTAGGATACTCTTCTTTTGTGGTTAATTCAGATATAAAAAATGTTGATTTGTGATCCTTTTTTTAAAATATAAGCATTTATATCTATAAATTTCTCTCTCTGTTTTTGCTGCATCCCATACATTTTTGCATGTTGTTTTCATTTTCATTTCTCTCAAGGCATTTTTAAGTTTCCCTTGTGATTTCTTCTTTGATCCATTATCTGTTTAAGAGTAAGTTTTAAAATTTCTACATATTTGTGGATTTTCCAGTTTTCCCATCTGCTGTTTATTTCTGGTTTCCTCCCATTGTGATCAGAAAAGATACTTTGTTTGATTTTAGTCTTTTATAAATTATTAAGACTTGTTTAATGGCTTAACATATGGTCTATCTCAGACAGTGATCCATGTACACTTGAGAAGAATGTGTAGTTTTTTGTTGCGTGAGTGTTCTGTAAATATCTGTATGTATGTGCAGTTGGTCTATAGTGTTAAGTCCTCTATTTCCCTATTGATCTTTTGTCTAGCTGTTCCATCTACTATTGAAACTGGGGTGTTAAAGTCTTTTATTACTGTAGAACTTTATATATCTTCCTTCAGTTCTGTCAGTGTTTTCATTTATTTAGGAGCTCTGATATTTGTTGCATATATGTTTATAATTTCTGTATCTCCTTGATGAATTGATCCTTTTATATAATTAAGCCTTTTATATGGGATGTCCTTTTTTTCTCTCTTGAAACAATTTTTCATTTTTTTTCCCCTGATAATAATATAGTCACCCTTAATCTCATTTGGTTACTATTTGCATGGAATATCTTTTTCTATCCTTTTATTTTCAACCTATACTCATACTTAGATCTAAAGTGAGCCTCCTGTAGACACTCTGTAATTGCATCCTGTTTTTTGTTTTTTTGCATTATGCTAATCAGTCTTTAGTTTGAGGCATTTAATCTATTTAAATTTAATTACTTTAAATGTAATTATAATTATGGAGAGGGGGACATTTACTATTGCCACGTTGTGATTTGTTTTCTCTATTTCCAATAGATGTTTTTTTCTTTTCTTTTTTTTGTCCCTACTTTCCATTTATGTTTCCTTTGTGTTAGGTTGAAATTTTTGTAGTGACACATTTTGATTCCCTTCTTATTTCCAACTGTGTGTATTCTACAGATATTTTCTTTTGGTTACCATGGGAATTATATATAACATTAAAGTTATAACAGTCTATTTTAAACTGAACCATTTAACTTTTAAATTTTAATCACAAATTACATCTTTATATTAGATATATTTATAATTTATAATTATAGTTATATTAGAATAAATGTATAATTATTTTCTTTCATTTATCTTTTAAATCCTATAGAAAAAATAAAAAGTGGAGTTAAAAACCAAAACGATAATACTGGCTTTTATATTTGTCCATATATTTACCTTTATTGGAGAAATTTATATTTTCATGTGGCTTTGAGTTACTAGCTTGCATTTTTTTCATTTCAACTTAAAGAACTCACTTTAGCATATTTTTGCAGGTCAGGTCTAGTGGTAATAAATTTCCTCAGTTCTTGTTTATCTTAGTATGTCTTAATTTCTCATTTTTGAAATATAGTTTTACTAGATATTGACTTCTCAGTTGACAATTTTGTTTGTTTACTTTCAACATTGTAAATATGCCATCTTAATGCCTTCTAGCCTCCAAGTTTTCTCCTGGGAAATCCACTTATAATCTTACTGAAGATCCATTATAGATGATGGCTCAGTTTTCTCTTGCTCCTTTCAAGATTCTATCTCTCTCTCTTTTTTTTTTTTGTCTTTTGATAATTTGATTACATTGTATCTGGACAAGGGTCTCTTACTGTTTAGCATACTTTGAGTTAATCTAGCTTCTTGTGTTTTTTTAGTATAAACATCTTTCCTCAAATTTGGTAAATTTTTGGCCATTATTTCTTTAAATAAGGTCTATAACCCTTTCTCTCTTTTCCCTTCTGGGACTCCCATGTTGCACATATTGGTCCACTTGATGGTGTTTAATAAGGACATTATGCTCTATTCAACTTGCTTTTTTCTTTTTGTTCTATAGACAATAATTTCAAATGACTTGTCTTCATGTGTGTTGATTCTTTCTTTTGCCTATTCAAGGCTGCTGTTGAATCTCCAGTGGAATTTTCAATTCAGTTGTAATTTTCTGCTGCAAATCTCTGTTTGGTTCTTTTTTATATTTTCTGTCACTTTGCTTATATTTTTCACTTTCTTCATACATCATTTTCCATATTTCCTTTAGTTAGTTTTGTTTCCTTTAGTTATCTGAGCATATATTTTTAAAATATTTATTATTTGAGAGAGAGAGAGAGTGTGCATGGGGGTGGGGAGAGGGAGAGGGACAGAGAGATTCTGAAGCAGACTCCCTGCTGAGTGTGGAGCCAGGTGTGGGACTCGAGCCCATGACCCTGATATCATGACTGGAACCGAAATCAAGAATTGTATGCTTAATTGATTGAGCCACCCAGGCACCCTTCTTTCAGCATATTTAAGACAATTATTTTAAAATCTTTGTCTAATAAATCTAATAGTGTTTCTTCAGGAACAGTTTCTGATTTATATTGTACTTTGAGTAGGCTATATTTTCCCATTTTGTTGTATTCCTTGTGGTATTTTATCGAAAATTGGGCACTTGAAACCACAGCCATCTCCCCAATCTTTGTAAACCTGCTCTATGCAGTTGAAGATCTTTCCTAATTAGCACAGCATGTTCTAATTCTTGGGATCAGTCCAGAATAAAGGCTGAAGGTCTTGTCAGGTACGTTTTGGGCCTGCTTTTTCCTTGGGTCTGTGTGTGTGTGTCTGTGTGTGTGTGTGCATTTTTCCAATTCCTAAGTATATTTGGATAATTTTGTCTTAATTTCCCTGGGTCTCTGCCATGCTTCTCAGGACCCTAACTATTGCATTATAATCATCTACCAGTAATCTCTTGTCTCAGTCATCTTCAGGTTTGTGATCATCTAATGATGTTCAGCCCACTGCTTCCATGGCTTTTTCTAGTCTGAGATGTAAATTAAGTGATGTGGAGACGAATCTCTCCAGAAGCTGCAAGAGAAATTAAAATGCTACGATTAGGTCTGCTCTGCTCTCTGTATGGTCCAAGGAAGTTAACTAAGGAACAGGCCTCCACTTCCCCTATAAACCACAATGTATTGGGAGGAGGAGAGCCAAGGGCAAGTAAAAACACCATAAAATTTCCTACCATTTTTAACATGGCTTTTTCAGGTTAGAACTTGATTTTGCTGTAGATCTTTGACAGATTTCCAGAGATATTGTAGTTATTTTAGCCAGTCTAGTTGTTTTTAAAATATTTCTATGTGGGAATGGGGAGTTGGAACTTCCTACTCTGGGCATACTGTTGATTGACTCTTCCTATAGCTTAGATGCTTGAAACGTGATTTTACTGAGGATACAATCTTTGGACTTCTCTATCTTCTTTTGAATTTCTTGACAATATTGTTTTACTATCACTTGGTTTTCACATTCTACATCCTTGTTTTCTTTCCTTTGAATACAATTGGTCTTTTTATCTGGAAGATTAGTGATTTCTATTATCTCCCTGTTACCTTTATTTTTAATTCTAGTAGTTACAAAATTATGCTTCAAAATTCATCATTTGGAGTCATTTTAACAATATATAAGTGCACCCTTTGAAAACATTGATTCAAGCCATCTTTGAATTCCAGAAAATTTTCTTTAATTATAATTCTAAACATTAGTTCAGTTTTATACTTGTGATTTCTTCTTCAGACAGTCCAATGATACAGGCATACCCCAGAGATAATGAAGATTTGGTCCCAGACCACTGCAATAAAACAAATATAACAATAAAGTGAGTCAAATAAATGTTTTGGTTTCCCATGCATATAAAAAGTTATGTTTATACTGTAGTACACTGTACACTGTAGTCTATTAAGCATGTAACAGCATTATGTCTAAAAAATGTACATATGCACATTAAATAAAAGTATTAATTAAAAAATACTTCATTGCTTAAAATTGTGTTAACCATCATCTCAGTTTTTTGCTGGTGTAGGACCTTGCTTTGATGTTGATGGCTGCTGACTAATGAGGGTGGTTGTTGCTGAAGGCTGGAGTGGCTGTGGCAATTTCTTAAAATAAGACAACAGTGAATTTTGCCACATTGACTGACTCTTCCTTTCACAAATGATGTCTCCTTACCATGCTATGTTGTTTGATAGCATTTTACCCATAGTAGAACTTCTTGCAAAACTGAAGTAAATCCTCTCAAACTTTGCTGCTGCTTTATGAACTAAGTTTATGTAATATTCTAAATCCTTTGTTGCCATTTCAACAATCTTCAGAGCATCTATACCAGGAGTAGTTTCCATCTTAAAAAGGCACTTTCTTTGCTCACTCATAAGAAGCAACTCCTCATCTGTTCATGTTTTCTCATGAGATTGCAGCAATTCAGTCCCATCTTCAGGATCCACTTCTCATTCTACTTTTCTTGTTATTTCCACCACATTTCCAGTTACTTCCTCCATTGAAGTCCTGAACCCCTCAAAGTCATCCATGAGGGTTAGAATCACCTTCTTCCAAACTTCCATTAATGTTGATAGTTTGACCTCTTCCTAATAGCATCTAGAAGAGTGAATCTTCTTCAGAAAGTTTTCAACTTACTTTGCCTAGATCTATCACAGGTATCACTATCTATAGCAGCTACAGCCTTACAAAATGTATTTCTTAAATAATGACTTGAAAGTTGAAGTAATTCTTTGATCCATGGGCTGCAGAATAGATGCTGTGTTAGCAGGCTTGAAAACAACATTAATCTCATTGTATATCTTTATCATTGCTTTTGGGTGACTAGGTATATTGTCAAGAGCAGTGATATTTTTTGAAAGGATTTTTTTTTTTTTCCTTGAGCAGTAGTCTCAATGGTGGGCTAAAAATATTTAGTAAACCATGTTGTAAACATACGTACTATCATCAGGCTCTGTTGTTGCATTTATAGAGTATAGGCAGAAGAGACAGCGAAATTTTCAAGGGCCCAAGAATTTTTGGAATGGTAAATGATCATTGGCTTCAACTTAGTAGTCACCGGCTGCATTAGCCCCTAACAAGAGAGCCTGATCTTTGAAGCTCTGAAGCCAGGCACTAACTTCTCTCTAGCTCTGACAGTCTTAGACGGCATCTTCTTCCAATACAAGGCTGTTTCACCTACATTGAAAATCTGTTTAGTGTAGTTACCTTCATTAATTATCTTAGCTAGATCCTCTGGATAATTTGCTGCAGCTTCTACATGAGCATTTGCTGCTTTATCTGGCACTTTTATGTTTTGCAGGCAGCTTCTTTCCTTAAATCTCATGAACCAAACTCTGCTAGCCTCAAACTTTTCTTCTGCAGCTTCCTCACCTCTCTCAGCCTTCACGGAATTGAAGAGAGTTAGGGTCTTGCTCTGGATTAGGCTTTGGTTTAGGCGAATGTTGTGGCTGATTTGATCTTCTATCCAGACCACTCAAACTTTCTTCATATCAGCAATAAGGTTGTTTCACTTCCTTATCATTCATGTGGTCACTGGAGTAGTACTTTTAATTCCTTCAAGAACTTTCCTTTTGCATTCACAATTTGGCTGTTGTGTGCAAGAAACCTAGCTTTTGTTCTATCTTGGCTTTCAAGGTGCCTTCCTCACTAAGCTTAATCATTTCTAGCTTTTGATTTACAGTGAAAGACATGTGACTCTTCCTTTCACATGAACACTTAGAGGCCATTGTAGGGCTATTAATTGGCCTAATTTCAATATTATTGTATTTCAGGATATAGGGAGGCCTTAGAAGAGGGACACAGACCAGGGAATGACCAGTCAGTGGAGCAGTCAGAACACTTAAAACATTTAACAATTAAGTTCACTGTTTTATATGGGTGTGGTTTGTGGCACCCCAAAACTATTACAATAGTAACATGGAAGGCCACTGATTACAGATCACTATAACAAATATAATGATAATGAGAAGATTTGAAATGTGAGAATTATGAAAATGTGACATAGAGACCTGAAGTGAGCAAGCTGTTGGAAAAACAATGCCAATATACTTGTTCAGTGCAGTTTTGCCACAAACCTTCAAAGTGTAAAAAATGTAATATCTGCAAAATGTGATAAACTGTAATAAAAAGAAGTATGCCTGTACTTACAATAGGTCTTTGCTCCCTATTCAAAATCTATGGCTTTCTCTCATCTGTTTTTACTCCTATTTTTTTTGTTGTAGTTCTCTTTGTTTTTACTCCTCCAATTCCTTTATTATATTTTAGTCAAATCATTCTTTTCTGAGATTTTTAAAAATAGTCTTTGTTTTTAGATGTTTTATCTTTTCCTTGGATTTCTTTCCTCAGTTTGGGCAATTGGATTTCAAATTTTTGTGCACATGTGCATGTGTGTGAATTTGTGTGTTATAGCTTTATTAAGAAATAATCCATATACCACATAATTCACCAAAGTATATAGTTCAATGGTTTTTGGGATATTCACAGAATTCTACAACCATCACCACAATCTAAATTATGAACATTTTCATCAGCCCCCCCCCAAAAAAGAAAGAAACCTGTGCCCATTAGCAGTTACTTTCTCCATCCATCTCCCCAGCCTAGACAACCAGTAGTCTACTTCCTTTCTTTAAACATTTGCCTAATCTGGACATTTCATATAAATGGAAACAAAGTACACTCTTTTGTGACTGGTTTCTTTCACTCAGCATATTGTTTCAAGGTTAATTCAGGTTTCCTTTTTTTTTTAGCTTGTGATACATTTATATTCTGAGTTGTTGACTCCCTGATTTTTTCCATTTTTCCATTACTTAATGTTATTTAATTTATATTAGAGTCTGTATTATAATTTTTCTCTGCTTTATAATTATTGTTGGTGTTTATTTTCATCTACCTGACAGTTTTGACAGTCACTTTCTACTTTTATCTTGTATCTGAAGGGGAAGCTATGTGAGTTTTCCTGTGTATTTTTTTAAAGTAGCTTTTATTTTTCTGAAACATTAATTAGAGCTAATTATATGTAGATTAGTCTGAGTGGTTTGAATGTCTTACTAAGATTCTTTTTTTTTCTTTTTTTGGTTGTCAAATGATCCTTTATTGAAACATTTTCCTTTGTAGTTAACTAGCCGGGCATTCCAGCGCACCACTGTTGATGTCATCAAGGTGGCGGCCATCTACATTGCAGCCCACAGACTGGGCAGTCCCCAGGATCTCTTTAATGGTTCCGGAGAGTTCTCTGGCTAAAGATCGGTGTCGCATCTGTCGGGCAATATTGACAATCTCATCAAAAGTGATATTTCCACTGTGCTTAATGTTTTTCTGCTTCTTTCTGTCTCTTGGTGGTTCCTTGAGGGCTTTGATAATCAGGGCAGAGGCCGAAGGTACCACTTCAATCTGAGCCTGTCTGTTCTGAATGGTCAATTTCACCGTAATCCTTAGACCCTTCCCATCACCGGTTGCCTTGGCGATGACATCACCAACCTTTTTTGGAGACAGACCCAGCGGGCCTATCTTTGGGGCCAGGGCAGACGTGGCACTGACTTCGCCACCGGTGCACCTCAGGTACACGACTTTGATCTCGTTGGGGTCGAACTTAGGTGGCATGGCGGAAGGGGCTGGTGTCAGATGAACCCGGATTCGGGACGACCAAAGAAAGTTTCACCTTTGCCTCCCGAGCCGAAAGCCAAAAAGTCTTACTAAGATTCTTAGTTCAAGTTTACCATATTCTGATGGCACAGTGAAGTTTCTTTACTAATTGCTAACTTTTTCCTTTGTGTGTTAAGGGTAGGAGAGATGTAGAATTTCTTCTGATGTTGTGATCTCATTTTGTTTCTGAAAATTCCACATTGTTTTACAGCATTCTCACTCTACACTTTTACCACCACACTTGCAAATAATGCCTCCTCTTCACATGGGCTCTATTATCCCCCAAAGTGTTGCTTTCCCCATTACCTTTGACTCTACATGTGTTCCAGCCTTCCCCTTTTGTCCTCTAATAAATATTGCACTGATCCACAGGTATTCGATATGTTTCAGTTTTTTGTCGCTCAGGGTCAGACTTTCTCCTTCAAGGATGATTCTTGTGTTCTCCTACTGTAAGGACTCTGTTGCTCAATTTGTTTCATCAATAGCCTTCCTGTTCCTCTTAGAAAAGGTCAGTTGAGTAGGCTATACTAATTTTGGATGTTTTTCCCCTTTTACATGTAAACTGCAGTTTTTAGCAAACTGTAACTCCTCATTATACTCTGGCATAGGTTATATATAGTTCACTTTATTTATTTGGAGGTTGTATGGGAAAAATTTAAATTTAGAGGCCAGTTATTATACTATCCAATATTTTCTTAAAAATAGGATAGTTCCAGGGTGCCTGGGTCGCTTCCAGTCAAAGTGTCCAACTCTTGATTTTGGGTCAGGTCAAGATCTCAGGGTCGTAGGATTGAGCCCCATGCTGGGCTCCGAGCTCAGCATGGGGTCTGCTTGTCCTTCACCCCCTGCTCCTCCCTTGCACACTCTCTCTCTTAAATAAATAAAAAATCTTCAAAAAAATAGGATAGTTCACCTCATTTGTTTTGTTTTGCAAAACTATTAGATTCACTGTGGTAATCTTACAAACAGTAGTTTTATCTAATTCTTTATGTCATTGCTCTAACATTTGTTCGATTTTACTATCTTAAACAAAAACATTATAGATTCGGTCTAGATTTCTGAGGTAGAGATTACTGGTACTCATCATTATATCTACTTTCCCTTTTCTTGTACAGAAGAGACTGCATGTTCGGTATTTCTTTTAATTAGGTGGGATCATGTGGGTATTTCTGGTCATTAAAATGTGAGTGGAAGAAATGTGTTTTTCTAGGCTAAGACAAAAAATAAGTAAGTAGAGAGTTCTATTCTCTCTTCCCCTGACAGAACAATAATGATAAAACTTCACTTAGTGAAAGGAGAGCCATGACATGGGCGTGGCTTGAATCATGGAGTTTCCACACGGGGGACAGCTTTTGTTGTGAAATACCTGAAATCACACAGAACTTAGAATGAGCAAGAAATGCACTTTTGCTTTGTATAGTCAGTGAAGTTTTTTGTTGCTGTTGTTGTTCTTACAGCATATGTCTAGCTTATTTTGACATAGATGGATAATTTAGAGGTTGAAACAACCTCCTCAGAGCAAAAATAGATTTCCAAGTTTCCATGTTTCCATATTTAGGTGGAAAAGATAATTTTCCACCTAACTCAAAAAATCATTAAACTGGTGAAGTTCTTTAGTGGAAAAAGTTAAAGGAAAGTCCTCATACATAATGCAATTAGGAAACTGAAAGCTTCTTGTATCCTATGGAAAGTTATATTTTTCTATATATAAACTGTCAAATAAAATGACATTCTATTTAAAGTAGAAATCTGCTACTTTAATGAACAACCCACATATTTACATATCAAGTTTGCTGAAAGAAGACATATTAAAAATTGGACATTTGTAAACAATATTAAGACCTTTGCAGACCTTCAAATTTGTGAAAATCTAAAATATATAAATCCCTTCATGAAACATTATATTATTTTAATGATCATTTAATTTTTAAAACAGCAAAGTATGAATAATATTAATTTGATTTCAATCGATTTAACTTGGCATTCAGTTGTTTTTTCTAGTAAAATAAACTATTTAATTATCATTATTGTAGTCATATTAATTATGAATTTCAACTGAACTGGCAAAGCTAAAACAGTAATGGTAAATGATTGTGATTGCTGCTGTATCTTACGTGCATGTGTTCACCACAAATAGCATGAATGTATATTTAGAAACAGATTTTCTTCCCTTACTGAATGGTGCAATTCTAACTGAAATTTATTTTGCCTATGGCTCATCACTTTGTATTTTCTGCCTTGGTAGGGAATACTTTCTCAGTTTTGTATTCAACTGATGCCTACTTTCCTATTTCACATTATGCAAATTAATATGCTTCCGAAAATTCTTGAACCAATCTTTGCTTATAAAATTGGTTGCTTCAAATGCTGTGCTGGGACCTTCAGCACCTGTGGTTACATGGAAACTTTTTTTTTTTTTTACAGGCTTCTTCTTCCCAAATTATATTTGCATCTAGAATTACATGTTTCCAGTGCACATCTTCATACTATGCATTAATTATCTTCTTAACTGTCATAAGTTATTATCTTTTAAGCTATGAACAACTCTGTATAGGCTGGAACATTTTATAAAATAATTTATATCTATTTCTAGACAGAGTTATCTGAAATAACTACATAGAGTTATCTGAGTCACAACCAGATTTATCAAAACCTATATTCTATATTTTATATATCTATATACCTATGTTCCAGTTAAGGAGCTTTGCTTTTATAGTTTAATTTTCATATCTTGCAAGAAGGATTATCCTGCTTTTCTAGGTGATTTTCAAAAGCGCATGTTCTTATTTGTTAATTTTTACTTTTAACCCAGGGTACTAGATATGGAATGCATAGTTGAAATGAGCAAAGCTCAACTTAAACATAGATGCTGTTCAGTTTTACTCATTAGTTAAGTGAAACAATCCTATAATAGAAACTCTACAAAAATTACAAATAAATATCACATCATTAACACACATGAGCGCATCATAGAATTCTTTGGTCTCTGCTCAATACTGAAACACTTGCTTTTAATTTCCCTTAATACTAAGAATGTACTGTATTTAATGTATTTTTATAATACTAGTTGGATAGACTTCAAATTACTCTCATACCTCCAGCAGGGAGGGAGAAGCAGGTCGGCACTCATTTCTGTTCCTTAACTCCAGGTCACACCAATACAAGCTGGTGTCTTTTACCTATTTTGCATATTTGTTATACATAAAGAAAAGGAAACACAATAATTACTTAAAGATGAAACCATTTTACTGAAACAGCAAAGGCGCTACCAATTTTTAATTCATTTGGAATCTATATTAGTAAATACTGATTTAAAAAGTGAACTACTATTCTACCCCAAAATTTGATCACTAAATGATCAAATGCCAAAGAGCTAATATAGAATATATTTGAAACTGTTCTTTTGTGGTCAAATGTTTCCAAACATATTTAATTAGACTATTTTTCTCTGTCTCATATAAGTAAATAATATCCAAAGAAGCGAATCAAACCCTCCTGATGAGGCTTCTAATTTTTTTTTTCTTGCGCAGGGCAGTCAGTGAGCTAAGCACCCTACAATCTGAAATTCTTCTTCAGAATATAATATGCTAACAATCCCATTTGCCACTTACTATAATCAGAACATTTGTAAAAGTCTGTAAATATATCAATGAATGTGTTCCTGAGTATTTCTGTCATTCCCATAACTTGTCCCTGAGATTTGAGTGTCAATTTTTTAGCAATATATTATTCAATCATACAGGTTTGTTTCTTGCCAAAGCCACCAAACTCGTATCACGATTATCTCAGAACCTTTATAAATATTTAGATGTTTGCCTGATTTCTTATGTTTTTTTTTTTTTTTTTATACAGCGTTTGGGAGTTGTTTTGCAATATTTTATAAGTGCCCTCAACGGATTAGTCTAAGTACCAACGTTTGAGAAACTGCTCCAAACAAAATTCTGACCATTTCAATACCATACCAGGATTCAGAAGAAACAGAATCAGTACAACTAGGCATTTGAAGTTTTGTCTTCAAGTGTCTATCTTAGATCCCCTTTTTCCCTT
The DNA here is from genome assembly GCF_009762305.2 of Zalophus californianus. Classification (NCBI taxonomy): domain Eukaryota; kingdom Metazoa; phylum Chordata; class Mammalia; order Carnivora; family Otariidae; genus Zalophus; species Zalophus californianus. The sequence goes on from NC_045596.1 coordinate 37,517,234, forward strand.
TTTTCCACAGGCCACCTGCTTTGGAGCTTGAGAGTTTGGCAGTTTGATCTTCCCATACTCAGGTAAGAGGCTTGGGTAGAGCCCAGAATCTTCATATATAACAGCTTCCCTAAGTGAATCCTTATGACTGAAGTCTTTCAATAATGGGTAGAGGATAATTTTCATTTATTATTAAGTGAATAGTTTGACTTCTTATTATTCCTAGTATCTCCCTCAATTTCTCAAGGCAGATGATTTTCATTATCCTCTATCACACCTCACACTTGACTATGTTCCCCACCCAATAATAAGATGGAAGACATGCCACAAAACTAATTCTGGAGACTGTCAAAGGCTACATAAATTAAAAGGGTGAATCCTTTCTCGGATTTACAAGTGCTCTTTCTCCCAGTAAAGAAAGGAAAAGAGGAAGGAAAAGAGAAGGGAAATAAACACACACTTTCATATACCATCTCCTTCACATATTTAATCCTCTGCATAACCCACTCTTTATTAACCATGATTTGCATTTGAGAAAACGGAGTCCCCAAGAGTATAAATAACTTGACTAGGTTCATGAAGCCAATAAATGGCAGAAGTGGGATACTAATTGAGATCTTTCTGATGCCAAGTCCCATGAACTATTTTACACTATGCTACTAAAAAAAAGTATGGTAATAATAGTGAAAGAAGGGAAACTTCTTATGTAATGCTAGAATGGATTTATTATTTGATCATTTTCTTGGTAAGACTTGTGCTGCAAATATCTGGAATTTTGTTTAATACCACATTAAAATCTGCAGCTGTTTTATTTTTAAAATATATCTCCACTTTTAGATACCATGTCCTTAAAAATTATTTTATCACTGAGGTATAGTCCCAATTACTTAGAATATTGAAGTAAGAATTTTAGTATTTTAGGAAAATACAAGGTTAGTTATATATCAGGAAAATTTTGAAAGATGAATTTGAGGGAAAGAGTGAAACACAGTCTGTGAAGGATGTTCCTAGAACATTTGTGAAATAATAAGAAAACCTACTATATTTTTTTAAAATTTTATTTACTTATTATTATTTTTTTTAGAGAGAGAAAGAGAGAGAGAGGGTGGAGGGGCAGAGGGAGAGAGAGAATCTTAGGCAGGCTCCATGCCCAGCATGGAGCCCGATGTAGGGCTCAATCTCACAAGTGTGAGATCATAACTGATCTGAAATCAGGAGTCAGATGCTTAACAAATTGAGCCACCCAGTTGCCCCAAAATACCTACTAACTTTAATCACAAGTCTGTAAGGTCCCTCTCATACTCATTTTCCATCAGATAGGCATATTGAGTGTAACATAATTCAAATTTACCAAATTATACGATGTTTATGATACAAACGACTTGATATAAAACTTGGATTGCCCTGATAAAGTGTGTCTTGATTTTATGTCTAATACTAAAGTTCAACCAGAACCTAGTAGTGAGGGGTCTGTTTGAGAGCATTATTTAAACCATCTATAAAGACACGTTTAGAGGGTTTAAAATTTATTTTTATTTTTGTATTCTTTAAGGTAATGTTTCTATATCAGAAATATTGACATTGTGTAAGTCTGCTCAGACCAATACCTTTCATTTATTTGTAATCCACGTTGGATGAATGTACTTATGTGGTCTTATGGCAGCAATCAGACTTTGAAACCCATAAATCATTTGCCTCACTTTTCCTGTCCTGAATCATTTAAAGCTTTCTTATTCTCATTTATTTTCATTTTTATCCTTTATTCTATTTTCCTTATCTCATTTTGCTTTTCATATTTCTGTCGATTTTCTTAAAGAAATATGTTTAAATGGAGGGATGCTACATTGACAACAAATGGGAATTTCTATCAGCAGACACAAAATGTACTCTAGCCCTTGTCAGTTCTCATCATGTTGACACTGTCAAGTACGATGCAGTTACAATAGTTGAGTTTAGAGTATTTCAGTTATAAATCCTGACAGTGGTATGAACATTGGTTTGTGGAAGACATCTGTAAATAGAAGCCTCTGGGCATATAAAGGGGAAATCTTTAAAAATTTAAGTTAATGCTAACTTTAATGAAAGAAAATTCCTGGTAAACACCCTTTAACCGTATAAATCCAATTTAGATTAAATGTGAAGTCTTAAAATATTTTCATTTTAGATTAAGTTTTCTGGACCCTTTGTGTTTATTGATGTGTCTATGCCTTGTTTCCAAACTGACTACATTATATCTGGTCATTGTAATCATCTTTATACCACATAGTCAAATACTATGCTTAGTAAGCACCCAAAAGAGAGAATCATATAGTATGCTGAGAATTTAATGGATATTGTTTTGCACTGAAAGGATTGTTTTAAAAAGATTATTTTATGTTAATGTTTAGCTCTTTATATACAATTTAAAGTATCATCATTTTAAATTAACCATTGAACATAAACATAATGTAAGGAAGTATGATTTATTTACTTTTTTAAAAACTGGAGTAGTTATTTACTTTTAGAGAAAGAAGAGGTCTTGGGCTCTATTTCAGATTATATTGCTCTCTAGTAGGGATTTTGGGTAAGCCACCACATCTTGTTTTCTTCTAATTTATACAGCAATAAAATGAAGTATATAAAATCGTTCTTTAGAAAGGGTCTATGATTTAGGTTACAGGCAGTTAAAAAAATAAAACATTTATACAGTGTGAATAATTCTCCCTGGATAGGTAATTTTGTTCAGCTATCTTTTCTTTTGCTATTTCATTTCAACATTTTGTTCACATAATCTGGCACTATTTCTGCTTTTTCATCTAAAGCATATCCATTATGAGCATATATTTGGTATAAATAGTGTGAGAAAAAGTGTAACAGAAGGAAATGCACTTAAGAGCCCAAATCCGCTATACCTTTTTTCCTCTAGCACCTAGAATATGAGCATTGGCTTTTGTGTGAAATAAAAATGGGCAAAATATATTTTGGGTAATATATTGTGTAACTTTTGATTATTATCTCATATTACAGATGTCTAATATACATGTTCTCTCTGCTTTTGCTTATTTTTTTAATTTTGTTTTATTTTATTATGTTATGTTAGTCACCATACAGTACATCCTTAGTGCTTTTGCTTGTAATACCCAGTAGATCTGTGCTCCTTTTGGAGGCTCTAGGGATGAATGAAATCCCAAGCTCATTGCATTGGCAAGATTCATTTTCTTGTGGGATTGTAGGATTAAGGAAAGTATTTCCTTGCTAATGATCAAGGAAAGCGTGGTCTTTGCTCCTAGAAGCTGCCCATTCCTTTTCATGTTTCTATGTTATCTCCCCTTCTTCCCACAATAACAGGGAGAGTCTCTCTCATGCTTCATATATCTCCTCTTAAATTGCATCCTTCTGATGGATTCCCAAAATAAAGAGAAGCCATTGCCTTATTAAATTTTTCTCACCAATATTTAGTAATTTTCAGCATACAGTATTTGCACCTATTTTATTTTATATATATATATATATATATATATACATATATATATGCATTTCTTATTTAAGATAACCATTTTCCCACAACAAATTTATAAATTCAACACACTCTTGTTTTAAATCACCAGGTTTGTGGTGACTTTTCATAGATGTCTCAGATAATTAATACACCATGGTTCAGAAATTCTAGAGGAAGCAAAACTAATCCATAGTCACAGTAGCAGATATTGGTCTGAATCAGGGATTATGGAAGGGTTGCCTAAATGACATATAGGGACTTTGGGGGAAGATAGAAAATGTTATATATATCTTGGCTGTGGTCCTGATAACATGAATAAATATATATACATATATATAAAATATATATGTCATAACTATAGAACTATACAATTAAAATAATGTTGATCACACTTTAATAAGTGGAAAATATGTTTCCTGAGTTCATTACTCACTTATTCTTATAGGCAAATCATCACATTGACTACAGGCATTGTGGATAGGACAAAATGGACAGATGAAAACAAGGTATATATTTTCAATCTGGTCAAGTCCAATAAGGATACCATGGTCTCACTCTATTTATGCCTGGATTTATTCTATATCTCAAAGAGGTGCACAACGTCAGAAGCAGTGAGATAGCAGCCCTTAGTCTCAGATGTGTTCTTTGTCGGTTCCTTAGTGGGTATCTACCTTTATTTTACCTTATCATTGTTGAAATATGATTACAAATAACCCCAGCTTCTGCACATATGAATAGTCAGATAGAATAATGAAATAATTTTCTTAGTTTTGAGTAACAGAAGATGGTCAGTAGTCCATGACAGTGAAGCAGTAACCATGGTCAGCCTGTGCCGTTTTTCATAATATCTCTGAGCATAGTTGAGGAATAAACTTACTACTCCAATAATTTTGCAAGAGAGTGAACAATTGATTGTATTAGTAATTTGAGGAATAGTTATTACCTCATGAGTGGGCAAAATGTCAGGATATTTGCTTATCTCTAAATCAGGGGTGACACATGGGAAAGTACTCTTACACTGAATTGTGGAGGATATAAAAATAGCACAAAGACATAGAAATTGTTTGGGAAAAGTTGTCAGCATGAAGGGGAGGTTAGAGCAGGCAACAAGGAAATATTAATTAGCAAACAGGCCTCTTACTTTAAGCTTCTCTCCCTACTACCTACCTCTCCCTACTACCTCTCCCCTTACCTATCTTGATTCTGTTACTTTCGTTTGACTCCAAAATTATGTTTTGGCATGACTAGGAAAATTTTACAGATACACATAATTTTATAAGTCAAAGCAACCATGTCATTGACCAGAACTATCAGAGATAAGGAAGCCCCATATTTTAACTTACAGAATTTGAAAACTGCCTTCATGGTATAATTTTTGCAAATGATAACACAAAAATCTTTGTCCTAAACCTTAGATCTAGAGCTTAGACTTGGACATAGGCATTTTAACTTATTGGTCCTAATATACGTTTTCTTTTTATTTTACAATGTACATATATAATAGTTAACAAAAAAGGCACAGGATCGGATGTAGAGTGTGTGAGAGAAGCTGACCAACTGGCTTCCAGCTTTATTTTAGTAAATGATGTATGGTATCAAATATCATTTCCCGGAGTAAATGATGTATGGTAAAAACATACAAGTGACTAGATCCTAGCTTAGTGAAGAGGCTGAGGCAGATGGATTCTAACAAAGGGAACAGCATATTCAGATGTCAAGTGAAAGTATATAAAGAGTATAGTACTTTTAAAGAAGAAAAAAAATTCAATATTACTGAAGAGAACTTAGGATGAAGAGTTCTTGAAAGATACAAGAAGAGCAAGCAAAGAAACCAAGGGAAGGATTATGATTTGACTTATCCCAAGAACAATGGAGGGTTCATGGGTTTTTAACAAGGGAGTGAAATGTTGAAAAGGTCATTCGGTGCTGGAGAAATTGAGGAGTTTCCAAATTTAGGACTCAGGGTAGTATCTACTTCACACCTAGCATTATTGAGTACAGGAAGTGGCAGTGCTAGATTGAGGGAGATCAAAGCTCCCATGACTGTCAGAGGTGATGTGTACAAGTTTGAGGCCAAATTCCCGAAGGACTAGGCTAAAGTCTATTAGAGAATTGGGCTGTTAAAACTCTGAATGCTGGAAACAAAACATTCATTACTCTTTTTTTCTAATAATAAAAATATTTTCTTTCAGAAAGAGGCACTCACTCACTTGACGTGGAATTTAGCTCTCACACCTTCACAGATGAGCCTGCAACCTAAAGTAGCCAGAGTATCCATAATAATTAGCACACAGGTAGACATGAATTAAGCAGACACACAGTTATTTGGGGGCAGTTAAGATGGATACTGAGGGAGGAGGTTAGCTTTTAGTATTCCTTAATTGTCAGCTAAAGTAGCATTGTAAATCTACAAGTTTTAGTAGCGATTTCTATCATAATATAAATTAACTGATTTTATTTAAGCTAGTTGGAGTTTTAATGCTGTCCTTTGCAACTGCAAATATCCTAACATGTGTATTAATGGAAAAAAATATTTACTTATAATACCACTTAATGGATTATAAATATCCCTATAAGTTCATATATATACATATAACTATATGTATATATGGTATTACAGGATGACTTATAATTTACAATAGGAAAATCATAATCAGAGTATATTAATTAGAGACAAAATATTAAGATCACATAGCTAATATATATTGAGTATGTGTCATATGCTGAAATGTAGAGATGAGATGAACTAACACATTTTAACAATTTAAGGCCATGTCCTAATGGTGTATACAAATATTTAAAGCAGGTGCAAAATCCATGAAATGTATCGTGTGCTTAAGAGCCTTCAGCCCAGCCTTTGTATTGATATCCAGTTTTAACATTAGATCAAAAATGTTTTGTCCTGAAGCAGAACAATCTTTCAAATGTTATTTGCATTCCATGTAAGATTAGTGCAAAAGACTTAGGATCTTCTGAGTCTTTTGTAAAGATTGCTTTGGAGGCCAAAGTGCACGTTGCTATATTCCAGGTGACATATCTTGTTCTCACTCATGGATTTGTAATGATGCAAAACTGAATATACCTGGACAGTTCCTTAATTACTTGGTCAGAAGAAACACACTGGAAAATGTATGTTACAATATCAACATTATCTAATGTTTTGTATTTCCCAAAAGAGTAAAATAAGGAACATCATCCTCAATACACTGAATAACATCTAACATGGTATTCTACCTGCATAATTCATTAAAAGTAATAAAAACTATATGGGTGTTAATAAATGTATTGAATCAATGATGACGGCAATCCATAAAAATATTTACCACTTTCACTCAAGGCTGTATGGAGCCACTGACAGTTATACAGATAGGAAGCACAAAAGCAATTTAAATATACTTTTAAATTGTAGGTAAACTAATTATATCTATTGGTAATTACTAGTAAGATTATTGCACAGAAAAATAACATTGTTTGAAATTCAGTATTTTTGTTTTGTTTTGAAGGCTCCATGGAATTCATGTAATGGTTATGAGTATATCATACACCTATGATTCAGATAAATGGAGTTCAATTAATGACAAATCAATAGGGAAACCCAAAATGTCTTGTTTCTTTGTTTAGAACTTCAGTGTTACAGGGACCCAGATCACATCAAGCATATAAATTTGTTAACTCCCTGTGTTGGCTAATAGGCATATAAACCTTGGTCTCCACTGTAGACCCTGCAGTGGTCCATGAATTGGCTCCAGTGCCTCTCCACATGGTCTGGGAGCCCCTGGAGAACACAGGATTAGACAATCAGTCATGGATGAGAGAGCCTTGGTGGAAGTCCAGTAGTCCAGTAGAGTAGTTCCAGCACACTGTTGGAAGAAAAAAAAATCGAGTTTGGATGCATTAGAGAGAATGAGAGGAATAGTTTGACTTTACCTATGTAACACCTACCTCAAGGCGGCACAGATTATTGCCAAAAAGACTACTTTGGCCCATGATTTCTCACTGGGAGGAAGTGACTGCATGTGACTGAGCATCCAGATTCCTCAGCTGTGCAGGCTGCTATCAAAGAGGCCACTCTCTCTCTCTCACCCATATAGAGTACTGCATTGTGAGCTGCATGACTGGGGCGATGGAAGATGCTGGGAGAGTAGCTGATAGGAGTCTCAGAAGGCATTAAAGGAATGTGGTTATGGATCCTGCTAACTGCATTGTGGATTCCATCAGGAGGCCTGTCCATGAGCTGCTGGGGCTGCCTCACCTGTGGATCTCCCAAACGGGCCATGGACACCCCTAACGCTCTGTTCACCTCACCCAAAACATCCCAGACCGTGTGGCCAGTTCACTGTGCACACTCCACTGCCTGTGTAAAGAATGAACTTTGGTAGATGGCTAGTGAGCCTGTGTAGAAAATCAGTCTGAATCTGCAAGCCAGGAAGAGACCATGAATCTGAGCTTTAGCGTCACCTGGTGTGCTGCGGGATTGAGAGAAGGCACATAAGCTTACAAATTCCGCCACAAAAGGAAGTGTAAAGCAGTTATATCCATAGAAGATTGGAAAAAGCCTCAGAATCCCTGACAGGGCAGACATAAGGTATTTCTCTACTGAGGTCAGTCATTAAAGACTGGAGGGAGTGACTGGTACTTCAAGTGCGGGGGTGGCGGAGGGCAGAGAGGGGCGCCTGGCTAGAGGGCGGGGACCTCCTGGCACCTGGTCCCCACCCTGCATCCTACTGGACCAGCCCGCCTCCCCCAGTGGAGAAGGCACAGAGTAGGTCAGCCCTCAGCCCCTCATAGAGCGAGCCCCAGCTCCAGCAGAGGGGAGGGAGCCCCATCAGGAACGAGCCTCAGGGAGCAGCAAGCTGGCATCAGACAAAGGGGCCAGCGGGGCCAAAGTCGCTAGGACCTGGAGGCACCCCCCCCCCCCCCCCCCCCCCCCCGCCGCGGAGAAAGCACAGGTGCCACTGCACCTACTGGGAGAAGTTAACTGAAAATCCTCTCACCTCAAGGCTCACCTGAAAACTCACAGGTGAGAGGCCTTTCGTTAGCAGCTGGCGGGACTGCAACAAGTTCCCACGTGCTCAGTGGCCGGGTAGAAGGCATGCGCACGCGCATGCGCACACATTCAGCTGCCCTGCCTTTGAAAAGAGCTTCGGGACCTCAACAGCCTGAGGAAATGTGCGCGGTGCCCGCTCTCTGCCACTTCCACACGCTGCATCAGGGTCGCGGGGGCCCATGGACAGTACCTCAGCCCCTGGCTGCCTCTCAGGAGCCCCACGGCCTCTGCCCCGCGTCCTGTGGGCCTTAGGCGTGAGGAACCTCGGCCTGAGGACCCTCCTTCCTTACTACAGTCTTGAGCAGATGGTCTCGCTTCCTTTCGTGATTCCATGTCTCTCCCTTTTGTAATAAGAAAGAAGAGAGAACTTTATAAAGTCAACAACAGCCACATTTCCTTCACCTTAGGTATCAAAGTAAATATGGACCAAAAAATGTCAGAAAAACACCATCCAGAAATTGCACGATAGACATACCCACGAAGGTGAGTTTCAGTTCTGCTGTCTGGGCAGATTGTTAAACAGCGGACTCTGCGTCTCCGTCTTCTTGCCCACCAGTGCAGCCTGCAACCTCTGCGCCAGCCGGCCTGGCCGTCTGAGAATGCACAGATGCTGAGATGAATGCCTTAAGCCATAACATGCAAAAGGAGGTCTCCTCCCGAGGGGGCCACAGAGGCGTCTGACCTTCTGGGGGACACTGCTCGTCTCTCTCTCTCCCTGCCTCGAGGAAAGAGACTCTAGGAGAACTGGAAGCTGAGCTCAAGCGTTGGTTGGGCATACCATCGCGCCATTTGATGTCCAACGCGACAGGCCCCCGCTACACCTGCCTAGACCTCTGCCTATCAGTGGTAAGTGCCCCTCACAGAGATGCCTGCTACTCAGTGTCCCTGAAGAAGGCACATGGGGACCTTTCACTATTATAGCAGTGGTATAATACCACGTGGGTGTTCCCTCAAGATCACCATTCACCCTCACATGAGCATCAAGTCTGAACCTGTATCCCCAATCCACGAACACAGTCCTGTACCTCTCCCACCAGGGTTTTCTCTGCCACCCCCACCTCCTTTTTTTGTCCTAGAAATTTGCTTATCACTTGAGATACCTGGAGACATTTTGTGATGTCACAAAGGAAGGGAAGGAGTACTTCCCTAGAGATCAGTTTGCACAATGCTGAAGAAAGGACCAGTTTTCAATAATACCTGTATTTAGCCAGGGTAGAGTGGCATCCCTCCCTCCCACTATGAACTCAGTTCTAGGCAGCTCCAGGGAAGATGATCAAAGCAAGAAGGAGCAGCATCTCAAAGAATGGGAAGTTGACTTGATCACTTGTTATCAAAGTTACTTCTCAGGGGAATAGAAACAAAGGGACTGGAAGGAGGGATTTACCTTAACACCTACCCATGTTGTCTCAGTTACTGTTACATTTCCTACAGGTCCTCAGGAGGTAGCCACTGGTTGGGAAGGTGGGCAGGAAATAGAGTTTGGGAAGCCATGAATTCTTGCCAAAGCTGAGGAGCATGGGTTGTATGGGTGTGGTCATTTAAGTCCTTGAAAAGGAGCCCAAGAACCTGAAATAGGTTGTCTGAGGCCCTAAAGTGGTGAGGAGGATCTCTCCACTGGGAGCATAGGACCAATACTGTCAGGATGTCTTTTGTCCTCAGTGGATACTTAGCATTTTTCTAGTCCCAGAAAGTTCTTAAGAGTTGCTCACTATCCACATATCTTAGGAGTTGCTCACTATCCACATAGAAAGAGATGGATATTATGCAGTAAGACAGAAAAAAATTACTTTCTTTCCAGGCATTGGCCACCTTCCCTTCTGGGAGTGGCCGACAGGGAGGAGCTTGAGGTCCGACTTGGGGATGGAGGTTAAAATCAAGAGGAGGCTATGCAGTGACCTTATTAGGCCCACACAGCTCAGATGAGAGCATCTTTCTCATGCCAACTTATCTCCATGAATAAATAACATTAATTAAATAAAGGGGACTAAAAAGAGCAGCCAGAGTTGTAGTCTCCAGATCAGATTCTTACCCGCTCAGAGATATGCACATATGAGCATACACACACACACACACACACACACACACACACACACACACACACACACACACACACACACACACACACACACACACACACTGAAGTGGTGATGAAATAATCCAGGATTGGCTGTCCCATCCCAGGAACCTGTGGGATGGGCAGCCTGACTGAAGGTTGCCACCCATGGTCTAGCAAGGCATGTGTGGTGGAGAATGGTGGTTAGTGAGGACTTTGAGGCTGCTGGTGGTGGTGTTCAGGACTCTGGCACCAGGATCTGGACTTTTAGATTTTAGATATGGAAGGTTTTTACAGAAAGCTGTCCAAATGCGTGAAACTCTCCATGTGTAGTACGTGGAGGTCTTGTTTTACTGCTCCTCCTCACAGCCTGGCAAAGCCTGTTCACAATCATGCTCTTCTTTTTAGGGGAGATGAAGTTCTCTAAGGTACTTGAGCTTCAGTTCCTGGATGTGCTCATTCTGTGCCTCCTCCAGATCCTGCCACGTGCAGATGTACTTACTCATCATCCTGGTCCTGGATCTCTGCCTTCACCTGCAGCTTGGCATAGAGCTTCTGCTTTCTTGGTTATGATTTCCACCATCTGCTGCAGGGATGGAACATGGAGGTGTCCTAGTGCTTCTTGGTCTCCTCATTTCAGATTATCATCTCCTGCTGCATTTCCTGCTCATGGCATTTCTACTCAACAGTCTCCTGAGTCTTCAGTTCCAACAGCAGTTTTCTGTAGCTTTTTGGTGTGATCCATGATGTTCTTGTCCTTGATGAGCAGCTTGCTCTCCATGGCTTTGTACTTGGCTCTGAGCAGCTCTGTAGCCTGCTGTTTCTGCTGCAGATCTTCCAGGATATTCTCCTCTGCCAGCAGATTTTACTTCTCATTCACCCAGATGCAGACAACCTGGATGGCCACCTTCTCCTCCTCCAGCCGCTCCTTCTGTTCCTGCAGGTAATTTTCCATGTTCTTATCCAAGGCTGACTCCAGGATAGACTGGGGTGGGTGGTGGTTGTTGTTGTCATCCTTCTCTTTGGTCACCCAGGTTTCAATCACTGGCCATTCATGGTACTCTGCCAGGCTGACACAGCCTTCTTTTTGCTGCTGCTCTTCTTCCAGAGTCACTTTGCCAACGACCCCTTTTTTCTCCAGCTGGGTCTTCAGGTGAACAGTCTCCTCCTGGAATTCCTGCATCAGTGTGTCCTTGGAGTACTCATTTACTTGGGGATTTTTCTTGACATTTTTGGCTTGATTGGTAAAGTGCAGGACAGAAAGGCTCTTAAAGTAGCCATAGGACCACACCCATTTGATATTGTCCAAATGGATGTGTTCCTGACCATCAAAGCCATGCACATTCCATGGTGATGATGAAGATGGCATTAGGTGGGAACTGACCTCATTCATATGTGTGCTACCCACCACCTGGGTCTGGTTCCCTGGATTTGTGGCATGCTAGATCTCCTTGATGTTCTTTGTGGTGAAGGCAAAGAGGTCCTTGATTTAGATGCCTATCAGCGTTCTCCTTCAGCTCTGACCTCTTGATGGGCTCCTGGGAGAACAGGTCTTGAAACTTCTGGTAGATTCGCATGTAGGAGTCATGGGCCAGGCATGTTGGTTCTAGGAGCATAAGGTATGGGTAAAAATGTGCTCAGAGGCATTGGGGATGACCCTGCACGGTTCACGCTCCACCCAGGTCCCCTGCTTGGTGTCAGTCTTGCCAGCGCTCATATGACAGTAGGCAAACACCTTGCCATTGAAACCCTGAAGAGTTGTGTCTACCAGGGGCCTCATGGTTTCAACATATAAGTCTGTCTGCTTGGAAGTGGCATCATATATAGTATCAAAGCTAAAAGTGCTGGGCAACTTCCCCATGGTAGAATGGGGGTTTTTCAGGGTCACCCATCTCAGTTTCACATCAGTGATCAGGATCTGCTCATGAAAAAACAGCCTATTCTTTCTGGTTAAGGGGGTAGCACTGGGCTACCAAATTCAGGGCCTCACTGGCTTTGAGTTTACTGGACATCTTCTGCTCTGTTCTTCCTGCCCCCAGCCCACTTCACAGCCTCTGCTGTCCTTCCTAGGTCTAGATTAATAAGGCCTGCCCAGTCCCTAGACACTACTCTTCATTCTGCATGCAGCCTCCTAGGGTGGGGATGCTGGGAGGTGGCTCTGCCATTGCTGTGCTTTGGGCCTCCACAGCTCTCTGGTCCTTGCTTCACCAGCTAGGGAAGGAGAATTAGACAGAATTCCTGGGCAGCAGTGGGAACCATGCCTGCTGAATAATAGTGCTGGAACCTACTCCATGTTGAGGTAGAAGGAACACTGCCATAATCAGCTATAGCAGCACTAAGATAAGGGAAGAGGAAAATGGGATGTGGGTAGGCAGCCAAAATGTCTTCTCCTCCTCCTCTCAGGATCCATGGCGGGGACTGCTGGTCCTGGAAAGCCAGAGGTTCCAGTACTCTTGAGGGCAGGGGCTCACTTGAAATCCTGTCCCCAAGCTGGGATATCCCTAAGAATTTTTTAAAATTTAAATTCAACTAGCCGACATATAGTACATTATTAGTTTTTGATGTAGGGTTCATTGATTCATTAGTTGGGTATAACACCCAGTGCTCATCACATCATGTGTCCTCCTTAATGCCATCATCTAAGATCTTTTAAGGAAGTTCAGTGTGCTTTAAGAAAACACAGAAAGACAGTACAACAGAATCAGAAAAAGCTCTACACAAACAAAAGAGAAGTTCAGCAGAGATAGAACTTGTAAAAGAACCACACAGATTTCTAAAGCTGAAGAATACAATGAATGAACTGAGAAATGCAATAGAAAGCATCAACAGTAGAATGGATCATGCAAAAGAAACAATATGTGAATTGGAAGATAGGACCTTTGAGATTAACCAGTCAGAGGAGAATAAAAAAAAAATGAAAAAAGAAGTGAAGAAAGGTGATCTATGGTATACCACCAAAAGAAACAATCTGTGAATTACCAAATTCCCAGAAGAAGAGAGAAAATGGGGCAGAAAGCTCATTTAAAGAAATAACGCCTAAGAACTTCCCAAATCTGGAGAGAGATTTGGACATTCAATTTCATGAAGCTCATAGGTCCCTAAACGAACTTGACTTAAAGAAATATTTTTCAAGACACACTATAATACAATTGTCAAATATCAAGGACAAAGAAAGAATCGTAGGAGCAGCAAGAGAAAAGAAGCATGTAGCTTACAAAGTAATCTACATAAGCCTATCAGCAATTTCTCAGCAGAAACTTTACAGACCAGGAGGAAATGGGATGATATATTCAAGTGTGAAAGAAAAAAAACTGCTGACCAAGAATACTATATCTAGCAAAGTTGAGCTTTAGAAAGGAAGGAGAAATAAAGACAAAAGCTGAGGAATTTCGTCATTGCTGGAGACCTATCTTACAAGAAATGCTGAAAGAAGTTCTTCATTCTGAAATGAAAGGATGCAAATTAGCAACACAAAACATCTGAAAATGCACAACACACTGGCAAAGGTTAAATATAGAGTCAAATTCAGAATACTCTAATACTGTAATGTAGTGGTATATTAACCACTTAACTGTAGTATAAAGGTTAAAGGACAAAATTATAAAAATAAGTATAGCTACTAGAATTTGTTAATGCATACACAACATAAAAAGAGGTAGGTTATGAAAATCAAAACCATAAAGAGGGGGAGTAAAAAGGGAAAGTTTTTGTATGCAGTCAAAGTTGAGTTGTTAACATAAAATTGTTATATCTATAAGACGTTTTATGTAAGCCTCATGGTAACCACAAAGCAAAAACCTATAGTCAATACATGAAAGAAAGAGAAAAGAATCAAAGCATACCACTACAGAAATTCAACAATTCACAACGAAGGCCAGCAAGAGGGAAGAAAGGAACAAGAAAATTACAAAACAGATAGAAAACACTTAGTAAGTCCTTATTTATCAATAATCACTCTAAATGCACATGGATTGACTTCTCCAATCAGAAGGCATAGGTTGGCATAGTACATTACGACCACTTTGAGGCCATGGAAATGGTGTGAATACAGGAATAATTGAACTATTAGATCAAACATTCAATATACCAGAGTCTACTCTCTTCATTTTGGTTATTCATGTCATTCCCACATGTAAAACACACTCCTCTCCATTCCAGGACAACTATATTTCTTATACAATCATGGTATCAGGTTTGAAATGTAAAGTATTGTGATTTACTTCAGATCTGAATGCAGTTCTCTTACTCTATAGACCTATGGAATAAAAATCTAATTACCTGTACTGTACATACTATATATAAAATGGATGTGCAGGGAAAGAATACACAGTACACACTCTCATTTTTAAAAAGGAACAAAGACTCCTAACAGTCACTAGTCTATATTGATTTTACAACACTGGGTAAATTGTTAACAGGTACTCAGAACTCTTGGGTACTGGATAATAACTTGTTTAGGCATTTAATTCTAATTACTCACATTGTTTCCCATATCCACTGTTTTCCAAGGCTTTTGCTTCACATAATGAAAAAGGTCTTCCATTTCTCTTACGTGGCCACTTCTGAGGAATGCCTTGGAACACAGACCCTTTATGGTGGCCTGCCAGCTTTGCCAGCCTACTTCCTGTGAGCTGAAATTTTGGTGCCCAGTTCTAGGCCTTTGTTTTGAATCTAGATTGACATTGTTTTGCTTGTATAGCCCTTTCTGAAACTTTGTTGAATTTTATGTGTCTGAGGACACCCGATTCTGTGCCAAAAACCATAATCACAATTATTTTTTTGAAATACGTCTTTCTTGTTGGACTTAATTGTTGGTACTTTAATAATATTAGGTAGTTTGGGGACTTAATCTTTCCTGGGAGGCCCATTGTCCCTCTACAAAAAACAAAACAAAACAAAAAAAAACTCATTCTCCTTGGCTAGTATCTAGCCGAAGTATGTTACTATCATAGTGTTGGCAAAGGGATGGAAAGGTAAGTGATCAAAATAAGTCACTAGAACAATCATGTCAAGAACTTTACACTCATGATGAAGCCATGAGAAGGATTGGGATGTCATAACAGCTAAAGAACTGGTACCAATAAGTACATATCATAATATCCAAAAAATGCAGTAACTTTCCAGCTTTTTAATTATTTTGAATCCTTTATGAGTATTTTAAAATTTTACATTAAAAACCTTATACATTTGGAGGGGAGAGATTTCTCCCTAGATATTTCAAATTGTTGCTATTTTTTTTTTTTTTTGGTGCAAAAAGGTGGTTTTATTAAATCACAGGGAGAGGACAGAAAGAGCTGCTGCCCTGGGATTGTGAGGAGCAAATGATTGTATACTTTGGGGTTGGGCAAAGTAAAGACAAAGGGAAGTTCCAAAAGGATTTTCATATGCAACTTGTTGCTATTTTAATGGAATTTTCTTTTGCTCTCTTCTACCCAGTAGAAATGAAAGTTGCTGATTTCCATCATTAACATGACTTATATTGCCTTTTATACTGCCTTTAAGAGTTTCCTCTTTTTGTAATAATTTTCAGTTCCTTGTCTTGGGTTTTCCAATCATATCTTCTATAGAGGATGCTCTGTGGTGGACATTAATATGAGAGGCAAAGATCTTCACACTTTATGCCAATTCTTATTGGTTCAGTTGCATACTTCTTCCCCAGATCTCTTGAATGCAATATTTTAATTTTGCTTCTTCCATGCTCCTGGCCACATAGTTAAATCATTTTCCAATTTTCATGAATCCAAGTATGATGATTAATTTTAGTCAACTTGACTGGGTCACAGGGTGTCCAGATATTTAGTTAAAACATTATTCTTCATGGGTCTGGATGAAATTAACGTTTGAATAATTAGACTGAATAAAGCAGATTGCTCTTTTCAGTGTTGTTGGGCCTCATCCAATCCAGTGAAGGCCTAAATAGAACAAAACTGTGGAGTAAAGAATAATTTGCTCTCTTTGCCTGTTTTGGAGACTGGATATTGGTCTTTTCCTGCCTTTGGACTCATTACAGACTAGAATGTATAGCTGCGACTCTCCTGGTTCTCAGGCCTTTGAACTGGAACTATAATTTTCACTATCCTGGATCTGCAGCTTGTAATTGCAGATCTTGAAACTATTCAGTCTTTATAACCATGTGAGTTAAATCCTTATAACAAATATCTTTATATCTGTATATCACCAATATATATGTACACATCACTATGCATATATATCACTATATGTAGATATAAAATTATGTAAGGATAGGGTAATTGTGGAACCTATAAAAGGGGGACCAAAATTATGAGGTATACACTAAGCTCTAAACCAAAAATTTTCTAATATTGATACAGATCCAATTTTAAAAATGTTCAGTAATGGAAATATATAACCACATACAAGATTATAGACAATTGAAATTAGAAAATTATGTGAAACATTTCCGATTATATATTTAGAAAAAGTAATTATAGTATAATAGCATATATACTTTGGACACAATTTTTCAGGTAATAAAAGGTACAGGAAAGATAATATCCTTTATGCATGCTAAGATGTTTAAAGATAAGGGTCATAACTGTAGAACAAATAGAACAGTATCAAAAGTTACCATTCTCATGGCTGGGCTATGTTCACTGACCATTGGTGTTTCTAGAGCAACTATTTCAGGTACTGTGTCCTGGATAATGTTGTACTGAAATCTTCCACAGATGCTAAATATTAATAAGTATTCAAAATATATTTTTGTCTCAACTAACTATATCTGATGTTCTATAGATATCTGCCAAGGATTTGTGTAGTTTGTAATTACCTTATTAATAATAAGAGGCAAGAGTTTAAAAATGAGTTTAAAAACTTACTACATGAGGGGTGCCCTAGGTGGCAGAATCGGTTAAGGTCCAGCTCTTGGTTTTGGCTAAGGTCCTCATCTTAGGGTCTTGAGATCAAGCCCCACATTGGGCTCTGTGCTCAGCGGGGAGTTTGCTTGAGAACCTCTCTCCCTCTCCCTCTGTCCCTCTCACTTGTGCCCTGCTCTCTCTTAATCAATCAATATTTAAAAACTTACTCCATGGGATCTACTATAACAAGATCAGGACTAAGACCTAAAACCAAGTGACAATTTTGAAGGACAGCCAAATGAACAGAGAAAACATTGTCACTGTTTATAGAAACTGTGAAGCATACTGGAAAATAATAATTTCAATAAAATTATTACTGACTTATTTAGTGTTTTTCTGATATTTAAGCCCTTCCATTTTGTTCACAAATATTTTTGTCATTTAGAGTTTTGTCCTTGAACAAAATCCATTGAGAATATCTATTCTAGAAATTTGAGTCAATTAAATTTTAAATGGTGAATGCCTTATAACTGACTTAATAGCATTTCTTTTGTATTCTTTTTTTTTATTATGTTATGTTAGTCACCATACAGTACATCATTAGTTTTTGATGTAGTGTTCCATGATTCATTGTTTGTACATAACACCCAGTGCTCCATGAAATACGTGCCCTCCTTAATACCCATCGCAGGACTAACCCATCCCCCATCCCCCCTCCCCTCTAAAACCCTGTTTGTTTCTCAGAGTCCATAGTCTCTCATGGGTCAGGGTTTTAGAGGGGAGGGGGGAGAGGGGATGTGTTAGCCCGGTAATGATCCACGATTCATTGTTTTTGTATAACACCCAGTGCTCCATGAAATTTGTGCCCTCCTTAATACCCATCACTGGGCTAACCCATCACCCCAGCTGCTTCCACTCTAAAACCCTCCGTTTGTTTCTCAGAGTCCATTGTCTCTCATGGTTCATCTCTCCCTCTGGTTCCCCCACCCTCATTTTTCCCTTCCTTCTCCTAATGTCCTCCCTGCTATTCCTTATGTTCCACAAATAAGTGAAACTATATGATAATTGACTTTCTCTACTTGACTTATTTCACTTAGCATAATTAGCTTGCATTCTACACTGCATAATTTGAAAGTTATTTAAAATTTTTGAATAACAGTGAATGGGTTCCCTATATCTCCATCTATAAGGTAACATTTTAATTTTCACTGTTAATCAGAAATTTTAAGTGACTTTCAAATTATGCAGTATAGAATGCAAGCTTTAAAAATTCTCACTGACTACTTTGTAGAGATTTCCTTCACGTTATTTGAGAAGTACAAAAGTAAAAATTGTACATCAGATCAGATGCTTAGTTAGTTTGTACGTAACTTTGTCTTTCTGGAACTATCTATAAAATTACTTTTTGTTTTGTTTTGTTCCAATTGTCAAGTTAGATTACACCAAAAATCAGATTTAAGTTAAAACTTAAAAAACACATCTTCTCTTGTATTGTAAAATATATTTAGATCACTTATAGAAATTTCCTCTTTTTAAACTTGATCAAATAAAGTAAGTTAATTTCCTTAACTTGAGAGAATAAAAAGCTTAGATTAAGCAATACATTTTCATGTTTTATTAATTTTCTGGGTAAAGATTTATAACAGCCAAGAAAAAGTTATAAGGGCAGGAACTAAAAGTAGTATGATGAGTTTAATAAGAGTATTACCTCAAGTCAAATGAAAAGAAGAAATAATTTCCCTTGATTTGCTTTGCATACTTACCTGTTTACAATTTCCATTCATTTATTAATGTCAGATATATTTATTAAAAACCAATTAATGCATTTTGTTTTCCTCCTAATGTAAGATCCTTGATTAGGAAATGAGAATGGCTTATCTTAGTCAAAAGTGTCAGTTGTATGGACTGGTAGGATGCATGGACACTTTTTGAGTTATACAAATATTTTCTATAATTTTGAATATTATATTCAAGGCTGATGTAAGAAAATTTATTTCTCCCATCTCTAACTCAAATCACTTGGTCTTACTTTGACCGTAAATCATATAATAGTATGTGTGATTTACAGATAACTCTGTTGTAAGTTATTACTTTTACATAGATTTATCTTCCAGATAACTACATACTTATCTTCCAGATAAAATATATTTAATTTAATACTGACTTTATTTTAATTATATGACTTAATTCAAAAATATTAATTTTAATTATTTAAAAGTGATGTTGGTCATTATGTAACTTTCATAGATATTATGCCTTAAATGCATGGGGATGATCAGCAGAACTGTGAAAAAGATTTTGCTAGCCTGTGAACATCAAGGAATTATAAATGGTATTTGGCATGTATATGCTTGCTAGATTGTTACTTGTGTTCCAAGCCCCAAGTTACTTGTCAACCATCATATATGATGTGTAATTAACAGAGCAAATGAACAGACCTATGTGGCATAATGTCACAGTATCTTAAAATATATGTGAATGTTTAATATATAGACCATAAATGTTTTTGTAGGAATGAACAAGTTACACTTTCATTTTTGACACTTTTTTTAAAGAAAGATGTAATATTTCATACTTTGGGAATTTCCCACTAAACTTGAGCTATCTACCTGCTATAATTGTGCAAACTAGGAGTTTACATATTTTTAGCTATGATGTGATATTTTGAACATCTTCTGACATGGTACACATGCAGGGCATCATTACTCCCTTTATTGTGGGGGAATCTCAGAAGGGTGAAAATTCTGGATAAGTATTTTAGAATAACAATATGGGCTTCCTGATAGGTCTTAAAATACCCAGTATAATTATGAGAACCAGAAAAAATTGTATTACTAAACCTATTTTTAAGGAAGATTCAGATGTGCTTTCTCTAAATGGCTGGAGTTCAGGGCTATTTGGATTAATATGCATTATACGTACTCTTCAGATTAAGCTAAACAGCCTGGGAAACGGATGGCCAATGAACCACTTTATCTGTACTCTGCAGGTACCTTGAGTAGTTTCCCACCTGCAACATAATTATTCTATTTTGATGTAGGTAGTGCTACAGTAGCTAAAATCATTTTCACTTTTCCCCAGAATATCCCACAGAGAAATGCAAGATAATACAGCCTATTTTAAAACAATATTGTTTCCCTGAATTTAAGTGGTAAAATGTAACCATAATTCAGGAACAGCTCATGTGTCCTTCAAGAGAAAAAGGAACAATTGCTGTCCATATTCAAGGAACAGGAACAAAATTAAGTAGACATCATGAATGTCCCTCAATATTTTATTAATGAGATTGCTTTGATGATTTTCTAAATTAAAATTACTTATTCAAAAACGTTTGGATTCTTACATGTTTTGATTTTATTTTTTTCTACACATTTAAGTGGAATATGGGTTGAAAATAGATGGAAAAATGTATCTTACCATTAATGATTTAGACATTGGAGGGAAATACATGTTCACATGCATTTATATTCATATATGTGTATATACAAGTGCAAGTATTTTACATATATTCAAATTTAATTTGAGTAATTTGGAATTTCATTTCATTTTTAAAAGTACAATTAGGGAATGGACCCACAAAGACATCCAGGCTAAAATCCCTAGAATTTATGAATATGTTATATGGCAAAGGATTTTACAGTTGTCATCGGGTAGATGATCTCATATTATCTCACTGGGTCCAATCTAACCACACAGTCCGTAAAAGCAGAGAACGTTCCAAAAGTGAAGTGAGATGAGGTAGCAAGAGAAGTCAGAGATATCCAAAGCACAAGAGGGGCTTGATGCACTGTTGTTGGAGGGACAACATGGAAAGCATGACAAAGAATGCAGACATCTAGGAGCAAAGGAAGTGAGACTGACAGCTGGTGAGAAAATAGAAACCTCAGTTCTACAATAACAAGCAAATGGAATCAGCCAACAACTTGAAAGCCAACAATCAGAGCCTCCAATAAAGAAGGCAGCCCTGCCAACACCTTGATTTCAGCTTTATGAAACTGTAGCTTACCCTAACTTCTGACCTACAAAATATGTGAGATAATAAATCTGTGTTGTTTTATGCCACTAAATTTGTGGTCATTTGTTACTGCAGCAATAAAAATCTAATACACTATGTTTTAACCTGACAGTTGGACAGCGCTATAATTTTATACTAGTCTCTTTTATTTAGCTAATTTTTACATTAGTTACTCATCACTGTTGTAGTATATTTCATGTGATAATACTTACCTGTAGGAATATGGCCCAAATGTAAAACCATCCATAGTCACTATTGTTTCTACCTTTTTTAGTACTCCCATAGTAGTTCCTGTACTGGACCATCACAGGTGGCTGCATCTCTACACCCCTTTGCCTAACTATCTTGATCATGTTCTGGAAAATCTATCTATCTATATATATATATTTTAGGATGAGTTGAAGACTAACCCTCCCACCCTCTCCCCTACCCAACAATAACAATGACACAGAAATAAACATAAACAAGAATAAAGAAATGCATGCATTTTTATTTTTTTTAAGATTTTTATTTATTTATTTGACAGAGAAAGACACAGTGAAAGAGGGAACACAAGCAGGGGGAGTGGGAGAGGAAGAAGCAGGCTTCCTACTGAGCAGGGAGCCTGACACAGGGCTCAATCCCAGGACCCTGGGATCATGACCTGAGCCAAAGGCAGATGCTTAACAACTGAGCCACCCAGATGCCCCAAGAAATGCATGCATTTTTAAATTTTACCTCAACGACAGTTCAAATACAAGACTGTTCGAATTATTCTATTAATAGAGCTCCCAGGCTTAGTTCTTTTTGAGAATATGTGTGTTGGATAAAGCCCAACCTTGGTTTGGGACATGTGATTTCCACATATGGTGATTTCCACATGTGATAGAATTTCTAGGTCCCAGAATTAGTTTCTCATTTCTCTGTTCAGATATGGTCATTTGATATACATCTGTTAGGACAGTTGTCTGGTCATGCAGGGCTTATTATGTTACCTTGCCCTTAGAAGAAGAAAATTATCTCCTATCTTCCATCCAAAGCTGTAGTCCCTCAACGTAGGTTCATATCATGTGGCAGCCATAGAAGTATGCTTTTCAAATAACTGGTAAAGAGAACCAGCTATGCATTGCAAAACTGGCTCACAGTCTCCAGCTTTGATTGCCTTTAGACTGTACTTCAGCTTGCCAGTCTTGACCTTCTAGAAAGTCCTCATCAGTGACTGAGCACCATGAAGTTTCAAGAACTTGCTGTTGTGGTCAATTCAGGTCTCCGCTGTGGAGTTGTACTATGCTTGGAGGCTCTTTTTACCCCATGTTCCTACCCCCAGCCCCCTTCTTTCAGAAATATAAGACCTGTATTACAGTCTGAAGGCTTTTCTTGCCTATTCTTTCTCCCTTTCCCTTTTAACTTTCATAGGCATTATCCCTCAATAAATCTGTATTTCTAATTCCACCTTAGTATCTGCTGCCCAGGGGATCTATCTAACACATAAGATTAATTTATTAATTTTCTTTTCCTCTGGGCGGTTTTCTGTGACTTTGAAGATATGTGCTTTTCTTGAACTAATTTTTTCTCTTTGTTATGTGGCTTAATTTGATCATTTGTAAGATACTGCTATGTCCTGACTGTGTCCCCTCAAAATTCATATAATAAAATCTAATCCTCAAGTTGATGGTATTGGGAGGTAGGAGATGATTAGGGCCCTTATTAAAAAAAGGTCCATAAAGCTCCCTTACCCCTTATACCATGTGACAACACAGCATGAAGGTACTGTGAAACAGAGAGTAAGGTCTTACTACAAATAGAATGTGCTAGCACTTTGATCTTGTACTTCCTAGCCTCCATAGCTATTGTATATAAGCCAACCAGTGTATGGTATTTTGCCTGAACTAAAACAGAGAAATATTTCAGGATTTATTTTTTTTGGAGGGGATGAGTTAAAAGTATGCATGTAATGATCAGCATTAATCTGTAAATATATTTTTTTCTTCAGGATTTATATATCCATTTAACCCATGCTTGCTGAGCACCTATTATAGGTTATGGTCTGTTCTAGTGCTGGGATATGGCAATGGACAGTACAGACAGAAACTTTGCTTTTATTGGATTTATTCTGCTGAGTGGAAACTGTAAATAAACTTAAAAATAAAATATATTCTATTTAGATGCTTTGAGGTAAGATAGAAAAAAAATAGAGATTTGAGTGGGTCCAGAATGTTTTCTTATTCTCCATAAGGTCATAGGCAGTGAATTCTGAGGTTCAGAGATAACTTGAGAGTTGTGGAGTTATGTTTTAGAATTGATATAAACAAAGCTAAAAGATATTAGTAATGATGATCACAAATAAAATAGTAGCCATGGTGTTGCTAGTGTTGTAAATAGAAAGGAGTGATAGTCTAGACAGAAGTACACAGATTAAGTAATCCAATATGAATCTATGCTTTCCATATATTCACATCTTAAAGAATCCCAAAATTACTTTTGTTTGTTCATGACATTATAATGATGCAGGGCTTTTTAAAACCAACATTTAAATTTGATGTATGATGACAAACACAGATAGTCTGTATTTCTTCTTTAGCTATTATCTGTATGTCTCTTCATTAAACGGAATTTTTCCAAACTTCTACATTTGTAAAGTTCTAATTCTGGCATGCTTGGCAATTTTTGCTGTTTTTGATCATATTACCATGTATCCAAGTGGTAATATCTAAATGCTTGGTAATCTTATTTCAATGGTGCTTCAGAATTTAAAATTTTTGGAGACATATTAAGCCTCATTAAGCATTCATTTTAATTAAAAAGCAAATATGTGATAACATCAAAACGAAATGAATTCAGATGACAGATGGATTAGCATGTAAATTCTATGAATTAATAAATTAGCAAAAACAGAAAATTCACATCTTATACCTCTACCTGGAACATTTCTTTTGGCACCAAATGTAGGATATATTTGGATTTCATCAATATTAAAATATGTAAAATTCATGTTTATATTGCATCTATATAAGGTTAAAATCATCAATTCAATTCGCATTTGGGCCTAATCATGCTAGTAGCACATGTGTCCTAAAAAGCAGAGGCCATTTTCCTTTTAAGCATGACTTTATCACATCAGTTGCTTTTCAATGATTAATTGCAGAATCCATGTGCACGTATTTACAATAGGTTGGATCCATCTTAGACTACTTATTTCATTCCTCTTTGTGTCTGAGGAGAACAGTGCTGGAGGACTGACATTATCTGACCTTAACATTTACTATAAAGCTACAGTAATCAGGACAGTATTTTGGTGAAAGAGTAGACAGATCGCTGGAATAGAATGGAGAGCCCCAAAATAGACCCACATAAATATAGTCAACTGATATGTGACAAAAGAGCAAAGGCAACACAATGGAGCAAAGATCGTCTCTGCAACAAGTGGATCTGGAAAAATAGGACATATGCATGCAAAAGGATGAATCTGAACACAAGTCTTACACTCCTCACAAAAATTAAATCCTAGTGCTCACTTTGGTAGCACATATACTAAAACTGGAAGGATACAGAGATGATTAGCATGGCTCCTGTGCAAGAATGGCATGTAAATTTGTGAAGCATTCCACATTTTTGGAAACAACAGCTTGTTGGTGAGGATGTGGAGAAAGGGGAACCCTCTTACACTGTTGGTGGAAATGTAAACTGGTGCAGCCACTCTGGAAAACAGTGTGGAAGCTCCCGAGGACGTTAAAAATAGAGCTACCCTATGACCCAGCAATTGCACTACTAGGTATTTATCCAAAGGATAAAAAAATTCTGATTCAAAGGGGCACATGCTCCCCAATGTTTATAGGATCATTATCAACAATAGCCAAGTTATGGAAAGAGGCCAAATGTCCATTGACTGATGAGAGGATAAAGAAGAGGTAGTGTGTGTATCTCATACACACATACACACACACACACACACACACACACACACACACAGGAATATTACTCAGCCATCGAAAAGAATGAAATCTTGCCATTTGCAACAACGTGGATGGAACTAGAGTGTATTATGGTAAGCAAAACAAGTCAGCCAGAGAAAGGCAAGTACCATATGATTTTACTCATATGTGGAATTTAAGAAACAAAACAGATGAACATAGGGAAAACGGAAAAAAATAAAAAAGGAGAGAGGGAGGCATCCCATGAGAGACTCTTAACTATAGAAAACAAACAGGGTTGCTGGAGGGGAGCTGGGTGGGGGATGGGCTAAATGGGTGATGGGTATTAAGGAGGGCACTTTTATTTTATTTTATTATTTTGTCATGTTTTGTTATGTTATGTTATGTTAGTCACCATACATTACGTCATTAGTTTTTGATGTAGTGTTCCATGATTCATTGTTTGTGTATAACACTTAGTGCTCCATTCAGTACATGCCCTCTTTAATACCCATCACCAGACTAACCCATCCCCCCACCCCCTCCCCTCTAGAACCCTCCGTTTGTTTCTCAGAGTCCATAGTCTCTCATGGTTTGTCTCCCCCTCTGATTCTCACCCCCTTAATTTTTCCCTTCCTACTATCTTCTTTTTAAGGAGGGCACTTGTTTGATGAGCACTGGGTGTTATATATAAGTGATGAATCACTAAATTCTTTTTTTTTTAATTTTTTATTGTTATGTTAATCACCAGTTTGTTTCTCAGAGTCCATCATCTCTCATGGTTCGTCTCCCCGTCTGACTTACTCCCCTTCATTCTTCCTCTCCTGTTATCTTCTTCTTTTTCTTTTTTCTTAAAATATGTTGCGTTCTTTGTTTCAAAAGTACAGATCTGTGATTCAAGTCTTGCACAATTCACAGCGCTCACTGTAGCACATACCCTCCCCAATGTCTATCACCCAGCCACCCCATCCCTCCCACCCCCAACCACTCCAGTAACACTCAGTTTGATTCCTGAGATTAAGAATTCCTCATATCAGTGAGGTCATATGATACATGTCTTTCTCTGATTGACTTATTTCACTCAGCATAACACCCTCCAGTTCTATCCATGTCGTTGCAAATGGCAAGATCTCATTCCTTTTGATGGCTGCATAATATTCCATTGTGTATATATACCAAATCTTCTTTATCCATTCATCTGTCCATGCACATCTTGGCTCTTTCCACAGTTTGGCTATTGTGGACATTGCTGCTATAAATATTGGGGTGCATGTACCCCTTCAGGTCCCTACATTTGTATCTTTGGGGTAAATACCCAGTAGTGCAATTGCTGGATCGAATGGTAGCTCTAATTTCAACTGTTTGAGAAACCTCCATACTGTTTTCCAGAGTGGTTGCACCAGCTTGCATGCCCACCAACAGTGTCAGAGGGTTCCCCTTTCTCCACATCCCCGCCAACATCTGTCGTTCCCTGACTTGTTAATTTTAGCCATTCTGACTGGTGTGAGGTGGTATCTCATTGAGGTTTTGATTTGGATTTCCCTGATGCCGAGCGATGTTGAGCACTTTTTCATGTGCCTGTTGGCCATTTGGATGTCTTCTTTGGAAAAATGTCTGTTCATGTCTTCTGCCCATTTCTTGATGGGATTATTTGTTCTTTGGGTGTTGAGTTTGATAAGTTCTTTATAGATTTTGGATACTAGCCCTTTATCTGATATGTCATTTGCAAATATTTTCTCCCATTCTGTCGGTTGTCTTTTGGTTTTGTGGACTGTTTCTTTTGCTGTGCAAAAGCTTTTTATCTTGATGAAATCCCAATAGTTCATTTTTGCCCTGGCTTCCCGTGCCTTTGGCGATGTTTCTAGGAAGAAGTTGCTGCGGCTGAGGTCGAAGAGGTTGCTACCTGTGTTCTCCTTTAGGATTTGAATGGACTCCTGTCTCACGTTTAGGTCTTTCAACCATTTGGAGTCTATTTTTGTGTGTGGTGTAAGGAAATGGTCCAGTTTCATTCTTCTGCATGTGGCTGTCCAATTTTCCCAACACCATTTGTTGAAGAGACTGTCTTTTTTCCATTGGACATTCTTCCCTGCTTTGTCATAAATAAGTTGACCATAGAGTTGAGGGTCCATTTCTGGGCTCTCGATTCTGTTCCATTGATCTATGTGTCTATTTTTGTGCCAGTACCATACTGTCTTGATGATGACAGCTTTGTAATAGAGCTGGAAGTCCGGAATTGTGATGCCACCAGCTTTGCTTTTCTTTTTCAATATTCCTCTGGCTATTCGGGGTCTCTTCTGGTTCCGTACAAATTTTAGGATTATTTGTTCCATTTCTTTGAAAAAAGTGTTTGGTATTTTGATGGGGATTGCATTGAATGTGTAGATTGCTCTAGGTAGCATTGACATCTTCACAATGTTGATTCTCCCAATCCATGAGCATGGAACGTTTTTCCATTTCTTTGTGTCTTCTTCAATTTCTTTCATGAGTATTTTATAGTTTTCTGAGTACAGATCCTTTGCCTCTTTGGTTAAATTTATTCCTAGGTATCTAATGGTTTTGGGTGCAATTGTAAATGGGATCGACTCCTTGATTTGTCTCTCTTCTGTCTTGTTGTTGGTGTATAGGAATGCCACTGATTTCTGTGCATTGATTTTATATCCTGCTACTTGACTGAATTCCTGTATGAGTTCTAGCAGTTTTGGGGTGGAGTCTTTTGGGTTTTCCACATACAGTATCATATCATCTGCAAAGAGTGAGAGTTTGACTTCCTCTTTGCCGATTTGGATGCCTTTGATTTCTTTTTGTTGTCTGATTGCTGTGGCTAGGACTTCTAATACTATGTTGAATAGCAGTGGTGCGAGTGGACATCCCTGCCGCGTTCCTGACCTTAGGGGAAAAGCTCTCAGCCTTTCCCCATTGAGAATGATATTCGCTGTAGGTTTTTCATAGATGGCTTTTATGATATTGAGGTATGTACCCTCTAACCCTATACTCTGAAGAGTTTTGATCAAGAAAGGATGCTGTACTTTGTCAAATGCTTTTTCTGCATCTTTTGAGAGGATCATATGATTCTTGTTCTTTCTTTTGTTAATGTATTGTATCACGTTGATTGATTTGTGGATGTTGAACCAGCCTTGCAGCCCAGGGATAAATCCCACTTGGTCGTGGTGAATAATCCTTTTAATGTACTGTTGGATCCTATTGGCTAGTATTTTGGTGAGAATTTTTGCATCCATCTTCATCAAGGATATTGGTCTGTAATTCTCCTTTTTGATGGTGTCTTTGTCTGGTTTTGGGATCAAGGTAATGCTGGCCTCATAAAATGAGTTTGGAAGTTTTCCTTCCATTTCTATTTTTTGGAACAGTTTCAGGAGAATAGGTATTAATTTTCTTTAAATGTCTGATAGAATTCCCCTGGGAAGGCATCTGGCCCTGGGCTTTTGTTTCTTGGGAGATTTTTGATGACTGCTTCAATTTCCTTAGTGGTTATAGGTCTGTTCAGGTTTTCTATTTCTTCTTGGTTCAATTTTGGTAGTTGATACATCTCTAGGAATGCATCCATTTCTTCCAGGTTATCTAATTTGCTGGCATAGACTTGCTCATAATATGTTCTTATAATGGTTTGTATTTCTTTGGTGTTGGTTGTGATCTCTCCTCTTTCATTCATGATTTTGTTGATTTGGGTCATTTCTCTTTTCTTTTGGATAAGTCTGGCCAGGGTTTTATCAATCTTGTTAATTCTTTCAAAGAACCAGCTCCTAGTTTCGTTGATTTGTTCTACTGTTCTTTTGGTTTCTAGTTCATTGATTTCTGCTCTGATCTTTATTATTTCTCTTCTCCTGCTTGGTTTAGGCTTTAGTTGCTCTTCTTTCTCCAGCTCCTTTAGGTGTAGGGTTAGGTTGTGTATTTGAGACCTTTCTTGTTTCTTCAGAAAGGCTTGTATTGCTATATACTTTCCTCTCAGGACTGCCTTTGCTGTATCCCAAAGATTATGAACAGTTGTGTTTTCATTTTCATTGGTTTCCATGAATTTTTTAAATTCTTCTTTAATTTCCTGGTTGACCCATTCATTCTTTATAGGATGCTCTTTAGCCTCCATGTATTTGAGTTCTTTCCAACTTTCCTCTTGTGATTGAGTTCTAGTTTCAAAGCATTGTGGTCTGAAAATATGCAGGGAATGATCCCAATCTTTAGGTACCAGTTGAGACCTGCTTTGTGATCTAGGATGTGATCAATTCTGGAGAATGTTCCATGGGCACTAGAGAAGAATGTCTATTCTGTTGCTTTGGGATGGAATGTTCTGAATATGTCTGTGAAGTCCTTTTGGTCCAGTGTGTCATTTAAAGTCTTTATTTCCTTGTTGATCTTTTGCTTAGATGATCTGTCCATTTTAGTCAGAGGGGTGTTAAAGTCCCCCACTATTATTGTATTGTTGTCAATGTGTTTCTTTGCTTTTGTTATTAATTGCCTTATATAATTGGCTGCTCCCATGTTAGGGGCATAGATATTTACAATTGTTAGATCTTCTTGTTGGATAGACCCTTTAAGTAGGATATAGTGTCCTTCTTCATCTCTTATTACAGTCTTTGTTTTAAAATCTAATTTGTCTGATAGAAGGATTGCCACCCCAGCTTTCTTTTGGTGTCCATTAGCATGGTAAATGGTTTTCCACCCCCTCACTTTCAATCTGGGGGTGTCTTTGGGTCTAAAATGAGTCTCTTGCAGACAGCCTATTGATGGGTCTTGTTTTTTAATCCAATCTGATAGCCTGTGTCTTTTGATTGGGGCATTTAGCCCATTTACATTCAGGGTAACTATTGAAAGGTATGAATTTAGTGCCATTGTATTGCCTGTAAAGTGACTGTTACTGTATGTTGTCTGTGTTCCTTTCTGATCTTTGCTGCTTTTAGGCTCTCTCTTTGCTTAGAGGACCCCTTTCAATATTTCTTGGAGGGCTGGTTTCGTGTTTGCAAATTCCTTTAGTTTTTGTTTGTTCTGGAAGCTTTTTATCTCTCCTTCTATTTTCAATGACAGCCTAGCTGGATATAGTATTCTTGGCTGCATATTTTTCTCGTTTAGTGCTCTGAAGATATCATGCCAGTCCTTTCTGGCCTGCCAGGTCTCTGTGGATAGGTCTGTTGCCAATCTAATGTTTCTATCATTGTAGGTTACATATCTCTTCTCCCGAGCTGCTCTCAGGATTTTCTCTTTGTCTCTGAGACTCGTAAGTTTTACTATTAGATGTCGGGGTGTTGACCTATTATTGATTTTGAGAGGGGTTCTCTGTGCCTCCTGGATTTTGATGCCTGTTTCCTTCCTCACATTAGGGAAGTTCTCTGCTGTTATTTGCTCCAGTATACCTTCTGCCCCCCTCTCTCTCTCTTCTTCTTCTGGGATCCCAATTATTCTAATGTTGTTTCATCTTATCGTATCACTTATCTCTCAATTCTGCCCTCGTGATCCTGTAGTTGTTTCTCTCTCTTTTTCTCAGCCTCTTTATTTTCCATCATTTGGTCTTCTATATCACTGATTCTCTCTTCTGCCTCATTTATCCTAGCAGTTAGTGCCCCCATTTTTGATTGCACCTCATCAATAGCCTTTTTGATTTCGACTTGGTTAGATTTTAGTTCTTTTATTTCTCCAGAAAGGGTTTCTCTAATAACTTCCATGCTTTTTTCAAGCCCAGCTAGTATCTTTAAAGTCATGATTCTGAACTCTAGGTCCGACATCGTACTAATGTCCGTATTGAGTAGGTCCCTGGCTGACGGTACTACCTCTTGTTCTTTATGCTGAGGTGATTTTTTTCATCTTGTCATTTTGTCCAGAGGAGAACAGATGAATGAGAGAACAAAATGCTAACAGGTTTACAATGTCCCCAGCAAATATACTCTATACAAATCAGAAAAGACCTGAAACCAGGGGAAAAGAAAAGGAAAGAAAGAAAAAAGAAAGAGAAAAAAAAAAGAAAAAAAAAGATAAAAACAAAAACAGAACAATACAAAAAAAGCAGAATATGATCAAATATGATCAGGCTAGTGCATAGATCAGTGCCACACACTAGATTTTGGGCGTATTTTGGTCTGTTAGAAAAAAGTGCCTCCTAAAATTTTAAAGGAAGAAAGACATATATGTACAAAATAAGGGTTGATACAATGAAGGGATGGAAGATGACTATAAAGATGAAAATTATAAAAGATTTTATAAAAGGACTTGATAAGAAATTGTTTGTAAAAAGAAAGAAGATTTAAGAAAAAAAAAAGGATAAAGGGAGAGAATGTGATCAGGCAGGAGACTAGAACAAAGCCATACACTAGTGATTTAGAGTATATTTTGATCTGTTAGAAGAAACTGTATCTCAAAATTTTAAAGAGAGAACTGCTTATATATATATATGCCAAAAATAAGGGTAACTACTATGAAGGGATAAAATATGACTCTAAAAATGAAAAATAAAAAATGTTTTTTTTTTTTTTAAAAAGGGATTGATAAGATGTTGGTTGAAAAAGGGAAAAAGAAAAATAAAAAAAAGTTAACAAAAATGAACTTTGATGAACTAATGAATCATGGTAAAAAAAAGCCATGAATTCTATGTGCAGTATTCCCCTAGTGCTGGAGTTCTCCCGTTCTCCTTGATCGGTAAACTTGGTCTTGGCTTGCTGGCTGTTCATGCTGATCTTCTGGGGGAGGGGCCTGTTGCTGTGGTTTCCAAATGTTTTTGCCGGAGGCTGAATTGCCCTGCCCTTGTCAGTCCGGCCTAAGGAAGCTGCTCGGGTTTGCTCTCAGGAGCTTTTGTTCCCTGCAAGCTCTCAGTACAGCTTTGGAGGACCAGGGCAAAAATGGTGGCCTCCCAATCTCCACCTGGAGGAGCTGAGAACTCGGGGCCCCGCTCCTCAGTGTGCCCCCAGAGAAAAGCAGTCACTCCCGTCTCCCTGGGCTCCGGCCGCACTCCGTGCTCACCCGGCCTGTGACCAAGCGTTGCTATCTCTGGCACCCGACCCCGTGTGGAGTCTCCAAACCCAGCAGATCCCTGCGGTGCGTTCCCGTGCCGCTCCTCCCTGGGAAGGAAGGGGAGTCTCCCCAGCTCTGCTGCTTGTTGGGTCCCTGCTGGAGGAGCAGTGGCCTGACTGGGCTGCGGATCACAGTTTATGGCAACCCCGAGCTGAGAGCCGGCGCCTCGGCTCCGTCTCTGCAGCCGGCTTCCCCGCTCTGATACCTGGGAGCTCTGGCGCACTCTGGCACCCCCGGTCTTTCTGTGACCCCAAGGGTCCTGAGACCACACTGTCCCGGGAGGATTCCACCCCCTGCTTAGCCACTGCAGCGACGTCCCTCAGCCAAGCCAACTTCTAAAAGGTCCAATTTAGTGCTCCACGGCTCTATCACTTGCCAGAAGCAGCCGGCGGAGGCCCCTCCCCTGCCATCTATCCTCCTGAATATCGCCTTGGATTCACTTCTCCGCATGTCCTACCTTCCAGTAAGTGGTCACTTCTCTGTTCAGAGAGTTGTTGCTACTCTCCTCTTCGATCTCCTGTTGAGTTCGTAGGTATTCAGAATGGTTTGATCCCTATTCAGCTGAATTCCTGAGACCAGACGAAATCTAGGTCTCCTACTCCTCCGCCATCTTGCTCTGACCGAATCACTAAATTCTACTCCTGAAACTAATATTATACTATATGTTAACTAAAATTTATATAAAATCTTGAAACACACAGACACACAGACACACACACACACACACACACACACACACACACACGCACGCACGAATCATAGACCTAAAAATGCAAAGCTATAAATCTCCTAGAAGATAACAGGAGAAAATCTAGATGGCTTTGGGTTTGGAGATGACTTTTTATTTTTTTAATTCATTTTTTATTTTTTTATTTTTTAAAATATTTTATTTATTCATTTGACAGAGACATAGAGCACAAGTAGGCAGAGTGGCAGGCAGAGGGAGAGGGAGAAGAAGGCTCTCTGTTGAGCAGAGAGCCATATGTGGGGCTTGATCCCAGAACCCTGAGATCATGACCTGGGCGGAAGGCAGCTGCTTAACTGACTGAGCCACCCAGGCACCCCTGTTTATTTTTTAAACAATTTTTTATTTGAGTATAGTTGACACACAGTGTTGCATTACTTTTGGTGTACAACATAGTGATTCAACTTCTCTATCTGTTATGCTCTGCTCACGACAAGTGTAGCTAGCTACCTTCTGTCACTATATAATGCTACTATGATGTCATTGACTATATTCCCTATGCTGTGCCTTTTATTGATATGACTTATTCATTCGTAACTGGAAGTCTGTATCTCCCACTCCCCTTTACCCATTTACCCCCCCACCTACCTTCCCTCTGGCAATCATCAATTCTGATTCTGCTTTTTGTTTATTTGTTTATTCATTTGTTTTTTTAGATTCCACATATGAGTGAAATCATATGGTATATGTCTTTCCCAGTCTCACTTATTTCAACTTAGCATAATATCTTCTGGGTTTATTCATGTTGTCACAAATAACATGATCTTAGTCTTTCTTCAGGCTGTGTAATATTCCATTTTATATATATATAAAATTAAGAAATGCTCTTCTATATATATATATATATGAACCACATCTTATCTATTCATCTATTGATAGATATTTAGGTTGTTTCCATATCTTGGTTATTGTAAATAATGTTGCAATAAACATAGTGGTGTATATATCTTTTTTGAATTAATGCTTTCATTTTTTTTACTAAATACCTAGTAATTGAATTATTGGATCATATGGTACTGGTATTTCTATTTTTAATTTTTTGAGGAACCTCCATTCTGTTTCCACATTTTTTGAGGAACCTCCATTCTGTTTCCACAGGCTGCATGAATTTTCATTCCACCAACAGTACCTAAAGGTTCTTTTTTCTCCACATGCTCACCAACACTTGTTGTTTTCGGTCTTCTTGATTTTAGCCATTCTAACAGGTGTGAGGTGATATCTCTTTATGGTTTGATTTGCATTTCCCTGTGATTAGTGATGCTGAGCATCTTTTCATGTGTCTGTTAGCCATCTATATGTGTTCTTTGGAAAAATGCCTATTCAGGTGCTCTGCCAATATTTTAATTAGATTATTTGTGTTTAATTGTATAAGTTCTATATATATTTTGAATATTAACCCATTATTGGATATATCATTTGCAAATATCTTCTCCCATTCAGTAGGTTGACTTCTTATGTTGTTGATGGTTTCCTTTGCTGTGCAAAAGCTTTTTTATTTTTTATGTAGTCCCAAATGTTATTTTTACTTTTGTCTACCTTGCCTTGGGAGACATACATAGACAAATGTTGCTACAGCCAATGTCAGAAAAATCACTGCCTATGTTTTCTTCTAGGATTTTTATGGTTTCAGGCCTCATATTAGGTCTTTAATCCATTTTGAGTTTGTTTTTTTCTTTTTGGTGTTCAAAAGTTAGATCTAGTTTCATTCTTTTGTATGTGGCTGTCCAGTTTTCCCAGCACCATTTATTGAAGAGACTGTCCTTTTCCCATTGTATATTCTTTTCTCCTTTGTCATAGAATAATTGACCATATAAGTGTAGGTTTATTTCTAGGCTCTCTTTTCTGTTTCATTGATCTATATGTCTATTTTTTTTGCCAGTACCATACTGTTTTGATTAATATGGCTTTGTAATATATCTTGAATTCAGGAATTGTAATAGCTACAGCTTTATTTTTCTTTCTCAAGATTGATATGGCTCTTCTGGTTTTTTGTGCTTCCATAAAGTGTTTGAATTATTTGTTCTAGTTCTAGGAATGGTGATGACTTTTTAGGTGAAAGACCAATGGCATGATCCAAAAAAGGAATAATTGATAAGCTGGACTTCATTAAAAAATAAAAATGTCTGCTCTGCAAAAGATACTGTCAGGAGAATGAAAAAAAAGCCACAGGGAGAAAATATTTGCAAAAGACATATTTGACAAAAGACTACTACCCAAAATATGCAAAGAACTCTTAAAATTCTATAATAAGACAATTTATAGCCCAATTAAAAAAATAGGCAAAAACCTTAAACATTTCAGAAAGAAGGTATATAGATGGCAAAAAGCATATGGAAAGATGTTTCATATTGTATTTCACCAGAGAGATGCAAATTAAAACAACAATTATGTACCACAGCACACCTATTAGAATGGCCTAAATTTGGACCTCTGACAACATCAAATGTGGGTAAGATTGTGGAGCGATAGGAACTCTCATTCATTGCTGGTGAGAATACACAATGTTACAGCCATTTTGGAAGACAGTTTGGTGGTTTGTTACAAAATTAAACATACTCTTACCATAAAATCCAGCAGTTGTGCTCCTTGGTATCTACTCAAAGGAATGGAAAACTTACGTCCAAACCTAAACCTGCACATAGATTATTATAGCAGCTGTTTTCATAATTGCCCAAACTTAGGGCAACCAAGATGTCCTTCAGTGGGTGAATGGGTAAATAAACTGTGGTACATTCAGACAATGGAATATTATTTAGCACTAAAAATAAATGAGCTATCACATCCTGAAAAGACATGGAAGAAACTTAAATGCATATTACCAAGTGAATGAAACCAATCCAATAAGGTTGAATTCTGGTTGATTCTAAATCTTTGCCGTTATGGAAAAGGAAAAACTATGGAGGCAGTAAAATATCAGTTGTTGCTAAGGTTTTGGAGGTAGAGAGGGATGAATAGTGGAGCACAGGATTTTTAGGGCAATGAAATTATTTTGTATGATAGTATAATGGTGACTATAACAATTACACTTTTGTCAAAATGTATTGAATGTATAATACCAGTAGTGAACCCTATGTAAACTATGACTTTGAGTGATAATGATGTGACAGTGTAGGTTTAATCAGGTATAACAAATGTACCACTGTGGTGGGGATGTGGAAAAGGGGGTGGCTATGCAAATGTGGTGACAGAAGTTCTATGAGAAATCTTTCTCCTGCTTGATTTTCTATAAACCTAAAACTCCTCTAAAAATAAAGCCTATTAAAAAAGTACTGAATGAACTAAATGAATAGAAATTATCCAATTTTCACAGCAGAGATAAAGAAATTGAATAAAAGTAAACAGAATATCACAAACTGTGGGACACAATATAAAATGGTCCAACAAATCAATAATGACAGACTCAGGACTAGAGGGGAGAGAAAACAGTGAAAGCAAATTTGAAGAAATAATGGCTGACATTTTCTCAAATCTGGTGGAGAACTGTTTCACAGTTTCAAGTTCAATGAACCCCAAGAAAGATAAATACAAATAAATTCACACTTATAATTCCTGAAAATCAAAGATAAAGAACAAATAAGTACTTAAAAGATCCAGAGGAAAAAGCATAATTGAATACAGAGAAAGAATGATAAGACTAACTATACAAAGCCTCAACAAATTTAAGTATTTAATTCATAAGGAATATATTATCTCATCACATTGTAATTATATATGAAACTAATAGTTAAAATAATATTAAAATGTCCTTTTACATTTGTAAATTAAGAAATGCTCTTCTATATAAAATGAGTCAATGAAAAAATCACAATGTAAAGTCAATATCATATCACCCTCTGTGATTACTAAATATTTTGAAATTTTTCCTTTATTTCAGCAGATCACTGAGGAAGTTTATGTTAATATTTTTTTATTTAATGATGTCTAATTTCACTAATTTCTTCCTGTATTAAAGTGAATCATACAATTGACATATACTGCAATGCCAGTTAGAATTAAATAGTCTGTAACATCATCCTTGCACATATCAGGTATGTTTGCCACAGTTTATGTCTTTTGTGATTATGCTTCTATACCTGCATTACCATGATGAATGTGTAGTCCACTAGGAAGCATTTTAACTTGTCGTACCATTTATCATTAACAGAAAGTGTCAGGATAATAAAGTAGCTGACTCTGCATTTTTGTGGAAACCTTGAAGACAAGGCTCTTCATCTCAGAGTATAATTCATTCTGTTCATCTTTCCAAAGCATATATATTACCAATGCTTTTGATTTCTTGGCATATAGTATTGGTTTGCTTGTTATGCTCAAGACACATATTAGTGGTTGGAGCAGAGACACAAGACACATGAATTAGCTCAGAAACTATAGAGTTACACATAACTGTCTATGAATTTAATTTGTTGGCCTACAGATGTGTTAATAACAAAAAACAAGATAATATATTTAGAGTCCCTAACCAATACCAAAAATTCAATTTAAAAATTTATTCATTTTGTAAGAACAAATAAAGGCTTTGTTTTATTTTTCTGTACTTAAAAGTTAGATAACTTAGCTTTTAGGAAACTTGCAATAAAAATAGAAATAGAAAATAATGAGGGTGTTATCATAATATTGACTGTTCACTAAATGCATGCTTTATCTCTTTTAATATCACTAGTGGCAGATTAGCATTTCCATTTTAGGGATGAGAACATTGGGGTTCATAGAGGATTAAAACCTGCTAATGAATACAGTGCTAATAATAACAGAGCTGGGACTCAAACCCTGGTTTGGGTGAATTAAATTATGTCACACCACTTTGAAAATATTTTTCACCTTGCCTATAAATAAAATTGATATGTTATTCTATTATTTTATCACTTTATACTTAGGACAGGTTTGAATCTTTAACAAATTGAGTTTAGATTCCCCCATTACTCTGTGAGGGATATGTAAGAGGGTTAATCAATGAAGAACTTAGAATCCTGGTAAGAAATGAAAGGTAACAAAGGACAGATGGTCACAAAGTTTGAGTACTTTGTACACTTCAAAACCAGTTATTTGAGTTATATAAAATAGATTTCTGATTTTCATAAATCAAACATATCAAAAAATGACAAAAACAATTATAAAAACTTTTTTAAACATTAAAAAAATCTACTAATAAAATGAGGTCTTAAGCTAATGGCCCTACTGATTTCACTAGGACCAGATTTAACCTATGGCAATAAAACTAGCAAACAAAACAAAATGTATGAAGTAATTCTTTCAGACATTGGACAACAATCAATGCAGGACTGTGATCCCTGAGAAGAGGGAGACACACGGGGTGAGATCTATAATCATCCTGCTTTCCTCTTTATGGCATTTTCTAGGACACATTGCAAAGAGGGGAATCCAAGCTGAACAAGGGAAGCCTCAGTGAGTGAAGGAATTAGTAATAATAGGGGAACTGAGGTGTTTGGAAATTTTAACATTGTTTTCTGAGCACAAGGGATCTGTGTAGAAAAAGACCTCCAGAGATTTTCAGTGGTGGTCATGAGAGTGTTTACTGACTACTAAAGGCACATGAGAAATGTGAAACTCCCAAGGACCAGGTGAAGAACAACCAGATTTATAAACTGAAAATTTCTGGACCTCAGTACAAAATGAGATGTTCTGTCCCTAACCAGACAGAATGGAACATCCTCAGAGTTACAGTATTCCTAGACAGCCCAGATGAGTCATGACTTAGTAGTGAGAGTAAATGCTCTGAAGTGAAGGCTATTTTAGATCCACCTGGGCAAATTTTAAAAACAGAGGTCAAAATAATCAAATTACTTAGCATGTACCTTGATTCTGTGGCAGAACAAAGCATTGTATTTTTTAACAGAAGACATAAATTCAAACACTCAAAATATCACATAATAACATCCAATCAAAAACTCTTATGCAGGCCAAGAACAAGAAAATGTGACTCAAAACCAGGGGAAAAAATCAGTAGGGAAATATAACTATAAATGACAGAGATGGTAGAAGTAGCAGAAAAAGATCATTAAAAAGAACAAAACTTGTAACTATGCACAAGTATTTAAGGAATTCCTGATTTCTACACCATGCTTCCTCAACAAAGAAACTGTTTAACTTCTTCCACATTATTTAAGCCAAATTTTGAAACCTATGTAAATTCAATAAAATTGTTGGACTTACTTGTAACTGATCATTTTACCTAATGTTACCTCAAAATGATTCATTTTTATTGTATATTATTTTTCCTCTGTTGATGCATTATATTACATTATATGACTATCCCACTATTTATTTATTTATTGAAGATTTTATTTATTTATTTGACAGAGAGAGACAGCGAGAGAGGGAACACAAGCAGGGGGAGTGAGAGAGGGAGAAGCAGGCTTTCTGCTGAGCAGAATCCGAGGTGGGGCTCGATCCCAGGACCCTGGGATCATGACCTGAGCTGAAGGCAGACGCTCAACGACAGAGTCACCCAGGCATCCCCCACAATATATTTAATACTCTATTGCTAATGGCTAAATTAAATATTTTCAGCTTTGGCAACTGTAAATAACATCGATATGAACATTCTTATGCATGTCTTTTGATACAAAATGTGCATATTACTTTTGGGTAGCAGTAGCATGGCTAGAGGTGGGAATGGCTCTAATATTGGATATGTTTATATTTATTTTGGTAGATGCTGAACAAATAGTTTTCTAAAAAGATTTTAACAATTAAAATTTACAACTACAACTACCATGCTTGGGAGTTGCAGTTGTCACATCCCACTATCACTTGTTTTTTCCAGGGTTTTTTTTTTTTTTCATTTTTTTGCCATTCAAAATGGATAGAATTCTTGTAGTTTCAGAATTATCTCATTGTCCTCATGAAAGTTATCTTATTCTTATGGTTGTAGGATTATCTCATTGTCCTTTTCATTTATATTTCCCTTTTAATTAAAGAGATTGAGCATCTTTTGATATTCTTGTAAGGATATTTGGATGTCTTCTTTTATAAAGTGCCTGTTCAAGTATTTTGCTCATTTTCTCTTGGAAAGATGGGAGAGTTTATTCTTTCTTCCGCTGATTTATAGGAAAACTCTATGTATTCTGGATATGAGTTCTTCAGATACATGTATTGCAACATCTCACATTCTGTGACTGTTTCACTATTTAAGGGAATCTTTAATGCACAAAATCCTTCAACTTTCAATTTCAACTGTTCAGTTCATCAGCTTTCATATTAATCTGGTTTTTGATTTTTATGTGTGGTTTAAGAAATCTTTGCCTACCCCAAGTTTATGAAGATATTTCCTCTTGGGGTGCCTGGGTGGCTCAGTCGGTTAAGTGTCTGCCTTTGGCTCAGGTCATGATCCCAGGATCCTGAGATGGAGCCCCACATTGGGCTCAGAGGGGAGCCTTCTCCCTCTCCCTCTGCCATTACCCCTGCTTGTGCTTGCGCTCTCTCGCTCTCCCTCCCTCTCTCTCTGTGTCAAATAAATAAATAACCTTAAAAAAAAGGACATTTCTTCTTGTTATCTTTAGGAGTTTAATGATTTTACTTTATTAAAGTCTGTAATAGACCATCATTGTATATGATGGAGAGTAGGAGTCAAGTTTTAGTTCTTTCCCTTGACGCGCCACTAGATCCAGAACTGTTGTTGAAAAGAACATTGATGCTTTGTTGGATTTCTGTGGTACCTTTGTTATAAATCTATTGCACCTGTATAGGGCTCTTTGTAGACTCTACAGTCTGTTCCATTTGTCTGTTTGTTGCTTTTTCCCATTGCCTTAATTATTAACATTTTGTAATAAAAATTCTCCAACTTTCCTCTTCAAGGTTATCTAATTTTTTGTCCTTTTGCATTTCCATATGAACTTTATAATCAATTTCTTTATCAATTTTATAGTCAATTTTAATCATGAAACTTCCAGGGATTTTAAATTTCACTGAATCTAAAAAGTAAGTTATAGAGAATTAACTATTTAATCTTGACTTCATCAGTGTATGGTATACGTCTGATTTAAATGGACTGCACACATTTCTCTCTGTAATGTTAAATAGTTTAGGATATATGTCATTCACAATTTTGATGAATTTAGTAGTTATTTGATGCTTATTGATCCTGTTATAAGTGATACATTTAATTGAGTTTTCCAATTTTTTGTTGCTATTCTATAGAAATAAAATTGATACTGAACAGTTTTCTTTCTGAAAATAAGCTGTGACCTGAGACTTAATGTTTCATTAGATTATTGTTGTAAGAGGAACATAAATACATTGATTCTGCCACAGATTCCTTTCAAATCAGTAGAAAACCCAGAATAACTGAAATGCATTTAATTGGAGAGTAAGAGATGACACTGCATGATTATTTGACTCCTGAGTTCTGCTTGTTCAATGTACAACTTCTGGATCCATAGTGAATCATCCCACACGAATCAGAGCATTCATCAAATACTCTGTAAGGGTGTATATTGGAGACTGTGTTCCTTTTATTATCACATTTATGAACATGTTTCAGTGAGGTTATATGAGATAGTTTAATTTTAAAAAGTGCTATTTGAAAAACAAATGCTCACTATTTAAATATAGACATTTCAGTAATAGTATAGCTATAGAATTATTCATTTTTATATTATATTCATTGTATCTATTTTTTAACTTTGAGTCACTTTCTATTATTAAGATCTTAACAGCAGGTATCTGTGTGAATACTACTTTCATGATTTTTATGATTCCTGAAATGAAAATATTAAAATAGAGCTGAATTTTTGCCAACTGCTGAGTTAGATAATGTAAGCTCTCATTTCACTAGAGTATTAAATAAAAGGCAAGTTCCCACACCTTATCATATTACCTTACAATAGATACTTGTAATTATTTAGCACTATTATTTAAGTTTCTTCTTCAACTTCTGATTTGATTTTACAAATAGCACATTTTCCCTACACATAATAAGTCCTAGTCTAATTTTTCTTTTCTTATTCTTTTTTTTCTTCTTTTTTTTTCTTTTCTTGTTCTATAGAGAAAGTAATGTGTCCCTCAGAATCACAGAGAAAAACTATACTTTTTGTAATTATTATCTCTCTCTCTCTTGCTGTTTGCTTATTTCTTAGGTTCTTTTTTAAAATTGAATAAATTTGACATTTATCATTGTATAAGTTTAAGGTGTTCAGTGTATTACTTTGCTACATTTGGAGCATATGTATTGTGATATGACTGCCAATGTAGCAATATTTATCACATTCCTTTTTTTTATAGATTTACTAGCCTTAATATTTCAGAGTTGAGGGAGCTTTTATTTATTTTTTTTAATTTTATTTATTTATTTGAGAGAGAGAGAATGAGAGATAGAGAGCACGAGAGGGAAGAGGGTCAGAGGGAGAAGCAGACTCCCCGCCGAGCAGGGAGCCCAATGCGGGACTTGATCCCGGGACTCCAGGACCATGACCTGAGCCGAAGGCAGTCGCTTAACCAACTGAGCCACCCAGGTGCCCCCAGAGTTGAGGGAGCTTTTAAAAGGTTTATATAATGTAGTCCTTGGGGCAGTATTTTCAATCCATGGCAAAACTCCAATTCTACCTACAAGTCTTGCCTTAGTGAAACAGTTGTACAAAATAAGTAAATACATGTGTGAAAGTCAAGAATAATTTACAGCTGGACCTGCTGTATTTCACTGTGCCACACCCCATTACTTAGAACCCATTCTCTCCATTGTGCATGGTCTCTTCCAAACTAGGGACGTTAGTGGAAGAATAATGTTTGCAGAATCCATGACTATCAATTTGAAAACAATAGATTTTTAAACATTTTTTCTAATTGCAATTATTTTTTGATAAAAGCACTGTAGGTGGTCATATGGGTGCAATTCCAAAGGTTTTATTAAAGCTTAGCGTGTCTCCATTTAACAACCCTAATAGAACAAATAAACCCCGAAGATCTAAATTGTTTT
The DNA here is from genome assembly GCF_009762305.2 of Zalophus californianus. Lineage (NCBI taxonomy): Eukaryota > Metazoa > Chordata > Mammalia > Carnivora > Otariidae > Zalophus > Zalophus californianus. The sequence continues at coordinate 37,560,198 of NC_045596.1, forward strand.
TCAAGCCTAAAGCTAAAATCCACTAAATTTGAGGAGTTCTCTCCATGGCTTTTCCAACATCTTTCATCTATTGAGATTCTATCAAACATCTTTTTTAAGTTTATAGTAATTTCTCTGAAGATCTGTGGCTGTAAAGATAGTGTTATATCTTAGAAATTGTTATAATTGACAAATTGGATGACATAGCTTGAGGGCTCCTTTAAATACAGACGTTAAAGAAATATTCACTTTTCCATTTCTACTTTTTAATTGATCTTGTTTGAATATTTGCAGAATTGATTGGCAAAGATGAGTGGCATATGCTTAGTTTACTCTTTCTCCCCTTTGGCTTGAATTTAAAAGCCAGCTGGTTGGAATGGCTTGTTAAAGAATTTGTATACATGTTCTTCATATGATAGAGTTAGATTATTTAAATTATTTAAACTTTTATATTCTTCCACATGATATATCTTTAAAGAAAGCAGTTTGTATGCCATGTTGTAGCTACTAGCAACAGATATTTAAGTCAGTAAACATACCAGAGTGGGAAAATAAACCAAAGGGATAATGAGAGGTTCTGTGTTTCTACATCTTAGTAAGTTACACATGGCCTTGTGTAAATTATTTACCTACCCGAATTTCAGTTTCTGCATTTATGAAATGAAAATAATATTAAGCCAATCCAATAAGCTTAATTTGAGGAATAAATTAGAAAATATTTGTAAAGTGTTTGCTACTTTTTGTGGCTAATATCTATATATGCTATATAACTATGGATATTCTTACTAATATAGAATTCTCATTTTAAGTATTCAAAATTTTAAAATTGCTGTTCTCTAAAGAGCCTATATTATTTAAAATTTTTGTTGCTTGGATTTGAAAATAAGAACTATTGTGTTAAACTGATAGTTGAATTGATATCTATGCATATTTAAGGCACTGAATTTTAAGATAGCTATTCATAAAAAATATATTTCTATACATCCTCAGTATGTGCATTATGATCAATAAATAATACTTGTTGAATTAATAAACTGGCAAGTAGAGTATGAGACATAAAAGTGAAAATAATTATTCAAAATTAAATGTTCTGAAAATAAACTGGTGGGAATAGAGTACTAAAAACTCAGACTTTCACTTACAATCTATAATATTTATTTTAGAAAATAGTGTAAGAGTTCATCTCAATGCTAAGAAGCAAAAAAAATTTGGAAAAATAGTACCAGATTAGATCAGGAATTCAGATTTTATTTCTCATCCCGTCCCTCTACCCCAAGCTTTTCCATTAACTATCCAGCTCTGCATGTTCTGCAAGTGCTTCATTTTTATAGGTTTAGTCTCCTCACCTGAAGAAACAAAAAGAAAAATATTAGTTCTAAACATTTCTAGGTTAACTTTTGGTCTAATATATCTATGATAAATTTCCTGATGAGTGATACTCAGGTCTAGGCATATGTTATCGATACCTAGGGTTTGGTAAAAGTTGAAGAGAGGTATTAGCACTAGAGAAACACTCGCTGGAGAATATGTGTGTAATCAGGTGAGAACTGGGTATAGTTAGTTGATACTTTTGTTGAGAAAAAGAAATAATTCTCACGATTTCCAAATATAAAGTACAGGAAATAACATCTCCAGAGCTTATTATAATTTTATATTTAACTATCTTTAGCCTGTGGGAAATATATAAGCTAAAAAAATTAGAATTGCATATTGACTTGAGCAAAATTCAATTAAATGATCTGTGCTTCAATTTCTTCATCAGTAAAATGGGAAGAAAAATATATACCATTGAGTGAGCATAAAATAAGGTGATCTAGATGATGCCAGTTGGTACTTATAAGATCTTAACAGGTACTAGCTATTATTTTCCCTCTCTAGACTGTGAAATTTTTCTTTTTTTGGGGGGGGTGGTAAGAGGGAGATTTGGTTTCATTCACCACTGTCATGGGGTTTCAACACCTGTCCCATAGCAGGCAGTCAATAAATGTTGCAAACTCACAGGCTTGGCTGTCAGCATTGGCAGATTTTATCTCTGGTTGTGCAGCCTTTGAAATTTTCATGATTCTATTTTAGTCTGTATGGAATTGTGATTGAGACTGTCACCCAAGACTAATGAGAATACGGAGAAGAATTTTTATTAACTTTTAAATAGGTTCCTACTCTTTCTGGAGAGCCACTGGTGGTGTGTCATCATGCTATTTCTGTATGGCTATCAAATCTGGGTTTAGAATAGAATCTTTGGTTGTGACAAGCCTCATTTATATAACATTTTATATAATATTAAAATGATATTTCAATTCATATTATATTCCAGAAAAAATACTTCTGAAGAAAAGAGCAAAGGAAGCTAAGGGAAAAAAATGTTGCTACTGGAAAATAACTACATATCTTTATAAAATAAATGCAATTTTCAATATGTTGTCAAAAAAACCCTGTAATTTTGGAGCTAGCACACTCATATTCTGATTAAGTTTAATTAAAAACTATCTTGGGCAAATTTTTATCCTATTGGAAGCTTAATTTTCTTAAGAGGAGGATTTTTGAACTATACTGTCTTCAGTATCCCTCAAAACAGCGTGAAAACAATTCCTATTGCATTCTTTCCTCCCTTTGATACTCATGACCCCGACTTGGTTCAGAGAAATTTTCAGGATCACAGCACAACAACATATTATAAGCTTATACCTTCTAATTTTTTTTTATTTCTAATCACCACCAATTAAAAAGATTTCAATTTGTATATTGAGAGACACTGTTTCAGGGCTTCTAAAACTTTCTTTGTCCCCCCCCATATTCATCTATTTTGTTTCTTAAATTCCACATATGAGTGAAATCATATGGCATTTGTCTTTGGCTTCTAAAACTTTCAACCATCACAAATTGACTTAGGAATATATTAAGTAAAAATAATTTATTTGTTTTGTGGTTAGTGATAACTTGTAACAGTCATATGAATATAGACTAAATTTAAACTTGTGGATCTACTTACATTAAAGCAATATAAACGTTCCTTCCCTTTTTGTAGGAATCCAAGGACTTTTACTGTATTTTTTGTATAGCACACTGAACTCTGGAGTAATAGCCCCTGAAAAATAGGATTTTTATTTCAAAATTTAAATCCAAATCAATATTTGAAAAAAATGACCAAAATATTAGTATACATAATATAAAAATATTAAAAAGCCAAATTTAAAGATTTTATTTACTATTTGAGAGAGAGAGCAAGAGAAAGAGCACGAGTCAGGTGAGGGGCAGAGGGAAAAGGAAAAGCAGGCTCCCCACTGAGCAGGGAACCCCAATTCAGGGCTACATCCCAGGATCCCAAGATCATGACACTTAACTGACTGAGCCACCCAGGCTCCCCAAAAAGCCACATATAAAGTATCTGTCTGGTGCCATCCAGATGTACTCAAGGATGGTAAAAAAATCATAATTAGAATGATTTGAGAATAGTACTGGGTGAAGTGTCTCTGAATGCTAGCCAGTTCACCTGGTTCATGACCAAACTATAGGCTCAAAATAATTTCAGTTCCCAACTCAGTTGGGTACTTGGTTTTACTATGTAAGACATTCACAATCATAAGTTGAGCTTAAGGTAGTAACATTTAGATAATTATTACACACATAAACTTCCCATTGAAACAAGCTGTCTTCTTTTTAAAAATGATGTCTTCATACAATGGATGTTTTTATAATGAGCATAGCATATACTTTATGTTACCTGTACTTTAAAAGCAAACCTTCCAGGCTAAGTAGAATAGAGGCTTTATGGAAAGACCATTACTGTCAAAGGAAAACAAATTATTAATCTGAAACATCTCACTAAAGGCAACCATAACGATATTCACTACATCTATAAAACACAATAATTAAATCAGAAATGATGTTCCTTCCCATCATTATCTGAACCCAGCTAATTACATGTCACATATACCTAATTTCTGGCTGACCTTTCTTTCCTCTGCCATTCAAGAATGCATTTTGGAGGTAAGTTTCTATCTTGTTATTGTAGAAAAAAAAACACCTCACATTTGTTCCAGTTAATTTTATCTATATATTTATTTTTGTTAGTGAATTTTTAATTGTGAGATATATGTGTAGAATAGTGAATAAAATCTAAATGAACAGGTTAAGGTGCAATATAAAAACACAACCATGTACCTACCATGCAGTTCACAAATTAAAAACTTTTCAATAACCCTGATTTTCTTTTTGTTAAAGATTTTATTTATTAGAGAGATAGCATGAGCAGGGGGAGGGGAAGGGGCAGAGGGACAAGCGGACTCCCTGCTGAGGGTGGAGCCTGAGGCGGGGCTTGGTGTGGGGCACCATGGGGGGCTCCATGTTGGCCTCAATCCCAGGACCCAGAGATCAGGACCTGAGCTGAAGTCAGACACTTAACTGACTGAGCCACCCAGGCACCCCACTCTGATGCTGATTTTTATAATCACATCTGCCTACCACTCCTTAAAGTAATCACTATGTTGACACTTGGATTACATTTTGTTTTTAATTTGTTTTAGATTTATTTTATATATTATATATATATCTGTATATCTATATTATATATTTATTGTATATATCCCCATTACATAGTTTTTGTCTTTGAAGTTTATACAAACGGAATTACACCATATATAATAAAGTTTGTCTTTTCCTTTGCTATGTTGTATTTATTAGAGCTTTTTATGCTATTATATAACTGTCTTTCATTAAATTGTATTGTTTTAACAATGATATCACTCATATTATCTTTAGATATTATTAATGCAATATCAATCTGAGTTCATTATTGATGGAGCTCAGATATGAATCTATTTGATATGGCTCGAAGTACTGTACTCTTAATCATTTTGATATGCAGCATCTGATTATTTCATAGTATAAAATAGCATGATTGTCCATTCTCCTATTGATGGAGATAAATTATCTCCTGCTTTTCCTATAACAAATAGTGCAGTTATAGGGGTCCCTGGATGGCTCAGTTGGTTAAGCATATGACTTCAGTTCAGGTAATGATCTCAGGGTCCTAGGATGGAGCCCCACATTGGGCTCCCTGTTCAGTGGAGAGTCTGCTTGTCCTTATGCCCCGCCCCTCTGCTCGTGCACACATGTGTGCCTGCTTTCTCACAAAAAAATAAATAAAATCTTAAACCCAAATAATGCAGTTATTGTACAATAACTATACAATAACTATTGTATAATAACTGTACAATAACTATTGTACAAATATCCTAGTGCAAATGTACAAGAATTTACCTAAGGTATACATTTATGACTGAAATTGATAGGTTGTAGGATATGCAAGAATGCAAATTTATTAGATGACTTGAAACGTTTTCAAAAATGGCAATAACATTCTATACTTACAGTAGTATATGAGTGTTCTCCTTGCTCTACATGGTAGCAAAATTTGAATTTAAATTTTTTTCGCATTAGATATGTGTGTAACAGATTTACTTTGTGATTTTAATTTGAACTTTTGCTAATTGGTTGATATCTTTTCATTTGTTAATTGTTTGGATTTCCTCTTTTGTGAAGTGGTCATTTAAGGCTTCTGCCTATTTTTAAGTGTGTTCTCTCTCCTTTTTCTAATTAAATGTAGGACTTTTCAGTATATTTTAATTATCAGTTTTTTGTTGGTTATGTGTGTTGCAAACATTTGCTCACACATTTGTTTTCTACATTGTCTTTATAGAAGAGTGATTTTGTAGTGCTATTGAATACTTTAATCTTTTTATAATTAGTAATTAATTTTGTTTTAAGAAATAATTTCTTACACTGAAATGATGAAGATATTTTTTATTATCCTCTAAAATATTCATAATTTTGCCCTTCACATTAGAACTCTGATGCACAAGGAACTGGTTATTATATATGGTGTAAGTTAGGGACACAATCTAATTCTTTTCATATATGGATATCCAGTATTCTGAGAAGCTTTTTATTTAAAAGTCCACTTTTTATCAGTGATTTGTAGTGCCACCTCTGTCATGTATCAAGTGACCATGTGTGTATGGTACTGTTTCTATTCATATGTCATTGTCTTTATCAGCACCTATTCTTCTTCAAGGGTTCCTTGGCAATTGTCAACCATTTTAACTTTCAAATAAGTTTTCAACTCAACTTTCAACTCAACTTCTCTACTTTTTTCAATTTATATTTTAAAATAAATATTGTACAACATAGGTGCCATTAACTATTATTAGTAAATGACTCATGACAGATCATCACAATAAAGGCATATCTCAACATCTGTCTTAGGCCATTTGAGCTTCTATAACAGATTATCAGAGATTGGGTGGCTTATGAACAATAGAAGTTTATTTCTCATAGTTCTGGAGTCTGGGAAGTCCAAGATCGATTATTCAGCAGAGTTGGTATCTGCTGAGAGTTTGCTTCCTGGTTCATAGATGGCCATCTTTTCTCTATACTGTCATATGGCCGGAGGGACAAAGAAACTCTCTGAACTCTCTTTTATAAGGCACAATCCCATTGATGAGAGGTCCACCCTCATGACCTAATCACTTCCCAAAGGCTCCACCTGCAAATACTGTATCATACTGGGTATTAGGATTTCAATATATGAATTTTGCAGTGATATAAACACTTAATCTATAGCATCCCACCCCTGGTCCTCCAAATCAATGTCCTTCTTACATGTAAAATACATTGATTTCATCCCAAGAGAAAAGTCTTAACTCATTCCAGTATCAACTTTAAAGTCTAAGTCCAAGGTCTGATCTAAATACCATAAAAATCAGATATGGGTGAGATTCAAGGCATAATTCATTCTGAAGCAAATTGCTTTCCATTTGTGAGACTGTGCACCCAAACAAGTATTGTGCTTTCAAAATACAATGATGTGACAGACACAGGATAGACATTCCCATTCAAAAAGAGACAAATAGGGAAGAAAAAGGGGTGACAGTTCCCTCTAAGTCTAAAACCTAATGGAGCAAACAACATTTAACTTTAAGGCTCCAGAATAATTCTCTTTGTCTTGGTGCTCTGCTATCCAAGCCCACTGGGACAGAGGTTCCACCTTCTGGACACTGTGGTGGCAGTCCATATTCCACAGCATGCCATGCAGCCCTGACGCATAGCTTTGGGTGGCTCTCCCCCCACAGTGGCTCTATTCCTAGGCCCTGTCCCTGTGATGTTTCTGTGAAGTGGTCCCATTTGTCAGCAGCTCTGTGCCTGAGTTGCACACCTATGGTTCCAGGGAGCTCTAGCCTTAAAACCAGGGTGGAAGCAGCCATGCCCACAGGGCTCATGTACTTTGCTTGGTGGGGGAATAGTGCCACACTGAAGCAGATGATGTTTACTGCTTGCACCCTCCAGGTCAGTGGTCACTGTGGCTTGTGTCACACCAGGGCCAGCAGGATCCTCACCTGGAGTGGCTAAGGAGCATAAAACCATAGCATAGGGAGCGTGTGATGTGGGGCAATGCCCAGTCAAGCTCACTGAGATTCCATAGGCACTAGCAGCACCCCCTTTGAAATCACTTTGCTTCCTTGGTGCTTGCACTGTGGGTCTGCAATGAGAGTGGTAACTTTGGTGACTTTCAGGGCCATTCTTCTATCATCTTACAGAGATAGGGGTTCTGGTTTCTGTTGAAATAGGGAATCCATACTAATCTCATCAAAGGATCCTTGGCATTATTATCCTTAGTGTTATTTTTTGCAATAGAGATAAGCTGAAAATTTTCTAAATCTTTAAGTTCTGCTTCCTTTTTGATTAACAATTACATCTGTAAATCATTGCTGTCTGTGTGTGTGTGCGTGCGTGTGTGCTTTATTATAAACAGGCAAAGTCAATCCATACTTTCAACACTTTTAGAAATGGCTTTAGCTAAGTATCAAATTTCATTGCCCACAAGTTCTGTCTTCCACAAAACACTAGAACACAAACACAATTGAGCCAAGTTCTTTGCCATTTTATATCTATATCTATATCATCTATATCTATATCCATCTGTATATATCATGTTCCTCATCTCTGATACCTCATCAGAATGATCTTTACTGTTCATATTCTTAGATTGTTGAAAATGACTTAGATATTCTCTAAGAAGTTCAAAGCTTTCTCTTGTCTTTTCTTTCTGAATTCTCATCAGAATCACTTTTGAATGTCTATTCACAGCAATGTAAACTTTTTCTAGCATGTGCCTCAAAACTCCTCCAGTCTCTACCCATTGTCTATTTCCAAAGCAACGTTTATTATTTTTTTTTGAGGTATTTGTGTTACAGCAACACCCCATCTCTTGGCACCAGTTTCTGTCTTAGTTCATTCAAGCTGATATAAATGAATAGTACAGACCACATGCCTTATAAAGAACAGAAATTTATTTCTGTTAGTTCTGGAGCCTGAGAAAACCAGGATCAAGGTGCCAGCCAATTCAGTATCTGGTGAGAACCTGCTTCCTGGTTCATAGACAACCATCTTTTTGCTGCTGTCCTTGCATGGTGGAAAGGTCAAGGGATTTCTCTGGACTCATTTTTAAGGGCACTGAACCCATTTACTAGAGCTCCACCCTCATTACCTAATCCCCTCTCAAAAGCCCCACTTCTAAATACAATTACAGTGGGTATTAGGATTTCAACATACAAAATTTGAGGGGACAGGACACAAATAGTCTACAGAAACACCAAAACCAAGTACTACTTTGTTTAGAGATGTGATTCTTGGGAGCCATGTAACTCTAATGTTTTTCAGTGCTGCAATATTTACTTTCCTTCCTACTGAACCAACTTGCAAATGTGATCTTATACATGAGAATGACAAATGAATATGGAAAAGTGATGGAGTGGTGGCTTATGCAAAAAATAAGTGAAATTTATGAGACTATTAACTAACACTGCCCTCATTGGTTACATCATATTAAATTACTAGGAATGACCATGAAGGTTTTACAAAAAGTACCCTTAGCTTGATTAAACTTTATGCAGTTGTCTCCTTGACTTTTAGCCCCTGACCTCCCTTTTCTTAGAGCATTTATTTTAGAAAACTTGTAATCCTGGATTCTTTCTCTGCCCCTTTGATATGTAAACATTCTCCCAATCTCTTGACAGTTTAACAACCCAGGAAGGTCTTTCTTAAGGACTTGGGAGCCATCTTTTTTTGTTGTAATCATCAAAGAACTTAGGCCCATTTCTCTCTGTTTCTGAGGAATAGTTGGGACCTAACCTGGTAAGTGCCAGTTGGCAAACACAGGTGGCCCAATTGCATTGACCAACTTCCCTCACTGATGTTCCCACTCAGCATCCTCCAATACTTTTTCACTGGCTTACAACAGCACTAAAAAGCCATTCACATTTTGTTTCTGTAAAATTGAGTTCATTTTCTCTCCCCCATGGTGGTAGTCTTAAAGTCTTCCATGCCTGTTTAACTTGTCTGGTTTAAATTTTCTTTGACCAAAGGATATTTAATAAGAATAAAATGTCAGTAGCATTTGTTTTAACTTAATGAAGCATATTTCTAGGGAAAATAACTTTGAAGTCGTTGATTATAGTTAAAACTAAGAAACTGAATAATGAATTTGTCTGTGACTTACCGTGTTCTAATGCAATTTGTAGGATGCTATAGATAATTCTAATTCAGCTCTGAAAATAAGTTCTCTCCAGCACTGGAAGGCTTTTGGTAGCATACATAGATCCAGTCTGCAATATCACGGGGTTTAAAATGTACAGTTTCACCCAGCCACCCCATCCCTCCCACCCCACCACTCCAGCAACCCTCAGTTTGTTTCCTGAGGTTAAAAATTCCTCATATCAGCGAGGTCATATGATACATGTCTTTCTCTGATTGACTTATTTTGCTCAGTATAACACCCTCCAGTTCCATCCAAAAAAAAAAAAAAATGTACAGTTTCATCAGGGTATCAATACCTTACTTTATTTTTACGGAGGCTGAAACTGGCTGTTTTTAACTAAGGAGAAGATCAGTGACATCTGTTTATCTAAGGATCCTAGCTCATGAAATAACTTAGGAAAGACTAATGCATTTTTCAATTAGATTATTTTCATATTCATAAGCACTTTCTACAAGTATAGGGGACAGGGCATAGATATCTTTGAAATTGTCATGAGATGAGCATAAAACAATTGCTTTGCTTTCACTAGCCTTTTTAGCATTTTTTGTTTGTTTGTCTTCATAAATCTATACTCACTGTTATCATCCAAATAGAAACCATGAAAAAAAAAAAGATAATGACAGTCAACCCATACTAGTGGTATTCCTGACTGATATAGAAATAAAATGGATTATTGGAACTTTCTGAACCAAAGAAAATGAATTCAAGCAAAATTATATCATACTTTACTTTGTCATACTTTAAACTGCATGATTTTATCACAGGAAATAGATTTGCACAGCAGTTATTGTTCTCTTCTCCAAGTAATGGCAGCTTTGGCAAAGAATAAGGCAGAAGGAACTAAACCTAAATGAAATGTTTTATTTATTTATTTATTTATTTATTTATTTATTTATTTATTTATTTATTTTTAAATTTTATTTTATTTAAATTCAATTAATTAACATATAATGTATTGTTAGTTGCAGAGAGAGAGTTCAGGGATTCATCAGTTGCATATAACACCCAGTGCTCATTTGATCACATGCCCTCCTTAATTTCAATTACCCAGATACCCCATCCCCCCAACCACCTCCCTTCCAGCAACCCTCAGTTTGTTTCCTATAGTTAAGGGTCTCTTATGGTTTGTCTTCCTCTGTGATTTCATCTTATTTTATTATTCTTTCCCTTCCCCTATGATCCTCTTTTGTTTCTTATATTCCACATATGAGTGATATCATATGGTAATTGTCTTTCTCTGACTGACTTATTTAGCTTAGCATAATACCCTCTAGTTCCATCCACATCATTGTAAATGGTAAGATTTCATTTTTTTGATGGCTGAGTAATATTCCATTGTATATTTATACCACATCTTCTTTATCCATTCATCTGTTGATGGACATCTAGGCTCTTTCCATAGCTGTTGTGGACATTGCTGCTATAAACATCAGGGTAAGGTGGCCCTTTGGATCACTATGTTTGTATCCTTTGGGTAAATACCTAGTAGTGCAATTGCTGGGTCATAGGGTAGCTCTGTTGTTTTTTTTTTTTTTTAACTTTTTGAGGAACATCCATACTGTTTTCCAGAGTGGCTGAACCAGCTTGCATTCCCACCAGCAGTGTTAAGAAGGTTCCCCATTCTCCAAATCCTTGCCAACATTTGTTGTTTCCTGACTTGGTAGTTTTAGCCATTCTGACTGCTGTGAGGTAGTATCTCATTGTGGTTTTGAAGTGTTTTATTTTTTTCAATGCCATTCATGCAAACAACTTGTTTGTAATTAATGAATACTAGTGCATATGAAAGAATTATGAAAGGTATGTCAGTTCCATTTAAGTCCCTTCGTTTATGTATAAAACGGACAAGCATGAAAAAAATGGATCTACATACAATCCTGTGAAATTCAAAGCCAATACTAAAGACTAGTTTCAGATGTCGTGGCCTGAAAAAATTTTTACATACTATTTTATGATCATAAATACATTTTAAAACAACTGTATACCTTTTAGGTAAAGGTAGTTATAGATATGAAGCACACACTTAGGTGAAATTTTTCTTATCTTTATAAAACACTTAGTGATATCAAAAATAAAACTCTTGATTTCAAGAAAACTTCATGTTCATGATTGTCTTTACCTCTTGCTGGATGTAAGTCCTATGATTTTGTAGTAATATAGTTGTGAGAAACATTCAAAGATATGGTTAAATTAAAACAAACTAGTTTACAAATAAGATACAGTAAGATCCTGTTTTTACATGTACTGCACAATAACAAGTATAGGAAGTTTTAATAACTGATACAGAAATTTCTATTAGTCAGGAAAACTGAGAAATATCTTTAGATGAATCTAATACTGCAGAAGATGGAAATGTGGAGGACTTGTAATTGACAAAAAGCAAAGAGGATAAAAGAGAAGAGCCAAACTCTTCACAATGTAAAGTCTTCATTTTGGATGGAAAAGGAATTATATGAAGTCAGACAAACATTTGGGAACATATGAGAGTGGGACAGGCACTTAGGCTAGGGGAGAGGGGGATCAGCTGGAAGGAGAACCCCCAGGTATAACATGACCAAAATAAAAATTAAAACACAAAACTAGCATTTATTAAATGCCTGGTATTATTCTTTGTCTCCCAAAGAACTTCAATAAAAGCAAGTACATAATATTGATGTTAAATTAGTTTGCACTGCTAAGATATAAAATAGCTTTAGCTACCTGTTCTATAATTCATCTTTCTGCAACATGCACAAATTCTTTGAGAGAGCTACTGAACTCACAATTTTCTTAGTGAATTATTTTTTGTGTGGAGGCCTGACTTTCAAATATGGATTGGTGGATTATGGAATAGAAATGAAATTTTAGAGCAAAGCATTATGTGGTGTATGGAATCAAGACAAAGGTGATCATGAGAATTATAACAGTGCTTCAGAGCAACTCACAGACATCAACAAGTCCAAAGCTGGCTTACCTAGATCTCAAGACTCAAAAAACAAAACAAAACACCAAACCATCTCCACAGTTGAGTGAAACCATATAGTATTTGTCTTTCTCTATTTCACTTAGCATTATACCTTCTGTGTCAATTCATGTTGCTACAAATGAAAGATTTCATATTTATGACTGAGTAATATTTCAGTGTGTGTGTGTGTGTGTGTGTATCACATCTTTATCCAATTATCTATTGACAGATAGTTGGGTTGCTTTCATATCTTGGCTATTGTAAATAATGTTGCAACAAACATAGGCTGTCTGTATCTTTTGGAATTAGTGTTCTCATCTTCTTTGGATAAATACCCAGTAGAGGAATTACTGGATCATATGGTAATTCTATTTTTAATTTTTTGAGGAACATCCATGCTGTTTCCTATGATGGTTGCACCAATTTGCATTCTCCCCAACATTGCATGAGGGGTTTCCTTTACTCCACATCCTCACCAATACTTATTTCTATGTTTTTGCTTTTAGCTATTCTAACAGGTGTAAAGTGATGTCTCATTGTGGTTTTAATTTTTCATTTTCCTGAGGATTAGTGATGTTGAGCATCTTTTCAGGTGTCTGTTGGCCATCTATGTAGAGCTAAAAAAAGAAATGAACAAATAAAGAAAAAGACAAAAAACAGACCCTTAAATACAGAGAACAACCTGATGGTTGCCAGAGTGGAGGTAGATGGAGGGATGGGTAAAATGGCTAAGAGAGATTAAGAGTACACTTTTCTTGATGAACACTGAGAAATGTATAGAATTGTTAAATCATTATATTGTACACCTGAAACTAACATAACACCTGTGTTAATTGTACTTGAATTAAAAAAACCCATCTCAAATTTATATAAAATATTAATTATAATAACAGTTCTAGGTGGTGAGATTGAGAATGGTTTGTATTTTAATTTTAATTTTTTTATTTTTTAGATAGTAAACATGGAGATCTTGTGTATTTTTCTATTTAGAAAGCTTTGGGAATTAATGCAAATGAATATAGAATCATAGTAGCAATAGCAATTAGGAAATAATGCATTGCTTTGTGCCACTAAAGTTTTTACATAAATCTGTGGTTTGTTTAGAGATATTTTTCCCCTTTTAGTTAAAGATGACACATATACCAGTAAGTCTTTCTTGACTGTATGAAATTTATTTTATTCTAAAATGAGTTTTACCTAATTTTGACAAGTTTTTTTAAATGTTCACTTTTAGGGGAGACATTTGTATGCTCAAATTGTATCTCACTGGGAATCAGTAGGTAATAACCATACACTAATGGAGAAGCAAGGTAAAAGCAGAATTTGTTGAGAAAGGAATTCTAATTTTATGAGAAAATGTGGCAAAGAGAAGTCAATATGGATTGTGTGGAGTTTGTCTCACTATTAATCCTCAAGTTTGGTGCATATTATATATCCTCATTGTAAGAATGTTATTGGATATATTTCCTTACAGCATACATTATTTTTTGAGAATTTATTTAAAAATTTCAATTTGTGGATGTCAAAAAATTAATATTCTTTGGGTAATTTAATTTTTACTTTAATAATTTCATATGAACTATATTAGATTTAGTAGAATGCATCTTAATACATTTTTGGTTTTTAATGTAGCCAACACCTCATGGTTTGATGGTGTCAAAGATTCACTATTTCTCTCATCTGAATTAATGAAAATTCACTAATGGATTCAGATTAAGGGTGTGTGTGTGTGTGTGTGTGTGTGTGTGTATTATTGGTAATTTAAGCTTGGAAAATGAAAGTAAGCCTCCTGTGTCTTGGTTTGAATTTCCCTAGTTACCGCCAAAACATTTTGAGAATGGTTATTCTTCTTCACAGTGGGGAAGAGGGGAGCATTCAGAAGGGTTCTTAACACCAAGAAAACCAAAATTGGAAGGGATAAAAACTCTACTTTAGGAGTAACAGTTTAAGAAAAGAAGAAAGAAAAGAAAAAGAAATCAGGATTAGATCACAATTGCCTGATTTTAATGCAAAAACCAGATGCCATGCATGGCTCAGTGGATTTGGACTCTCACTGATATCACCACTTAGGTGGGCTACACCTTACTTCATGTGTTTTTACATGAATTGAGAAGAAATAGACATTTTTATTCAAATGCTTTTTTTTTTAGAGAGAGAGACAGAGATTGAAGTGAGAGTACAAGGGGGGGGGGGGTGGGGGCGGAGGGAAAGGGAAAGAAAATCTTAAGCAGGCTCCAAGCCCAGCCAAGAGCCCCATGCCTGGCTCAACCTCCTGACCCTGAGGCCAGGGCCTGAGCTGAAATCAAGAGTCAGTCACTTAACTGACTGAGCCACCCAGGTGCCCCAATCAAATACTATTTAATTCCCTACCCCGCCAGAGGACTGGGCAAGGGAATGAATACTTGCTAAGGAAATGTTTGGTTAGGTGAATGAAGATTCTCTCTGAACTCTCCCCTAGCTCATTATTTTCAGTACACTGTGCTTAATAACCAAAACCTGAGATCAACCTGGAACTGGATGTGTGCCCTCTCAAGGGAGATAAATAACCTACCAAGAGTCCTGCCCTACCTTTGGGGGGCTACTCTCCCTATATCTACTACAACTTCTTACTTATCTTTCAGAATCACTGTAGGACTGCTCAGCTGTTGTCTCCAGAAAGCTGAACTGAGTCACACACCACAATTTAACCTTGCCTTCTGTCTCTCATCTCACATAATAGCAGCCATGTTATTCAGTAACTCACCAGTAGTGATTATGTAACTGAAATGATAGCATAATAATATCCTAAATATTACACAAGTAATAAAATAATTTTCAAAGTTGAGGGATATGAATTACTCAATTGTAACAATTGTACTACTGGGTATTTACCCCAAAGATAAAAATGTAGTGATCCAAAGGGGTACATGCACTCCGATGTTTATAGCAGCAATGTCCACAATAGCCAAACTATGGAAAGAGCGAAGATGTCCATCGACAGCTGAATGGATAAAGAAGATGTGGTATATATATATATACAATGGAATATTATGCAGCCATCAAAAGGAATGATACCTTGCCATTTGCAACGACTTCATGGAACTGGAGGGTATTATGCTGAGTGAAATAAGTCAATCGGAGAAAGACATGTAACTTATGATCTCACTGATATCAGGAATTCTTAATCTCAGGAAACAAACTGAGGGTTGCTGGAGTGGTGGGGGTGGGAGGGATGGGGTGACTGGGTGATAGACATTGGGGAGGGTACGTGCTATGGTGAGCGCTGTGAATTGTGTAAGACTGTTGAATCACAGACCTGTACCTCTGAAACAAAGAATACATTATATGTTAAAAAAAAAAAAAGATAGTAGGAAGGGAAAAATGAATGGGGAATTTCAGAGGGGGGAGATGAACCATGAGAGACTATGGACTCTGAGAAACAAACTGAGGGTTCTAGAGGGGAGGGGGGTGGGGGGGATGAGTTTACCTGGTGATGGGTATTAAAGAGGGCACGTACTGAATGGAGCACTGGGTGTTATACGCAAACAGTGAATCATGGAACACTACATCAAAGACTAATGATGTATGGTGATTAACATAACATAATAAAATTAAATTAAATTAAAAAATAAATAAAATGTACTAATTCTTCTGTGAACCCATTTAAGTCAATAGAGCTTAAGCTCTTTACTAAAAAAAATAATTTAAATATAAAATATTCCCCCCCTTAAAAATTAAAAATTAAAGTTTAAAACAAACGATGTTTACAATTTTCTTCAGCTTCTTAATCTGCTCAGGTCCAGTGATATCAGCTTATTCCTAAGACATTTATTTGCTTGCTTATGTGTGTGTGTGTGTGTGTGTGTGTGTGTGTATATATATATATATATGAATTTATGTATGTGTGTGTATTTATGTATTTATTTATAGAAGCAATTGCACCTTCAGCCTATTCCAGTGAACTGCCTCCAACATTAAACTGAATCTCACCTAGGCTTCTCTCATTTCCTATTTTCCTCCAGTCAGATGGCTATAGCTTCAGAACAACAACAACAACAACAAAATGATATTCTGAAAAGATGAGCTGATCTGCATCCTCTGAAGTTTTCATAACTAAATTATGTTTATAGGAATTAATCATGTTATGATGCAAGCAAAGTCTGTAGTCTAACTGGTTTTAAGAAGAATGTCAGAAGGCTCACAAGGTCAGTTGTGTGAAGTGTTGGTAACATTTTTTAACTTAATATAAGGGACTCCCCTATGAAGGGATGGAAGCATGTACTCCAGTGCCCAATGCTAAAGAACAGTATCCTCTGGGCATAGATGTTCTGAAAGGATAGCATTTGAAATAAGTTTTTATATTCTGTAGGCATACAGATTCTTGTATGAGTCATTAGCATCTGAGACTACTTTTTAAAAGTACAATTCTGTCACCCGTGTTAAGGAGGCTTTGCTAAAATTTTATTTCTTCCTCAATTAATATACTCAAAATATTTCAGCACATTTGATACCAGTATTCTTTTTTAAAACTGTTTTTTAGCAACCTGATCCTGAATTGAGTAGAAACCCTTGTCTAACACAGCTTTTAACCTTTTATTTGAACGGGGAACTGCATCTATTAAGACAATGGCTCAAGTATAATTCATTTCCTTAATTTTTCTCCTTTAAAATCTCATTCTATTATTTCATCTACATTTTTCTACTCTTAGAAATATCCTAAGGCATTTAATTTTGTATCATTGCTGCCTCTGACTGTAAATTCCATATTTTTTTTAATCCTTACCTTGTGATGGTTTTGCCCTTGCCTCTATGTTTAATTCAGTTGTGTAAAGACATTCCAAAGATTCTTGAACTGAAGCAACTATTGATGGTTTCGCGTATATTCAGGGACACATTGGGGATCAATGTGTACTCTTTCAAGTGGCATTCTTCAAAATCTAGTCTTTCTCCAACTTTTGAGTTTTCTAACACTTGTAATATGACAACCGAAATGTCCATTTCTTCAAAATCATTTTTTTTCTGATCTATAGGGTGTACTCACAGTATTCCTTTTTCCAATCTGGTCTGCTCCAGTTCTTTTTATCCTCTCAGGTATACCCAGTTGCATAGACAGATTATAGATGGATGGATTGATAGATGGATGGATGGATGGATAGATAGATGATAGATAGACAGATAGATAGATAGATAGATAGATAGATAGATAGATAGATAGAGTCATGAGCATGCCATGAAGGTGCACACATGAGTTGTGTCTGTCTACAGTGTCAGCTTTATTCAGTCATAAAGCAAAGTTAATCACAATTATAAAGCTAGTTCAAGATTCCAAATTCAGTGACATTTCACCAGGTGATTAAGCTTGACTTCTTACAGGACACACAGAGCAGAACAAAAGACAAACCACACAGCAAACAAGATAACAGAAGGGTGCAGGAAGTTAATGAATCAAACGTGAAGTCAATCTGTGGGCGCAGAGTTGAGGTAAGGCCTCAGTCCGGTCCAGGTCAGTTCTTGGTACCTACTGCTTCCAATGTTCAAGCAGTGAAGGATCTCAGTTCTGTTTGGAGATCAGTCATGCAGACCTTCCGCAGCAGTTGCCTTTTTTTAAGTGGTCAGACGTGGAGAGGTCAGGTCTGAAGAGTCTGACAGTTTGCTGCAAAAATCCTCCCCTTTTTAAAGGAATTTAATTGGTCTTGGGCCCCTACAGACCTCTGGTTCTGCTTGTTATCAGTTCTGGGGTGTCAGCTAATGCTGGTCCAGGCGATATCTCATAGCTTCAGTACATTTAACTATTTGGGTTATTGCTTGACACAGGCTCCTCCTTGACATGAGAGACTCCATTTTGCTCCTGATAGATAGATGGATAGAAAGGAAGAAAGGAAAGATAATTTTAACTTCTTAACATAGTCTCTTTCACCTCTCTCCTACATCACATGTTTGCAAGTACAAAGTACATCAATCCCTTTTCTTTCCTAAAGTAATTCTCCAAATATGGCCATGTTTAGTCTTCAATAATAAATACTTATGAATATAATAATTTCTTCATCTATTGAAATCATCCATTTTAAGACAAATTCTTTCGATCATCCCCTATCTTTGTAGAGCAGTTCTACTCTCTTACATTTCCAAATGTACACCCAATTTCTTCAATTTATGACTTGCTTTGTGTGTAGAATCTTCTCTATGGTTTCCTTTAGAAACCTAATTGTATAAATTTATGGGTATGATTTTATAGCATCTTAAAGATACTGCATCAGGGGCACCTGGGTGGCTCGGTCGGTTAAGCGTCTTTCTTCAGCTCAGGTCATGATCTCGGGGTCCTGGGATCGAGCCCCACCTCGAGCCCTCTGCTCAGCGAGGAGTCTGCTACTCCCTCTCACTCTCCCTCTGTGCTCTCTCTCTCTCAAATAAATAAAATCTCTTAAAAAAAAAAAGATACTGCATCAGCCTGTTTTTAAAATAATGCTTGTACCCAGATCATACTAGGGTTCCATTCTCATTTATATTTATTCAATATGGGTTCCAATGCATAAGCATTGTTTCCTAAAATTGTTTATTGTTTTTCTCTCTAATATGTTAAAAGGATACCTCTAAATAATTTTGTGGCAATATATTCCCGCTGACCCTTTGAGATTCATCCTTTCTTCTTTTTTGTTAATCTCTTAGGCTCCAGTCATCTTCATTTACCAGTTTGGAAAAAAAAAGATTTCTGGCTTCACGAGACCCATCAAAAGAGCCATCAAGGATATTTTCTTTTCCCTTTTATATTTGTCTAAGCTAGTCTTTGAGAATTTTACCTTTCCCCTAAGGAGATTCCTTTCCTTTTCTAACAATCAGTTTGTTTGCTTAATTTCCACTTCCTTTTTTCATGACTGTTTTCATCCTAAATTCAAGAAAAAAATCTTCTTAAAATGCATATTCCTTTTTGAATCATAGAATAAACTTGATTCTCACAGTCATTCAGACTCATATCTTTTCGTAACCTCCTTAACCTTTGCATTTCTAATGAAATCCCAGAGATTTACTTCTTTTCCAAATGCCTGAAATGTTATGTATCCTTTAAAGATGTTCTCTTCTCTCACTGTCTTTATGTGTTCAGTGATAAAATTGATCATATTCTGTGATTAAAATCCTAGACACATTGACAGGTGGGTCTTATAAACGTGTGGACTGAGGGCAAGTTTTACTACCACTTTTCCATGCTTAGTCTGGGATGCAGTTGCTCACAGGGAAAAGAAACACAATTTGGGCAAACTGTCCAATCATTGCCTGTCACTGACTAATAAAATCATTAGACTAAACTTTTTCCATTGGGCAGCATCTTGCTTATTCCACACAAATTAAGGAAAGGGCAGTAGTTATTCCTCAAGATATTTTGTAGCTATCTGCTGGAAAAAATTATCTGTTAAATTCCAAGATTGTCTCAATGACTATGACATAAAGAGCACCTTCTAGAGTTGTGCTGTGCATAGCCAACACTGAAGTCCTTAATTACACTGACTTTATCTGATTTCATGGTTCAGATACCAGGTTGCAGTCCTTAATGAGATTAATTTTAAGAAGAAGAAAAAAAAACCAAATTGACTGCACCTGCTCAAAAGCCCTTCACTTCAGGTTCTAACCAATCGGAAGCATTAAAAAAAAAAAAAAAAGAAAACCCAACAGATAAGACAAAAACAAAACAAAACAAAAACATCACAGAATAGGAAGCTCTAAATTCCTATTTCCATTTAGCTGGAAAGATCAATTGAAAGCAACTACTCTGGAACTCTAGAACCTGATTGAACACTTAGAATAATCAGGGAAGTGCTTAATGAAAGGAAGACTGATATCCTTTGGTAAGAGAGTGGTGTTCATAAACCAGCTACCATAACCTATTCGTTAGCCTTCTGTGGCAATAGAGGCCCACATTTCTGGAGGAGGTGGCTGATGCCAGTGTGGGCATAAGGACCTTGTCCTCCAAGAATTTAGGGTTGTGCATTTTGTTTAGTCTGGAAATTCCCTGAGGGAGTGTAAACACCTGATTTGGTTTCCTCATCTTGGGATTTTGCCAAGGAGGTAAAAGGCTCATAGATTGAAAACTTTAAGACATTGCTAATAGAAATTTTAAACACCATAATTAAATGGAAAGGCATCCCATTTCATGGATTAGAAGACTTAATAATGTTAAGATTTCAATACTATCCAAAACAATCTACAATTACAATGCAATCTCTATAAAAATTCCAATGACATCATTAATAAGGGAAATGCAAATCAAAATCATACTGATATCACTTTACACCTATTAGGATAGCTATTAAACAATTAAACTGGAAAATGAAAGTGCTGAGGATGTGAAGAAATGGGACTCTCATGCATTGCTGGTGGGACTGTAAAATAGTAGGGCCATTGTGGAAAACAGTTTGGCCACTTCCCAAAAATATACACAGAATTACAGTATTATAAAAACATTTCTCCTCTAAGTTACTTATATAGTCAAAAGAATTGTAAACAGGAATACAAACTTGCACTCCTGTGTTCCTAGCAGCATTTTTCAAAACAGCCAAAAAGGTGGAAATTAACCAAATCTCCATCAATACTAAAATCAAAAAAATGGATATTAAAAATGGATTTTAAAATACAGCTACTGTGTATGTATGCACACACACATACACACACACACACAATGGAATATTATTCAGCCCTAAAATGAAATGAAGTTCTGATATATATTACAATAGGGAGAACCCTGAAAACATGCTAAATGAAATAAACCAGACACAAAAACACAAATATTGTCTGAAACTATTTATACTAGGTATCTAGAACAGACAATATCATAGAGACAGAAGGTAGGATAGAAGTTACTAGAGGCTGAGAGTCAGGGGGAATGGGGAGTTACTGCTTAATGAATATAGAATTTCTATTTGGGATGATGAAAATTTTCAAAAATATATATGTTTGATTATACGTTATAGTATGGTTATACAACATTATAAATGAACTTAATGGTGAGAATTGTACTTGAAAATAGTTAATGTGGAAAATTTTGTGTTAAGTATATTTTACTGCAAAAAAAAAAGTTCAGTGAAAAATATCCCTTTATGCCACAACCAGATAACCATTCATCATTTTCTTCTACACCTTTGCCCAGAATTTCTTTTCACTTTTATTTAAGCAATAATTTAAATATTCTCATATTTTAACATTAGAAAGTGATCAATGGTGCTGATCTCAGCAGGAAAGAAAAAGAAAAAAAAATCCCAAAGTACACAACCAGCTATACTAATTAAGCTGTGTTAGATGTGGAAGTCAAAATGTGGAAACAACACACACACTTAAGCAAGGGACACTTGACATGAGGAAATTGTATCTGGTACCTCAGAGCTGAGGGAGAATACCCAAGAATGGACAGACTTGAAAGGGGACCCGCCCCCATATTCCAGAAGGCTGGGGTCCAAATTTTGTTGGAGAAAGTGTAGTTGTGCCCACTGGATATCAGATATATTTACTGATTTACCTAGACCAGAACTTGGTCTGAAGCCAGTGAGCAAGAAGCAATCAACCCTCCAAAGAGCAGGAGAGGTGCAGTTCCTAAGCTGCTACCGATGGTGTAGGCAGCAAGAAGGGGTGGGTGGTTGGAGGGAAACCTCTGGACCACAGGCAAGCAGTTCAGCAACATGAGAAGGAATTAGGGTGCCAGTGTGGGTAGGAGACCTTTGGAACATTGGTTTCTGAGTCAAGAGGACCACACGAAAGTGATTACTAGGCCACATTGGACTGCAGTGTCACCAAGCAACCATGCTTTCAGGCCACAAGGCTTGGGCAGAGCTCCACCTGATACTCTTACCTCTACACCAGTAACTCCACAGGCAGTAGCAAGAAACCTATGGGTCACCCTTTCTTTCGCAATATCCCTCTAGTGCTCTCTACTGAGATAGCTTAATAATGTGCTTAAAGTAATTGCAAATTATGGGAAAGCACATATGTTTATATATTTAGAGCTGAGAGGCAGTAAATTGATGACACACACAGATATATGGCAAAGTCTCCTGCACTCACCCAAATGCATCTTAAATACTAGGACTGGATAGTGAAATACAGAAATGTGGTGATTCCTTTTTGGCAACAGATTTAAATGAGCGTTGAGTGTTGAAACTGGGTTAGCTATGTTGACGCAATGATGCCAAACAAGGAAAACAAGTCCTAATAGATGTTAAGCTGTCACCAAAGTCCTGATTAGTTAGCTTCTCCTCCTTTCAAGGACAAGAATAGGGAACATACATGAAAAATAGACCAGGATTGATCTTTCTGATTCATTTTCTTATGCTCTGTGAAAATGTTGAAACAGGAATGTTTTCCGTCACTAACTTCAACAATTCTTTGAAGTTTACATGACTAATAACATTTATGTGACAAACTTTCTTCATCCTCAACTTAAGCATAATTTTACAAACTCAGGGCTGTTTCATAAGGTTTAAAATAACCCAAATTACAAAGAAAGCACTTATTCATATGGATAACAATCTTGAGTAGTACATTATACAAAAGTACCAATTAGCTTTTTTCTATTTTGATACTATTGTAGATAAGATTCTTAATTATAGTTCTATTAGAAATAGAGGCTACTTTTGTGATTTTAATTGTTCCATACATTAGAATGAAAATCTTATATATCAGTAGCCTTTTCTGTGTACCTGACTTGGACCTAGAGGCAGCAATTTATGAAATAGGCTAAGAAATTATAAGAGATTGGAAGATAATATGCCCTAGGTGACTAAATTTTAAAGAGATAAAAATGGCATGAACAATTTTCTCTTTTTAAAGCTTTATCAAAGTATAATTTACAAGTCATAAACATATAATTCAGTATCTTTAGTAAATTTATAAAGCTATGTAACCAAAACCATTATCTAGTTTTAGAACATTTAGAACATTTTCATCCCTTGTGTCTATTTTCAGTATCTACTCTCACGTTCAGCTCCAGCCAACTACTAGTCTCCTTCTGTCTCCATAGGTTTAGTCTTTCCAGGAAATTCCATATAAATATAATAAGTCTTTTGTGTCTGGCTTATTTAATTCAGCATAAGGTTTTTGAGGTTTATCCATGTTAGACCATGTAGCTATATTTTGTTCCTTTTTATTGCTAAATAGTATGCCTTTGCATAGCTATGCAACATTTTGTTTATCTACTCACAGTTAATACCCACTTGACTGCTGAGTTTTGCTACTAGAACATCATGCTATGAACATTCACATAAATGCCTTTGCCTTTGTGTAGATATATATTCATGGCCCCTGGATTAGAAATCTAGGAGTGCAATTGCAGTCTCGTATGGTCAAGTTTACATATTAAGGAACCACACCTACCAAATTGTTTTCAAAGTGATTAAAACTTTTACATTCCCACCATCAGTACTTTAGGTTTCCAGTTTCTCTATAAATTCCCCAAACCTGCTGTTGTCAAGGTTATTTTTTTTTTTTTAAGGGTAGCACTAGGATTTATTGAACTGTGCCTTAGTACAGGCGCTGGGGCTTGCCCATGGTGCTCTTGATGTATAAGGCCCGGACATTCTGCCAATTCTTCTTGAGCAAGGACACCAGGAAATTGACCACTAAGTGGATGTTGTACACAAGCTCGTCATCTGTCATCTTCACATGGCCAACAGCCACTGCCAGACACAGCACCTTCTTCATCTGGAATTTGATGGTGGACTTCACTTCATCCACTTTGGCCACCATGTTTTCATTGTGGGTCAGCAAGGAAGGGAACTTGCCAGCCTTATTCAGGCCTGGGCCCAGGATTCGTGGGATCTGCTTGATAAGAGATTCTGAAGCCAAAAAGGCATCATACTTCTTGGCCAACTTCTTGACTAATTTCTTATTCTTGTTGAGTTTCTTCAGCGCCTCAATATCCATGTGGGGAATATCCACTGCCTTGGACTCATCACAGTGCTGCTGATCCCCCAAAACACATAGGGAGAACTTGGGGCGGGGAGTGGACTTAAGCCTGACGGTGCCCGCGAAGCGTTTGTCCTTCTGAGGGTCATAGTTCTTCAGACTGATCTGCAGCTCCACCGTCTCCAAAAACTTCCAGCGCTTGCGCTGGTTCCCATGCAGGACTTCCCGCACCGCCTCGTACAGGGTGTCATGGGAGACTTTGCTGCTCATGGTTCTTCGCGCCGCAGTAACTGGAAAAAAAAAAGATTATTTTTAAATATGGACATTCCAATTTTTAATTAGTGGTATCTCAATGTGGGGGGGAGCTTAATAACAGCTTTATTGAGATGAAATTCACATACTATAAAATTTACACTTTTTTATTAACATATAATATTTTATTTGTTTCAGGGCTATAGGTCCGTGATTCATCAGTCTTACACAATTCACAGTGCTCACCATAGCACATACCATTCCCAATGTCTATCACCCTATCCCTCCCACCCCCCTCCACTCCAGCAACCCTCAGTTTGTTTCCTGAGATTAAGAGTTTCTTGTTGTTTGTCTCCCTCTCTGGTTTCGTCTTGTTTCATTTTTCCCTCCATTCCACTATGATCCTCTGTCTTGTTTCTCAAATCCTCATATCAGTGAGATCATATGATAATTCTTTCTCTGATTGACTTATTTTGCTTAGCATAATACCCTCTAGTTCCATTCACATTGTTGCAAATGGCAAGATTTCAGTTTTTTTGATGGCTTCATAATATTCCATTGCATATATACACCACATCTTCTTTATCCATTCATCTGTTGATAGACATCTAGGCTCTTTCAATAGTTTGCCTATTGTGGACATTGCTGCTATAAACATTGGGGTGCATGTGCCCCTTCGGATCACTACATTTGTATCTTTGGGGTAAATACCCAGTAGTGCAATTCCTGGGTCGTAGGAAAGCTCTATTTTCAACTGTTTGAGGAAGCTCCATACTGTTTTCCAGAGTGGCTGCATCAGCTTGCATTCCCACCAACAGTGTAGGAGGGTTCCCCTTCCTCCACATCCTTGCCAACATCTGTTGTTTCCTGATTTGTTAATTTTAGCCATTCTGACTGGTGTGAGGTGGTATCTCATTGAGCTTTTGATTTGGATTTCCCTGATGCCAGAGTGATGTTGAGCACTTTTTCATGTGTCTGTTGGCCATTTGGATGTCTTCTTTGGAAAAATGTCTGTTCATGTCTTCTGCCCATTTCTTGATTGGATTATTTGTTCTCTGGGTGTTGAGTTCGATAAATTCTTTATAGATTTTCGATACTAGCCCTTTACTGATATGTCATTTGCAAATATCTTCTCCCATTCTGTCGGTTGTCTATTGGTTTTGTTGACTGAGTCCTTTGCTGTGCAAAAGCTTTTTAGCTTGATGAAACGCCCATAGTTCTTTTTTGCCCTTGATTCCCTTGCCTTTGGCGATGTTTCTAAGAAGAAGTTGCTGCAGCTGAGGTTGAAGAGGTTGCTGCCTGTGTTCTCCTCAAGGATTTTGATGGATTCCTGTCTCACATTTAGGTCTTTCATCCATTTTGTGTCTATTTTTGTGTATGGTGTAAGGAAATGGTCCAGTTTCATTCTTCTGCATGTGGCTGTCCAATTTTCCCCACACCATTTGTTGAAGAGACTGTCTTTTTTCCACTGGACGTTCTTTCCTGCTTTGTTAAAGATTAGTTGACCATAGAGTTGAGGGTCCATTTCTGGGCTCTCTATTCTGTTCCATTGATCTATGTGTCTGTTTTTGTGCCAGTACCATACTGTCCTGATGATTAAAGCTTTGTAATAGAGCTTGAAGTCTGGAATTGTGATGCCACCAGCTTTGCTTTTCTTTTTCAACATTCCTCTGGCTATTCGGGGTCTTTTCTGGTTTCATACAGATTTTAGGATTATTCGTTCCATTTCTTTGAAAAAAGTGGATGGTATTTTGATAGGGATTACATTAAATGTATAGATTGCTCTAGGTAGCATAGACATTTTCACAGTATTTGTTTTTCCAATTCATGAGCATGGAACGTTTTTTCCATTTCCTTGTGTCTTCCTCAATTTCTTTCATGAGTATTCTATAGTTTTATGAGTACAGATTCTTTTCCTCTTTGGTTAGATTTTTTCCTAGGTATCTTATGGTTTTGGGTGCAATTGTAAATGGAATTGACTCCTTAATTTCTCTTTCTTCTGTCTTGTTGTTGGTGTATAGAAATGCAACTGATTTCTGTGCATTGATTTTATATCCTGCCACTTTTCTGAATTTCTGTATGAGTTCTGGCAGTTTTGGGGTAGAATCTTTGGGTTTTCCACATAAAATATGATATCATCTGCAGAGTGAGAGTTTGACTTCTTCTTTGCCAATTCAATGCCTTTTATTTCTTTTTGTTGTCTGATTGCTGAGGCTAGGACTTCTAGTAGTATGTTGAATAGCAGTGGTGATAGTGGACATCCCTGCCACATTCCTGACCTTAGGGGGAAAGCTCTCAGTTTTTCCCCATTGAGAATGATACTTGCTCTGGGTTTTTCATAGATGGCTTTTATGATATTGAGGTATGTTCCCTCTATCCCTACACTGTGAAAAGTTTTAATCAAGAAGGAATGCTGTACTTTGTCAAATGCTTTTTCTGCATCTATTGAGAGGATCATATGGTTCTTGTTCTTTCTTTTATTAATGTATTGTATCACATTGATTGATTTGGAAATGTTGAACACCTTGCAGCCCAAGAATAAATCCCACTTGGTCATGGTGAATAATCCTTTTGATATACTGTTGGATCCTATTGGCTATTATTTTGGTGAGAATTTCTGCATCCATCTTCATCAGGGATATTGGTCTATAATTCTCCTTTTTGATGGGGTCTTTGTCTGGCTTTGGGATCAAGGTAATGCTGGCGTCATATAATGAGTTTGGAAGTTTTCCTTCTATTTCTATTTTTAGGAACAGTTTCAGAAGAATAAGTATTAATTCTTCTTTAAATGTTTGGTAGAATTCCCCTGGGAAGCCATCTGGCCCTGGGCTCCTCTTTGTTGGGAGATTTTTAATTACTGCTTCAATTTCCTTAATGGTTATGGGTCTGTTCAGGTTTTCTATTTAGGTTAAATATAATGAAGGGATAGAATATGACTGTAAAAATGAAAATGAAAAAAGATTTTTAAAAAGGAATTGATAAGATATTGGTTGAAAAAGGAAAGAATAAAAATTTTAAAAAAAGAATTAGAAAAAAATAAAGAAAATTTAAAAAATTAATTTTGAAAGACTAAAGCATCTTGGGAAAAAAGCCATGAATTCTATGTTCTGTATTCCCCTAGGGCTAGAGTTTTGCAGTTCTCATTGATTGGTAAACTGGGTCTTGGCTGGCTGTTCTTATTGGTCTTCTGGGGGAGGGTACTGTTGCAGTGATTCTCAAATGTCTTTGCCCGAGGTGGAATTGCCAGGGGCCAGGCTAAGTAATCTGTTCGGGTTTGCTCTCAGTAGCTTTTGTTGCCTGAAAGCTTTCCTTACAGCTTTGGAGGACAAGAATGAAAATGGCGGCCTCCCAATCTCTGGCCCTGGAGGAGCCATGAACTCAGGGCCCCACTCCTCAGTGAGCCATCAGAGAAAAGCAGTCAATCACTCCTCTCTCCCTGGTCTCCGGCGGCATGCCGTGCTCATCCAGCCTGTGACCGAGTGTTTCTATCTCTGGCACACCACCCCGTTTGGAATCTCCAAACCCCAGCAGATTCCTGTGGTGCACTCCCATGCCACTCCTCCTTGGGGAGGAAGGGGGTCTCCCTGGTTCTGCTGCTTGTTAGGTCCTTGCTGGAAGAATAGTGGCCTGACTGTGCCGCGGATCATGGTTTATGGCAGCCTCCAGCTGAGAGCCCACTCTTCGGCTCCATCTTTGCAGCTGGCTTCCCTGCTCTGACACCTGGGAGCTCTGCCACATTCAGGCACTCCTGGTCTTTCTGTGACCCCGAGGGTCCTGAGACCATACTGTCCCATGGGGGTTCCACCCCCTGCTTAGCCACTGGAGCAATGTCCCTCAGCAGAGCAGACTTCTAAAAGTTCCAATTTTGTTCTCTGCTGCTCTATCACTTGCTGGTAGCTGGGTGACGGAGGGTCCCTCCACCCCTTGGTCTATCTTCCCAAATATCGCTTCGGATTCACTTCTCCACTGTCCTACCTTCCAGAAAGTGGTCGCTTTTCTGTTCATAGAATTGCTGCTATTCTTTTCTTCAATCTCCTGTTGAGTTTGTAGGTGTTCAGAATAGTTTGATAGCTATCTAGCTGAATTCCTGGGACCAGATGAAATTTAGGTCTTCTACTCCTCCACCATCTTGCTCCTCCCCCGCAAATTTATACTTTTTTAAAAAAAGATTTTATTTTTAAGTAATCTCTACAACCAACATGGGGCTCGAACCCACAATCCCGAGATAAAGAGTCACATGCTCCACAAACTAAGCCAGATACCCCTAAAATTTACACTTTCAATATATTTTAATATATTAACTACACAACTATCACCATTATCAAATTTTGGAATTTATTTTATTGCCACCCAAAAAGCTCTGTACCCATTAGCAGTCACCTTCTTCTCTCCACCTAAACACACCACGGGACTCTTTCTATGGATTGCTCATTCTGAACATTCAGTATAAATGGAATAATATAATATGTGGTTTTATGTAACTGACTTCTTCCACTTAGCACAATGTTTTCAAGATTTATCCATGTTGTAGTGTGTATAGTACTCCATTTTTTTGCTAAATTACATTCCATTGTATGGATATACAATATTTTATTTATTCATTCATCAGATGATGGGCATTTGGGTTGTTTTTAACTTTGGTTATTATGAATAATGCTACTATGAATGTTCACATACAGGTTTTCATGCAGACATATGGTTTCATTTCTCTTTGGTATATACTTAGAAGTGAAATTTCTGGATCATATGGTAACTAACTCTATGTTTAACAATTTGAGGGACTGCCAAACTGTTTTCCAAAGTGGATGCACTATTATATAATCCCACCCAAATTTAAGAGGTTCTAAATTCTCTGCATTCTTACAAGCATTTGTTGTCTCTTTTTGATTTTAGCAATTCTAGTGTGTGTAGAGTAGTCTCTCATTGTGGTTTTTATTTGCATTTCCCTGATGGCTAATAGTGTTGATCATTTTTGCATGTATCTATTGAACATCTATATATCTTCTTTGGAGAATTATCTTTTCAAATCATTTTTCTATTTTAATTGTTTCTTTTTTCATTATAGAGTTGTAAAAATTTTTTTATGTTGTAGGTATACAATTCCTTGTATATATGTGATTTATAAAAGTTTTTTTATTATGTGTTGTCTTTCACTTCTTGAGTGTCTTTAAAGCTAACAGCTTTTAATTTTAGTGATGTCCAGTTTATCTGTTTCTGTTGTTGTTACTTCTGCTTTAGATATTTATCTAGGAGGGCTTTGCTCAATTCAAGGTCATAAAAATTTACTCCTATGTTTTTTTCTAATAGTTTTATTGCTTTCGTTCTTACATTTATGTTTCTGATCCACCTTAATATCAAAATTTGTGTTTATTATGTGGAGTAGGGGTCTGAATTATTTATTTTTTTGCATGTGGATCCAGTTACTGTAACACCATTTATTGAAAAGACTATTTTACCACAACAAATTGTCTTAAAAAGCTTTGTTAAAACTTAATTAACCATAAATGTAAGATTTTATTTCTGGAGTTTCAGTTGTATTCCATTGACAGATAGCCCTCAAAAACCAGTTTTGATTACTATAGCTTTGTAGTATAGTTGGAAATCGGGATGTATGGGCACTCCAAATTTGTTCTTCTTTTTAAAAAGTCTTTTGGCTATTCTGGGCTTCTTGCCTTTCCATATTAATTTTAGAAACAATTTTTGCAAATACGTGTTATTATAAATTTTTTTCCTAATTTCATTTTTGGAATTTTAATTGTAGTATGTAAAAATGTTGAAATTTGCATATTGAGCTTCTATCCTGCAAATAATAATGAACTCATTTATAAATTCTATAGTTTTTGAGTGTGTGTGGATTCTTTAGGACTTTCTATGTGCAATATCATGTCATTTGCAGAGAATGATCATTTTAATTTACCCTTCCAATCTGAATTCCTTTTATTTCTAACCAATTTCCATGGCTAGAACCTCCTGGAAATGGTGTAATGGGAATGGTGATAGTGGTTATTTTTGCCTTCGTCTGATATTTGTGGGAAAATATCCAACCTTTTATCATTAAGGATAAAAACCTGTGGAATTTTGGTAGATTCTTTTTGGGAGACGGAGGGAGTCCCCTTCTACTTCAAGTTTGTTGAATGTTTTAACATGAAAGTGTATTGGATTTTATCAAATGCCTTTTTTTTTTTTTGCATCTACTGAAATGACCATTTACTTATTTGCCCTTTATTTTATTAATTAGATGTATTACCTTGACTAATTTTTTGAATGTTGAACCTACCTTGTACTGGTGGGAAAATGTGTACTTGGTGTGATATTCTTCTTATGTAGGTTGCTTATTTAAGTTTTTTAGCATTTTATTGACTATTTTTGCATCCATATTCATAACAGGTATTGGTCTCTGGTTTCCTTTTCTTGTGATATTAGCATAATACTGGCCTCATAGAATGAGTTAGGAAGTGTTCCCTTTTCTTTTTTAATTTGAAGAGTTTGTGAATGATTGGTATTAATTACTCTAATGAAGTTATTTGGACCTAGGCTATTCTTTGTAGGAAGTTTGAAAATTATTAATTCAATCTATTTACTTTTTATAGGTCTATTCATATTTTCTATTTCTTCTTGAGTTAATTTTGTTGTGTCTTTTTAGGAATATGTCCTTTTTGATGTGCGTTATAAAGTTTGTTGGCATACAATTATCCATAGATTCTTTATAATAATTTTTAATTCTGTAATGTTGGTAGTGGTGTCTCCTCTTTTATTTCCAATATGAATCTTCTCTTTCTCATTGTTCTGTTTATTCTAGCTAATTGTTAAAATTTTCAATCCTTTCAAATAACCAACTTTTAGTTTTGTTGATTTGTCTTCTGTTTTTCTGCTCTCTAACCTTTATTACTCCTTGCCTTATACTTCCTTTGAGTTTAATTTGCTCTTCTTTTTTCCATTTTCTTAAGGTGAACAGATAGCTTAATTATTTGAAATATTTCTTCTTTTTTAATAAATGAGTTTGTAGCACTAAATTTCCCTTTCTGCACTGCTTTAGTTTCATCTAGTACATTTTAGTATGTTTTATATCCCTTTCCTTTACCTCAAATTTTCTAAATTTACTTATGATTTATTCTTTGACCTATTAGTTATTTAGGAGTATGTTAAATTCCACATATTTGAAAAGGTCCCTAATTTTCTTTTTTTTCTTGATTTCTAATTTTATTTCATGTTTTCAGAGAATATACTTTGTATTATTTCAATCTTTATAACTTACTTTGGTTTGTTTTATGCTTAACATGTCATATACTTGAATAATGTTCCAAGTGCATAGGAGAAAAGTGTATATTCTGCTGTTTTTGGATTATTTCACAGATGTCTTTAGGTCTAGTCGATTTATGGTGCTATAGTATCTTTTATTTCCTTATTGATCTCTTGTCTGTTTTTTTCATCTTTGTCAGTAGGGTGTTAAAATCTTTAAATATTATTGTTAAATTGCCTACTTTATAATTATGTCAGCTTTTGCTTCACATACTTTGAGGCTCCATTGTTAGGTGTATATATGTTTATAAGTATATGTCTTCCTGATGGATTGATCCTTTATCATTAGAATATATCTTTCTTTGTCTCCTGAAAGTTTTTGTTTTATAATTTATTTTATCTAATATTAATGACCTATCTCTTTATTGAGTTCTGATGGCATGGTATATATCTTTCCTTCCTTTTACTTTTAACCATTTTGTTTCTTTGAATCTAAATTCTCTCTGTTGTGGAGCATATAGTTGGATCTGTTTAAAAATCCATTTTGCCCACCTCTGCATTTTTTATTAGAGTGTTGTATTCATTTTCATTAATGTAACTACTGATAATGACATTTTACTATTTGTGTTCTATAAGTCTTCCATCATTTTTGTACCATTATTCTTCCATTATAACATTTTTTGTGTGATTAGTAGATATTTTGTAGTGTATATCATAGTTTTTTTGTTGTTTAGCTAATTATTTTGTTATTTTTAACGGTTGTCCTGGAGATTACAATTAATATATTAACTTGTAACTTATTGTTTGATAACAGCAACTGAATTTCAATAAGATAAAAAGTATTTGATCGAATGTAGTTCCATTATACTCCCTTCTCTTTGCTACCATTATCATACAAATTACATCTTTATAAATTATAATATCAGGAAATCATTTTTATAATTATTGCTTTATGCAGTTGACTTTTAAATCAGGAGAAGTAATTAATTACAAACATATGTTTATATTTTCTTTTATATTTGTCTATGTAGTTGCATCTATGGGTACTCTTAATTTCTTCCTGTGGCTTCACATTTCTGACTAGTGTCTTTCATTTCAGCCTGGACAATTCCTGTAGAATTTCTTGTAGAGCAACCCAAGGCAAGAACACCATTATTCTTCCTGGAAGTTTGAGAGTTTCTAATGAATAAACTGAATTTGTTGTTTGTCACTGGTTGATTTCCAGAGCTCTGTAATATCTATTCTTGACAAATTTGTCCAATATTTTAGTTGTTTTTAGGAGATGAGATATTTAAATCTATTCATTCCACTACAGTCACCATATGTTGATCTTAATCAAAATTGTCGATTCTAACATAAATTAAAATAAAAAGAAGTTATTCATTATATCTCTGGCTCATAGATTTGTTTCTAAACTGCTTTATTATTGTTGAGTTTCTAGATGACAAATAATCCAATCAATAGGAACTATGGTAAAATTTTATAATCTAACTAATGTAGGTTAACTAAAGATAATATAATGAGAATTTTATACCTCAATGTAGAACACTGGCCTATATCACCATGAGGAATAGACGATTTACTTTTAAAAAAAGTATATATGTATGTGTATATATACTGTATATATAAGTGTGTGTGTATGAAATTCAGTTTAATTTATGCAAAAAGAAAAGGATAAAAATGCAAGTTCAAATTTGGACATGGCCCACATATAATATTCATTACAGAGAGATGAAAAATACAAACACTAATATTCATAAATTGGTTATGGCAATCATGTATTATAAAAAGAAACTTCATTTTGATCATTCTTTAAGGTTATCTTAACCATCACCTTCTATGTAAATTCCTTCCTGAACCCAGACTGTGTTAGTACCATAATTCTTCTTTGGTACCGTAATTGTCAGATTTTATTATTTTTTATTATTTTTATTATTACAGTACAGAGTTTGTAGTGTTTGATTCTAGGCTGTGATTTCTTTGAAATATAGGACTATCCTTATGAACCTGCTTTCCTTGTACCTGGCAAAGTACTTGGTGTATATTAAGCACTCAATAAAATTTAGGTGAATCAAGGAATTGCCTAGACTAACCTTTCCTAGACTGTGTTTTATAGAATGTTAGACTGACAAAATACTCCAAGGAGAAATAGAGAAGGGCTACATGGTATAATATATTCCAGATAGTCACAATACCCATGAATATGTAAAAAATGCTTGGAAAACTTGAAGTAATAAAACTTTATCTAACCCTGGCACAATGTTTCACAAAGATTCTGGGGCCTATTTTATTCTTAAACCCCCCAATAAATTTTGAGTTACTATGGTTTGATGGGAAATGCTAACCTAGGAAGTCATTGGGATCAGCCTCTGTGGGTATTTGCTAAAGTTCTATCTGTTCTTTAGGCTTGAAAAATTGCATTCTCTCTGAGACTCTGTGTTCTCATCTGTAAAATGAAGTTGCTATTAACTCATTAAATTCTTGAGTGAATTAATTGAAGGTATGCTAAAGATATGTTGAAGAACCGAGTCCTTTATAAACATCCATTTTCCATCATGCAGGAATGGGTTTCTATGTTAACACAATAAAATAAAAACTTGGAGACATTGCTGCATTCTAAGAAATGTAAACCCCTTAAAATATAAATGATTTGTTCAGGCATACTTTGATGGAGGAGCTGTAGAGAGTAGGAAATCTGAATTATTAAAATAATCTGTCTGTAATCTCTTATTTTAAAATCAATGTGTCAAAAGTCTATCAGTGTTGTCTGAAGAAATTCACAAGTAGACACAGCTAATCCTTATTTTTTATTTAAAATAGATTTTTAAAGACTGTCTCCTAATAGTGACTAACTTAATTGCTAGACTCCTAATGTTTTTTAAGATTTATTTATTTATTTATTTATTTATTTATTTATTTATTTGACAGAGAGAGATAGCGAAAGCAGGAGCACAAGCAGGGGGAGTAGGAGAGGGAGAAGCAGGCTTCCCGGCGAGCAGGGAGCCCGATGTGGGGCTCGATCCCAGGACCCTGGGATCATTACCTGAGCTGAAGGCAGACGCTTAACGACTGAGCCACCCAGGCATCCCTAGACTCCTAATTTTTGTCTTGACAACTAAAGGCATTATTTTCATAAATTCTGAATCTAATTATTAACTCTTCTCTTTTTTTTAAGTGTTCAAAATTATTTTGGTTTTTTTTTATTGAGTCATGCTGATCATTTACAAAATTAGAAAATGTTCTTGATCATTACAGGTGCACATTACAGAAGATACAGAAAAGGAACAGAATGATAGACAATTATCAGAAAAACATTTCTGCTTTTCTTTTATACTAGATACATTCAAAAATCATTTTTTAAAACTGAGCTTGTGCTATTTGCAGAATTATAGATTAAAACAGACATTTCTAGTTATTTTTTTACTGGAGAGAAATGCTGTGTGTAAGGGGCTTTGTTGTACATTCTTGGAACTCTAGAACTTTTTTAGATGCATTTTAATTAACTTGAAACAGTTTATAAATCTCTTTCTTCAATATTCTGAGAACACCAGTAAAAATCTTACTATTGTAAAAGTTATTCTTGAAATTTATGCAATGGCCCATTCTTTATTTTTCATTGTTCAAATTATATCTTTTATCTGTTTTCCATTCTTTTTTTAACAGTTATAATTTATAATTTTTTAAAATTTTATTATGTTATGTTAATCACCATACATTACATCATTAGTTTTTGATGTAGTGCTCCACGATTCATTGTTTGCGTATAACACCCAGTGCTCCATTCAGTACGTGCCCTCTTTAATACCCATCACCAGGCTACATCCCCCCACCCCCTCCCCTCTAGAACCCTCAGTTTGTTTCTCAGAGTCCATAGTCTCTCATGGTTCCTCCCCCTTCTGATACCCCGCCTTCGTTTTTCCCTTCCTGCTATAAAGAAGAAGAAGAATAAGAAGAAGGAGAAGGAGGAGGAGGAAGGGGAGGGGGAGGGGGAGGAGGAGGAGGAGGAGGAGGAGGAGGAGGAGGAAGAAAGCAGGAAGGAACTCTTCTCTCTTCTAATAATTTAAAAATAATCAAACAATATATACCCATTATATGGACAGCTATTTAAAAATTTGGGGTATTAATTTTCTTAAGTTTGGCAACTTTCCTGACAATTTTCCTAATTTATTCCTTTTTCTGGGTGGTCTATTAAAGATGATAGATATGACATAATAAAATAATTTGAGGTTAAGATTCAATCAGCATCTTGCAATGTTTTGTAAGATAAGATTTTGTATTATCTTTCTTTGAGAAGAGCACATCTTATACCATCGCCCATGACAGAGGTGAAATTGCCTTTCATTCATCTGTGAGCTCTTCCAGCATGCTGGAGGGACAGCCTGCCAACCTTATATCACAAGGTTTGAAATTACACTGAAAATCACAATGTCTTTTTTCTTGACAGAAACAACAGGGAGCATTGGTCGGTTCAGAGATGGAGACCCCCTACTGTAATGCCTTAGATTGATTTTCAGAAAATTTCTTCCTTTAAAAAAAATAATAATAATTGGTTGCCTACTACACTCTCTGTCCAGTATCCTTGCTTTCTGCTTTTGCTACCCCTCCCCCCTTTTTTCCTACTTTCTATTTCCCTTTCCCTAACTGGGAATTCATTCATTACAGTTATGTTAGGATATTAATTATAAAAGTGCTGTTAGTTAAGTGCAGGCCTACCTAAAACATCAAGATGACTGTGTGCTATTAGCATTAACAGAGACATGTTACTAATGGCTCTATATATTCTCCATGAATATGGCCTAAACTGACAGCCCTTTTATTGTCCTTTAAAGGAAGATTCATTATATTTCATTATGTCTAAAAACAGAAATTATCTCATTTTCCAGAAAGAGCTACATCGACTTCAAGTAATTACATCTCTTCTTTAAGAAGAAATATACCAGGGTCTGTATGGATTCCAAATTAATTAATACCTGGCTGAAAGAATGGAAAAAACTGAGTAAAATATTTATTAAAAAAAAAAAACAAGGCTTTATCTCCTAGATATGTCACAGATAAGTTAGTAACATTCAAATAGGGGTTAAAATGAAGAATATTAATACTGAGTTACTCTTGAAGGAATGGGCATGAAGTGGTAAAATAGAGTGGACTGCATCTTTAAAGTTCTTGCTATCAAATGGTCATGAGCGCAGAGCTATAATTTCTGCTTCCTAAACACACACAGAGCTTCTGAGAAGTTCCGGATAAAGCACTCAGAAGTGGATTATTTCCAAATACTCTTTGGTTTTCTTGTATCCTAAGCCATGTTGAACCAGAATGAAAAAATTAGGAAAAGATATAGTCTATTAAGGCAACACATATAAAATTAGACAAAAATCATGGAAAATTTAGATGTTTTATATCTGTATTTTCTAGAGTTGGATACAAAGACAAATAAATATACATCAAGCTTTGAATTGATATTTCTTTTAGTTAGCATATTACTACTTTTGAGAATGGTACTTCAAAAGCAATGCAAACACTTTATACCTGTTCTGCATCAAATTTTGTATCAATTTTTATATAAAGAACAAATACTACATTTAAAAAATCATTCTGACAATGTTGAAATTAGACAAGTTGAATTTTCAGGAAGCATATACTGAAACAATGGCAGAAATAAATATATCTGATTTCTATCTCCAAGAATTATAGGAGAGCTGAGCAGCCTGTACCATATCTCTCTTCACTACCAGATACCTGTGTGATTTTCCAGTAACAATACTAGTATAAATACAGCTAAATGAATTATCTTCTAATATGCATAAATGTAGGTCATAACATCAGACTGAATGCCATATGTTATTTTTTAAATAAAAGGAATATATGCATTCTGTAAACTTGGTGCTTGACATTATGAATTTCTTTTTTACTCTTGAGGAGCCTTGAAATTAATGACTAACTCCTACACATGAAGGTTAAATGCTTATTAAAGGGTTTGCTGGGCATCTCATGATGGCACTTATGATATTTTAAATCTAATTCTAATAAAACTTGAAATTACATTTAATTTGTTAGTCTGTTCTTCCTTTAAACTTTGTGGATTCTATTTTGGTTGATTTTTATTACACATTATTTCATTATTTTCAATTATGTCCTTGAATGTTATTTTCACATATGGGTAGGGAGTTAGAAAAAAAGAAAACCAGCCATAAAAGAAAATGAGGGATTATTTTCACATATCTTTTAGTTGAGAATAAAGCTAAATTGTGTGGCAAAAATAGATTTTTTTAGACAAGTTATAGTTGGGAGAAATATTTCTCCTGTATGCAAGCATGGATGGCAGATAAAAGAAACATTGTTTACTAAATATAATTTAAGGATATTACAGTTTACTGTCGACTCGAAAGATCCTAAAATGAAAGAATATATTTAAAAGTGATCGGGAAACATACATGATAAAAATTTAAAAAAGACTCAAAATCCCCAGATATTTAATAAGGAAGAAAGTGACAGTGTTGGAAATTGGCAATATTTGTAGTGATAAAGAATGATAATTTACCAAATTTACAAAAGAAACAAATCATGCAGAAGTTTATACATCTTGGACACTGTTAAGTGTATTTACTTTACTGAGGAAAGTGCACTTTCTTCAGTAAGGGCGACAAACACCATATGGACAGAGTATTTGTAGCATCTGTAAATGAAGGAAGTTAGCAAAGGTTACTTACTTTCTGAATATAATAACCCTTTCTCTATTTAACAACTTATTTTATTTCTACTTAAGTCTTGATTCTATTTCTTAGAGGTAATACATGACTCTGGATCTTTATTTTTCTCAACAACCACAGCTAATTCTGTCCTTTTTTTTCTCTGGCTATCTTGGGGGGGGAGCAAAATAAAACAAAACCGGAACACTCATTCCAGCCTTCCTTCAAGAATCTGATTTATAGGGGCCCCTGGGTGGCTCAGTCCTTAAGCGTCTGCCTTCAGCTCAAGTCTTGGTCCCAGGGTCCTGGGATCGAGCCCCCCATCAAGCCCTGCTTTTCGGGCTCCCTGCTCCGCGGGAAGCCTGCTTCTCCACCTCCCACTCCCCCTGCTTGTGCTCCTCTCTCGCTGTGTCTCTCTGTCAAATAAATAAATAAATAAATAAATAATCTTAAAAAAATCTGATTTATAAGCATTTATTGCTGTAGAAAATAGATATTTATCAGCTCTTTGAAAGAGATAGGTATATGAGGCAGTATGTGATGGCCTAAATCACCGTAAGTTGAAGATAACGATATTGAACTCTTTATGACTCATAGCATCACATTTATAGTATAGTATTATTTAATAAATGGTGAGGCATGTTAGGTTAAGCGTGTTGAACAGAAGTAGTTGAGCCAAGCTCATATGTTCTTTTCCCTCAGAAGATAAGTGGGGGTGCCTGGTTGGCTCAGTTGGTTAAGAATCCAGCTGTAGATTTTAGCTCAGGTCATGATTCCAGGATCATGAGATAGAGCCCCATGTCAAGTCCCACATCAGGCTCCATGCTGAACTTGGAGCCTGCTTAAGACTCTCTCTCTCTCCCTTTCCCTCTACCCCTCCACCTCAGCTCACAGGTACGTATGCTTTCTCCCTCCAATAAATAAATAAATAAATAAATACATACATACATACATACATACATACATACATACATACATACGTACCTCTCCATCCAATAAATAAACCAACAAACAAACATCTGTTTTCTTCTTATTTGTACAATTTTATTTTATTTTATTTTATTTTACTTTTTAGCCCCACACAATTAACTTTGGTTTTAGATGGGGTCTGTGGTTATTTTTCTGTTGAAAACACTTTGCTTAGGGCAGCTGGGTGAATCAGTTAGTTAAGCATCTGCCTTTGGCTCAGGTCATGATCCCAGGACCCTGGGATCGAGTCCTCACATCAGGCTCCTTGCTCAACCGGGAGCCCGCTTCTCCTTCTGCCTGCAGCTCCCCCTGCTTGTGCATGCACGCGCTCTCTCTCTCTCTTCCTTCCTCTCTAGCAAATAAATAAAAATCTTAAAAAAAAAAAACACTTTGCTTAATATTACACAGAATAAATAACAACACTATTTAATGAATTATTCTATCTTTCCTCTAATTTGGTAAATTCTTCATAAGCATTAATGCAGGTATTACACATAGTAGATTACACTGGTAAATATTTAAATCTGTCTTATTTATGTAATTATTGTTGCTTCAATAATACAAAATTTATTCTAATCTTAATTATACATTTAAGTATGTTGTTTCAACAGAAAGCTGAAAGCAAATTTTCAGATACAGAAGGCAAATCCTCCAACTTGTTATAAAATACCACGTTAATCAAAATACTCCAATTTGGTATAAAATGTAGCTGCAATATATCATGACTAAGTTGTGTTTATATTAGCAAAGCAAATGTTATTAACCAGTAAAAACAAAACAAAATAAAACAAAAAAGATAAATATTTATCAACATGTTAAAATAAGAAAACATGGAGATAATACCTTAATAAATGTAGAAAAAAATGCTCAAAGAGTTCAACATCACATTCATTGGGGCAAAAAAATATAAAATGGTAATTATTTGTAGATAATAAATTCATGGACTTAGAATACTCACATAATATAAATTTTAGAATTAATAAATAGCTTATACATTTTGCTGAAAATAATTTAAAATCAATTTAATTTCTTTTTTTAATTTTATTTTATTATGTTATGTTAATCACCATACATTACATCATTAGTTTTTTTTTTTTAAGATTTCATTTATTTATTTGTCAGAGAGAGAGAAAGCACAAGCAGGGGGAACGGCAGGCAGAGGGATAGGGAGAAGCAGACTCCCCGCTGAGCAGGGATTCCCCATGTGGGACTCAGTCCCAGGACCCTGGGATCATGACCCGAGCCAAAGGCAGATGCTCAACCAACTGAGACACCCAGGCGTCCCACATCATTAGTTTTTGATGTAGTGTTCCATGATTCACTGTTTCTGTATAACACCCAGTGCTCCATTCAATACATGCCTTCCTTAATACCCATCACCAGGCTAACCCATCCCCCCACCCCCTCCCCTCTAGAACCCTCAGTTTGTTTCTCAGAGTCCATAGTTTCTCATGGTTTGTCTCCCCCTCCAATGCCCCCCCTTCATTTTTCCCTTCCTGCTATCTTCTTCTTCTTCTTTTTTCTTTTTAACATATAATGTATTATTTGATTCTGAGGTACAGGTCTGTGATTCATCAGTCTTACACAATTCACAGTGCTCACCATAGCACATACCCTCCCCAATGTCTATCACCCAGCCACCCTGTCCCTCCCACCCCCCACCACTCCAGCAACCCTCAGTTTGTTTCCTGCGATTAAGAATTCCTTGTATCAGTGAGATATTATGATACATGTTTTTCTCAGATTGACTTATTTCGCTTAGCATAATACCCTCTAGTTCCATCCACATTGTTGCAAATGGCAAGATTTCAGAATTTTTTGATGGCTGCATAATATTCCATTGTGTGTGTGTATATATATATATCACATCATCTTTATCCATTCATCTGTTGATGGACTTCTTGGCTCTTTCCGTAGTTTGGCTATTGTGGACATTGCTGCTATAAACATTGGAGTGAATGTACCCCCTCAGATCCCTACATTTGTATCTTTGGGGTAAATACCCAGTAGTGCAATTGCTGGGTCGTGGGGTAGCTCTATTTTCAACTGTTTGAGGAAGCTCCATACTGTTTTCCTGAGTGGCTGCACCAGCTTGCATTCCCACCAACGGTGTAGAAGGGTTCTCCTTTCTCCGCATCCTTTCCAACATCTGTTGTTTCCTGACTTGTTAATTTTAGCCATTCTGACTGGTGTGAGGTGGTATCTCATTGAGGTTTTGATTTGGATTTCCCTGATGCCGAGCAATGTTGAGCACTTTGTCATGTGTCTGTTTGCAAATATCTTCTCCCATTCTGTCAGTTGTCTTTGGGTTTTGTTGACTGTTTCCTTTGCTGTGCAAAAGCTTGTTATCTTGATGAGGTCCCAGTAGTTCATTTTTACCCTTGCTTCCCTTGCCTTTGGTGATGTTTCTAGGAAGAAGTTGCTGCAGCTGAGGTCGAAGAGGTTGCTGCCTGTGTTCTCCTCTAGGATTTTGATGGACTCCTGTCTCACATTTAGGTCTCTCATCCATTTTGAGTCTATTTTTGTGTGTGGTATAAGGAAATGGTCCAGTTTCATTCTTCTTCTGCATGTGGCTGTCCAATTTTCCCAACACCATTTGTTGAAGAGACTGTCTTTTTTATTCAAGAGAAACTAAGGGCCACAAAGTAAAATTTTATAAGAAAGTTACTATGTATAGTAGGATAAGGACACCCAGAATAAATCTAACATTAATGTACAATAAATATATAAGGAAAATTATTAAATTTTTTTGAAAAACCTTTTAAAAATTGTAAATGAAGAGCAATTACAGGTTCATTGATAGCTAATCAATATAGTTAAAGGGATCAGTTCACTTTATAGTGGTAAAAAATTTAAAAAATTGTCTATCAGATACATCATTTGCAAATATCTTCTCTGATTCTGTACTTTGCCTTTTAGTTTTGTTGATTATTTCTTTCACTCTGCAGAAGCCTTTTATTTTGATGAAGTCCCAATAGTATATTTTGCTTTTGTTTTCCTTGTCTAAAGAGACATATCTAGAAAGATGTTGCTATAGCTGATGTCAAAGAGGTTACTGCCTGTGTTCTCCTCTAGGATTTTAATGGTTTCATGTCTCAAATTTAGGTCTTTAATCCATTTTGAATTTATTTTTGTGTATGGTATAAGAAAATGGTCCAGTTTCATTCTTTTACATGTTGCTGTCCTTTCCCAACACCATTTGTTGAAGAGACTGTCTTTTTCATATTGGATATTCTTTCCTGCTTTGTTGAAGGTTAACTGATCACATAGCTGTAGGCTTCATTTTTGGGTTTTCTATTCTGTTCTATTGATCTATGTGGCCGTTTTTGTTTTGTTTTGTTTTTAAGATTTTATTTATTTATTTGTCAGAGAGAGAGAGAGAGCGCAAGAAGTTGGAGTGGCAAGCAGAGGGAGAAGCAGACTCTCCACTGAGTAAGGAGTGTGATGTGGAACTTGATCCCAGGTGCCTGGGATCATGACCTGAGCCAAAGGCAGACGCTTAACCAATTGAGCCACCCAGGTGTCCCTATGTGTCTATTTTTGTGCCAGTACCACACTGTCTTGATCACTACAGCTTTGTAATATAACTTGAAGTCCAGAATTGTGATGCCTCCAGCTTTGCTTTGCTTTTTCAAGATTGCTTTGGCTATTCGGGGTCTTTTGTGGTTCCATACAAATTTTAGGATTTTTTTTTAGCTCTGTGAAAAATGTTGTTGGTATTTTTATAGAGATTTCATTAAATGTGTAGATTGCTTTGGGTAGGATAGACATTTTAACAATATTTGTTCTTCCAATCCACGAGCGTGGAATGTCTTTCCCTTTCTTTGTGTCATCTTCAATTTCTTCCATCAGTGTTTTGTAGTTTTCAGAGTAAAGGTCTTTTACCTCTGGTTAGGTTTATTCCTGGGTATCTTATGGTTTTTGGTGTAATTGTAAATGGAACAGATTCCTTCATTTCTCTTTCTGCAGCTTCATTATTGGTGTATAGAAATACAACAGATTTCTGTCTGTTGATTTGGATCCTGCAACTTTACTGAATTCATGTATTAGTTCTAGCAAATTTTTGGTGGAGTCTTTCATATTTTCTATATAGAGTATCATGTCATCTGAAAATAGTGAAAGTTTGATGTCTTCCTTGCCAATTTGGATGCCTTTTATTTCTTTTTGTTGCCTGAATGTTGTGACTAGGACTTCCAATACTGTGTTAAATAACAGTGTTGAAAGTGGATGTCCCTGTCTTGTTCCTGACTGTAGAAGAAGAGCTCTCAGTTTTTCCCCATCAAGGATGATATTAGCTGTGGGTTTTTGTATATGGCCTTTATTATGTGGAGGTACATTCCTTCTATACTTACATTGTTGAGGTTTTTGGTTTTTTTTTAACATGAATGGATGTTATACTTTGTCAAATGCTTTTCCTGCATCTATTGAAAGGATCATATGGTTCTTATGCTCTCTTTTATTAATGTGGTATATCATGTTGATTGATTTGTGAATATTGAACCACCCTTAAAACCCAGAAATAATTCTCACTTAATTGTGGTGAATGATTCTTTCAATATTGTTGTATTTGGTTTGCTAGTATTTTACTTAGAACTTTTGCATCCATGTTCATCAGGGATATTGGCTTGTAGTTCTTCCTGCATTGTTGTGGGAATGCAAACTGGAGCAACCACTCTGGAAAACAGAATGAGTTTCCTCAAAAAGTTAAAAATAAAACTAGCCTATGATCCAGCAGTTGCACTACTGGGTATTTACCCAAAGGATACAAAAATACTAATTTGAAGTGATACATATGCCCTTACATTTATAGCAGCATTATCAACAATAGCCAAAGCCAAATGATAAAAAGCCCAAATGTCCATCAATTGATGAATGGGTAAAGAAGAGGTGGTGTGTGTGTGTGTGTGTGTGTGTGTGTGTGTGTGTGTGTGTGTGTGTGTAATGGAATATTCCTCAGCCATCAAAAAGAATGAAATCCTGGCATTTGCAATGACATGGATGGTGCTAGAGTGTATTATGCTAAGTGAAATAAGTTAGAGAAAGACAAATACCATTTGATTTTACTCATATGTGGAATTTAAGAAGCAAAACAGATGTGCTTAGGGAAACAAGAGAAAAAAAGAGAGGCAAACCAGAAAACAGACTCAACTATAGAGAACAAACTGAGGGTTGCTGGAGGGGAGGTGGGTGGGAGAATGGGTTAAATTGGCGATGGGTATTAAGGAAGGCACTTCTTGTGATGAGCACTGGGTGTTGTATGTATGTGATGAATCACTAAATTGTGCACCTGAAACTAATATTACACTGTAAGTTAACTAACAGGAATTTAAATAAAAACGAATAAGTAAATTAATAAATATGTGAAA
The DNA here is from genome assembly GCF_009762305.2 of Zalophus californianus. NCBI lineage: Eukaryota > Metazoa > Chordata > Mammalia > Carnivora > Otariidae > Zalophus > Zalophus californianus. Next base: position 37,605,087 of record NC_045596.1, read on the forward strand.
AAGAAAGAAAAAACAAAAAAGAAAGGAAAAGACACCCACAAGAAAAATGATCAAAGAACAATCAAATCTCAGAAATAAACACCTGAATTGATAACATATGCTTAACTAAATACTTACACTGCCTAGGAGTAAGTAAAGCAAAATTTAAAATCATGGTATGACACAAATTTACACCTATCACTTTGGCATAGGATAAAAGTGTTATAAAATCAAGTGTTGATGAGGACATAAAGGGATGTGAAATTCATGTGTTATCTATGAAAACATTATGAAGATAAGTTGATATTAGCTATTAAAATTAAGTATGTGCAGAAATTAAGAATCAAGGTGTTCTACCCTTTTGTATATATCTCATAATATTTCAAGCACAGGTTCATGAGGATGCACAAACAAGGACATTCATTATAATATTTGTGATAAAAGGGAATTAGGGGAGTCTTAGGAGCCCATCAATGGGAGAAAAAAAAGTTAAATGTTGAGAATCCAGTCAGATGAAATAAGAAATACCAACCAACAGAGAGGGTATGCAATTTCCCCAGAATTACATGATTATTAAGCAGTGAAGCCATTATAAACTCTTGTAATATCATTTCAGAGGTTGTATTTTTAGATAGACTTCTAGAAAAAAATAGTGTTATGTGAAAAATGTAAACAAGATGATGAAAAATACAGAGGAATTCCATTTGTATAAATTAAAATCAAATATATACTCAAACCAGCACTGAATATTTCTCAAGGATATATATATAAATACAGGAATATTAAATTCATAAGGAGTGATGGAGATGGATGGGAGTGGGGATGGGAGACAAGGCATAAAAATATTCAAATAAAATAATACAAGCAGAAGTGCTCAAGATGCTATTGTGTATTATTAATAGTAGTTAATATTTATTTTTCGGAGTCTGAAATATGTATCAGTAATCTATTGTTAAGATTTTTTTCTGATTTTGAGAAACCCTGAGTTCTAGAAAAGTAAAATTCAACATGGTACTCAAACTTATATCAGAAGTAGTTAACACTATATAGGCCATATGGATCACACTATGAGTCAGCCACAGTTTTATGATAGATGATAAACAGATGATAGAAAACAGTGATATATATACATGATACTATGATTCTGTGATCTATATGTACACACACACCCATTTTTACTCAGAACATTAGTGCTATTAATATCTTTATTTTTTTTTAAAGATTTTATTTATTTAATTGACAGAGAGAGAGAGACAGAGAGAGAGGGAACACAAGCAGGGGGAGTGGGAGAGGGAGAAGCAGGCTTCCCGCCGAGCAGGGAGCCCGATGCGGGGCTCGATCCCAGGACCCTGGATCATGACCTGAGCCGAAGGCAGTTGCTTAACCAACTCAGCCACCCAGGCGCTCCTCTTTATTTTTGTGATAAGGAAATTAAGGCCACAAGAATTTAAGTTAGTTGTCCATGTTTACACAGTGTGGTAGTCTAAATAATGCCCCTAAAGATGTCCACATCCTAATTCCTGGAATCTGTGAATATTGCCTTAGAGGGCAAAGGAGTGAATATCTAATGGCAAAAGATGTGATTAAGTTAAGGATCTTGAGATGGGCTGATGATTATTCTGGATCATCTGGTTGGACCCAGTGTGGTCACAGGGATCCTCCTGAGTGAGGCAGGAGGGTCATTGGCAGAGAAAGAAGCTCTGCAAAGGAGAAAGATGTGATTACAGAAGAGCAGAATTTAGAGAGATTTGGTGCTGTTACCCTAAAATGAAGGAAGGGGCCACAAGCCTAAGAAAGCAGGCATCTTCTAGAAGCTGGAAAGGGCAGAGAAATAGATGATAGACCTATTTTCAATTTCCAATCTGCAGAAATTTAGGAAAATAAGCTTGTGTCATATTAAACCACTAATTTTGTAATAATTTGTTGCAGCAATGGGAAACTAATAGAACCAGCTAATGTCAGAGCCACATTTCAATCTTATGTAATATTCTCCAACCATACCTACCTCAACTCAGTAATTTGGAAGATTCTTAGGTGGCACTTTACAGAATTATTATGAATATATTTTTCAAATGAAGTCCTCCAAATCTCCTGATGACTCAACTAAATTTGACCTTTGCAACAGCCAGTGGAAGTTCCTAACCCATGAAACTACATCATACTATGGCACAGAGATTAAAATATCCCTCTTAACATGTACCCAGGCAGCAGGCACTACTCGCTTTCCAGATTGCAACTTTTCTACTGATAACTGAATATATGCTAAGGCATGATGATGAACCCATCATTGAACTCCCCCACACTTGAAAAGGTCTGAGATAATACCTAAAAATTACATCAGTGGCATTTCAGAGTCATATTCTTATTGCAAGAAGTGCAAAGAAACAAGTAATGGCTTATTTAAGAATATTTCTGGCTTATTAGCACAATGTCTGGCACAAATTAGACATTAAAGCACTACTTGTTGAATAAAAATTATGACAGAATTATCTTAAGTGAAATTAATTTAGAAAAATTCATGTCATATATCTGCCTTCATTTCTATTGTCACGTAAATTTTTTATTTCATTTCACATATTAGAGAAGAACATGCTGCTATAATTACAGCTATTATAATGAATTTGAATGATGTTATTTTTCTTATCTATCATTTGGAGCTAAAAAAAGCAATGTGGTTTCACTTGAGTTAGTGCTAAAGCACTTACAATAGATGGGTATTATACTAAATATTATACCATTTTCATTAAATAGCCCTGGGGCTGCTTTTTAAAAAAATATTGTCAGTTGAGCTAGGAATTATAACTTTCTCTGTTATGTTTTATATTCATCATAAAGACTAAATTTAGAGTTAGAAGAAATGCAGTGTACTGCTTTAAGCCACTTTTGAGTATACAAATTGATAGGACTTTTCTTTAAACACAGTTAGCTTATAAGAAAGGAAATTCGAACTGAAAGGAAATTGAGTACAGCCATGTCTCTGAGTATCATGAATGCCTTCCTTATGAGGGACTGTTTGAAGAATGCTTCTTTCCTATAGGCTATTCAGTCGTTGTCTTAGGTCATGGGTAAGTATCTAGCTTTTTCTGCTTGCATGTAAATGATCACACAAATATAAATGGGTAGAGAGATTTAGTGAGAGATAACTTAGAGGTCTGAAAAAGCTGGGGATGCTGCAAAGAATTTCCTTAGGTAAATACAATCTTGGGAAATCCTTAGGGCCTGAACTGAGAATGAATTCCTTTATTATCTTCCTTTATTCCCCCTTGGAGTTTTGAGGCTCCCAAACACAGTCCTCTTGGAATTAAATTGCTCAGATTAAGATTTTGTGGACTCTATAGGTAGTGTAAGCACATAGCTCAAATCCCCACGAAGACAAGACTTTGGTTTGAAGTCTCCACATGATAATCTGTCTTTTTGATTATTTGTGTTTTACTGCCTGAAACTTAGTAAAAAATACAGCTTGTCATCTCTTTTTGTGAGCTAACTAAAGATGAAGCACTTTAAAAAGAGTCTTTGCATGAAGCGGGGGGTCTCAGTCTCAATTCCTCTCATCACATCTTTGCATGGGCCAAATGACTTGTCTTTCCTGGATGGTTGCTGTGTAACCTTCAGATCTTCAACCATCAACAGTGCAGCTCAAATTTAAGTTTCACAACTCCAATTTTAAATTATCTCTAAATTCTGGCACCTGAAGACTTTCTTTTTAGCTCAACAATAAACTGAAAGGGCAGTTATTGTATTTATCCAGTTTTTTCTATCTGGACTCCCACAATAGTGCTAATATTTAAAAAAATTATTTGTGTAACCTTATTTTTATGCCAGAATTTGGGATTAATCATTTTAGTATAACACTATCATAATTTAGTTTGATAGAAATATTTCAAAGTATTCGAAGAACCTACTTATATTATACTAGTAGCTCCTGATTTTTGTTAAAAATATTGGATTATTTTTATTGGACTAAATAAATAGTCATTATGACTACCTTTTAAATAATCTACCTAGGACATATCAGGTTAGTTTTCTTCTTGCTCAGCAAAATTATTGATTCAGAGATCTTTATACAAAATGTTACCAATTTGTAATAAATAATTGTATTTACTTTTTGCAATTTCTCAGGTCTTTTTGTTTTTGTTGTTGTTGTTGTTCTCAGCCCTACTAATCTAATTCCTTCCAGTTTGTTCCCCTAAACATATAATTCTATGGAATTCCACATTCTGAATTTACTCTGTGGTGGATGTCTGCTTTTCCCTGACCCACACACCTCTGACTTCTGAAAAGACAAACCAATTATTCTTAAGGAACATCTCATCTTTTACCTGATAGAGATTGCAATCAACAGGTCATGTTTGCTGCACCAGCTATGGTGGTCAAGTGACAGGCTGATTACCCCATAACTTCGGCCACAGTTATTTTTCTAACATGAAGTTTTGCTTGAAGAGAAAACTTTTCTTTTTACAGATAATACCAGAACTACTGAGGACATCTTCATAGCACATACATAATGCCTGCCTAAAATTAAAGCTAGCAAAATTTAAGCCAGAGCTGAAAAGACAGTTTTGTGATATTATGTGACTATGTGCATTAATCCAGGCCCCTAAAAGGAAATATTTTGAATATTTAACATACATTAGCCAAAAATTCCTTAAAAAAAAAGTTCTGCTTATGCAAAAAAAATCCATTTTTTTTCTTTAGCTGTCTTTATTCACTGTTTTAAAAAAGATTTTATTTATTTATCGAAGAGAGAGAGCACACAAGCAGAGTGAGTGGCAGGCAGAGGGAGAAGCAGGCTCCCTGCTGAGCAAGAAGCCTGATGCTGGACTTGATCCCAGGTCCCTGGGATCATGACCTGAGCCAAAGGCAGATGCTTAACAGACTGAGCCACCCAGGTGTCCCATCTTTATTCACTTTTAACTAGAATGTCTTCATAGACAGAGGTCAATTTATAACTGCATCCCAAATACCTACTCTGAGCTACAACCATGAATAGCCAGCTGCAAATTTATCATGTTCCTATTTTCCAATGGTCTCTACCTCATTGAATGATACTTATATTTATTCATGTATGCAAACTTAGGAATCACACTTGGCATCTCCTTTAGCTTGAAATCCCATATCAAATAGAACACTAATTTTTCATAATTCCACCTTTTTAATTGTTCTTATATCTGCTTTTCTCCATCTCCAGGACATGACACCAATTTATTGTAATATAATTTTCCAAAAAATTAAAACATGGCTCTTCTGTAAGTATAAAGTAAACAAATGTCAAGTATTTTATTCAACTCATTATTTGAGGGAAGTAATAAGAAGGAAAAACTGGTTCAGAGAACATTTTGAGGAATGAAGTATTTAGAATCCACCAAAAAAGACATTATAAACCAGATTTGCTGAGTTAGAAATAAAATCCCTACAAAGTTATAAAACTATAAAGTTTGGAGTTCTTTACTAAACAGAAATTTAGAAGTTAGCATATAATTCTATTGACTCCGAGCTCTTAATAGTGAGTATAAAATCAACCTAAATACATGCCCTTAGGTAATTAAATAATGCTTGTGTGAGTCTATCATTTTGCCTAAGTATCAATTTAAAATGCTCTTTTGAAGTATTCTTCCCATTTTGATCCAAGTAATTGCCAAGAATTATTCTCTAGCGCAAAAAGCTGTTCCTATGTTTTGATCCATTTGTTTCCCACAGTGCAAGCAGGGTAATTTTTAAAATTACAAAAAATTATCAATTTACTCTGTTCAACTCTCAATATCTGCATTTAAAACTATTAAGTGCTTTCCTTAACGCAGCCTACAAGATGTTGCCATTTTGGAGACTTGCCCGCATTTCTCATTTTAACTTAAAACACCCTTACTTTCTCCCTTGCTGTGCACTTGAGCCTCTTGGAACTTGGAGCTTACATTTAATCTTTTATTATACCATATTCCTTCCAAGAGTATAAGAATATATAGAAAAGTATAGCCTTTCCTCGAGGGGAAACACCTTTGCCTTGCTCTTCCCTTTAGTCTTGTGATGCAGCTTAACAGTAATTCTTTCAGCGTGGTCTTTGTGACTGCCCAGTCTAAATCAGGTTCTTTATTATGTGCTCTCACTATTTTTTTATTTCTTTCTTTCAGAATTACCATCTCAATTTTTAAATATACAGTATTAGTAGGTATATTTGATCAATGTGAATAGAAACAGAAAACTTAGATATTTAAAATCTCACATTTGATCACTATTCCCACAATGAATAATAGAATGAAAACCCAAAATCTTGTGTTCCAGTATTTTATGTTTAACTTATGTTAAATGATACTCAAGATTATATCAGAGGCAGTATAAATTATGTCAGATGCTTAGTATTTCAGACCACAAATTAAATGACTAATAAATGTATAATTATTTACTTTAATATAAGAACTCAGTTTTTATTATATTTCCTTTAAAATTTTTTTGTTTCTTCTATGTATTCCCTTATGACAAGCACCGTAAAATTTTTTTTCAGTAGATTGCATACATTAACTTATAACATTGTCTTAAGCTAATGATAAGCTTTCTTTTTTCTTTTTTCTTTTTTTTTCTTCTTCCGTTCCTCCTTCACTCCCTCCTTCTCTGTTTTTCTGCATTCCTTCCTTCCTTTCTTTTTCTTTGTTTCTTTTCACATATGTCTTTATGGATTATCTTAAATTCACTACAGTGTTCTAAACACATCCATTTATAGCACTGTACTTATCCACATATAAAACTAGGTTTATTATAAACAACTTCTGTAGTTGATTCTTTACAGAGTATATGAAATGTAGCTCTTATGTTGAACACATTCTTTCATTAAAAAACATCTTTGTCTGTATGCAACAGAATTCTATTACTTTTAGTAACACCATCTTTTTATGTGACTAAACGGACTCTATTCCATCCATGTACCAGAATAGTGAACACATCCTTTCAAAGAAATAACACTGTACTTGGGCGCCTGGGTGGCTCAGTAGGTTGAGCGGCTGCCTTCGGTTCAGGTCATGAACCCAGGATTCTGGGATCAAGCCCCACATTGGGCTCCCTGCTCAGCGGGGAGCCTGCTTCTCCCTCTGCCTGCCACTCCCCCTGCTTGTGCTCTCTCTCTCTTTCTCTCTGACAAATAAATAAATAAAATCTTTAAAAAAAATAACACTGTATTTATTCACATATACAACTGGCATTCTTAGAAATATCTTTTATACATGTACCTTTTCATAGTGTTTTTTATGTGCCACTCTGTGGATATCACATTATTTTAATCTAATAACACTGTGTGATAAGCTTAGTTAAACTCAACTTCTCAGTGCATTTTTCTATTGAATTTCATGAATGTGATGTAGCATATACTCATCTCTTATGTTCTGGAACATTAGGTCAATGGTCTATGGTCTATATTTTAAATGAAAATGCATACATATTCACCAATATTTATACAAATCAGTATAAAACAATTCAATTAATGTGGAAAACATAAAGAAATAAAAGCCAACTGAAATTTTATCCAGATAGATATTGCTAACATCTTTATAATTTTCCTCGTAGATATCTTTCTAAGTATGCATATCATTTACATAAATAGGATAAGATTACTAGTGCAATTCAATGACATTTAATAAAATATATTTCTTAACTTATAAGGTAAAATATATGATAGTTAAAATCAAATGGCAATACATAGCTTTTAAAAAAAATCAAAATAAAAAAAATTAAAAACAAATCTATTGTCTCATTTTTTCCTATTTCCTAGCTGTCATCCCCAAAGGTATCTGCATTTTAGTTGTGTTCTAGTCTCTCCACTTCCCACTATAGATATACCATATTTTTATTTAAATTATAATTTATTTAAATTAGTAGTATTTCAGACATTCTTAAGTTGGTGTCCAAATATATCCATGAATGGAATTCAGTAAATCTGTGAACTTGGATGAGGAAAATACTTCTATTTTCATTTCTAAGTTCTATCTAAAAATATGAATGTAGACAAAGAACCCAAATGTCTTAGGAGAATTGTGATTTTGCCACCAATAGGAATCATAAATACTTTTAAAATCACATTCCAATTGTAGAAATTTCAGTGTATCAACTATGTTCACCACTAGTTATTAGGTCTATGCTACATCTCATTAGTGGAATAAATAAAGAAGCACATATATAACTGTATCATACTTTAGATAATTCATAAACTATATTTAAATATAACTACTTTCCCATTTCAACCCTGTCTATGCTATTTTCTGCGTTTGAAAACATTGTTCTGAGAAAGGGTCCATAGGCTACACTAGACTACCAGAAATGTCCATGCTATGCAAATGTTAAGAAAACCTGACTACATTATTACCATATAAATTTTTTACAGCTGAATCATTAGAATATATTTACTTTTCTTGCTACTTTTTCCAAAATAATTTCTCTAAAATGCTAAGCTCTGTGCTTCTCAGGATTTGGGATCTATCAGGTTACTCCTTTCTTCAAAATCTGTTGCCCTCCCAGAACAAGAACTCTCACTGTTCTTTTAAATCCTGTTGCGCAACCAAATATGTGTTGACATCATTCATCCAGTCTGTTGTGTCTTTCTACTCTTGTTTTTTGTTTTGTTTTGTTTTGTTTTGTTTTTTTCCTTTAAGGACATACAAACACACAGAGGCACATATGGTCACAAATGATTCAATTACTTTTATTTTAGTTGTATTTTTTCGAGGAAAAAGAGATTAATGCTTTCTGTCAGTCTTCTCTGTTTAATTGTAATTTGTTAATATTCAGCTATCTGTTGCATGCATTTTCTCGTGTAAATGAATGAGCTACATTATCATTTTAATGGCTGCTTAAAATTTCATAATGCATGTACTGTCATTAACTTAACCAATCTCTAATGATGCACTTATGTGGCTTCTAAATAATGCTATTTTTAAAATGGTGTGATGAATAAATACTCTTGTGCATTTATATTGTTTTTCAGTCTGATAATCTCACTAGGATAAATTCCTTAAAAATAAATTTTTAATGGAAAAGAGTACACATTTTCTATCTGGACTCATACTGACTCTTCCATTTACTTGCACCATGTCCTTGAACAAATTTCTGAACTCTTCTATTTTTTCTTACATACATAAAAAAACTATAATAGCATTATGTTATTGGGTTGTTGATGTTGGTTTTGGGGATAATATACATTCATTTTCTCACAAAGAGTAAGTATTTATTAAATCTGACTGTTACTACTGGTGTAGTAATAATAATTGGTTATGTAATAATAATAATAATTTTGTCAAGTGGTGTTCCAGAAAGGTTGTATATTCAACTAATTTGATAGTGTGTTTTCTTTCCCATATTCATTCCAGCAATGAGATTAACCTATGCTTTTTCTTTAGTAAGTTGTTTAATAGTTTGTTCATTCTTTTCAATTCTGTTCCTTATTAATATATGAATGCTTTAATATCTTTCAGTCTTCATTGACATAAATATTATTTTTAACATTATTTTATTTGTCTTTCAAAATTTTAAATGACTTTTTGTTATTTTGTTTTGTTTTTGACTTTATGATTTTCTGTTGCTAAATATTTACAGGTATTTTTATTTTCCTTTAACGTTTTAAGATCAGTTAATAATAGCCTTTCCCAGTTCAAGGTTAAAAATATCTTTACTACTATTTTGTTTTACTAATTTTATGATATTAAATTCTACTTTGGAATTAGTCAAATTGTTATTACTTTACCATAAAATATAATGAATAATAAAAGTTTATTTTACTTATTATTCCAGATGACAAGAAAGTTATCCTAACACCAATTATAGAAGAATTTATCCTTTATTCCACTGAATAGGAGTTATGTTATGATGATATATTATAGTAAATATCTCTCTCTCTGGCATTATATCTGTACTCTCTGTTCTGTTGCAGTGATTGAAATGGAAGGCAGATAACATGACTTTCCTATTCAACATCCATCAATGCCTTTTGATATTGTTAACATTATCCCAGTTATGTTCACAAGGAAAGATCATCGTCAGGAAAGATTAGGATATGAGTCATAATAGCCCTATATCAATAACTATCATGCCATTGTTTTGCTAGTGTTTAGACAAAAATTAAGCCTATAACCCACTCCTGGTAAATGACATGTTGAAGGAAGCCTTTGTCTTTTCTAATACTGGGAACCATTACAAAAAGAATTTTTCTTTATACTCACACTTTTTCTTCAGGTTTTGCTGTTGTATAATGATATATTTGCTGTCTGAGCAGTGTATTATAACGATGAGGAAAAGGTCAGTCTTATTGAGACACAGATCCATGGCTGAGGAAGAAAAAATATTTTAAAACTGCTCACTTCTGGACATCTTAAGTAAATAATAGAAATCATAGTCATTTAAATCACTATCAAGCATTCTATTGCTTGCTGCCAAATAATACAGTTGTTTTATTCCTATGCTGATATCACACTGTTTTAATTATTAAGACCTCAGTGTGATTCAATATCAGATATGAATAACTTCCTACAATTTATGCTTCTTAATTTTGTTGTTCTCACATTCCACATGAGTATTTTTAAAGTAGGACTTTAGAGTATTTCTTTTAGGTCATAAAAAAGATTTTAAATGGTGTATTAGGAACTTGAATAGAATTATAGTGAAGGGACATCTTGGTGGCACAGTCGGTTAAGCGTCTGCTTTCAGCTAGGGTCATGATCCTGGGGTCCTGGGATCGAGTCCCACATTGGGCTCCCTGCTCAGCGGGGAGCCTGCTTCTCCCTCTCCCTCTGCCTGCCGCTCCCCTTGCTTGTGCTCACTCTCTCTGTCAAATAAATAAATAAAATCTTTTAAAAATAGAATTATAGTGAATATATTTTTGATTTATAAAAATGAGTATTTTTAGAACATTTATATTTTCTGACTAGGGATAAAATATGATTCTCAACTATTAAAAATGGGCTCTTATGTAAATTATTAAGGTTTTATAACTTCCTTTATATAAGCTAGATTAAAAATATCCAAGAATTTATTTTGATTTTCATATAAGTTCTAACTAGTTAGGTGACTTATTTCTCATATAGCTATTCCTTTATTTTTTATGTTTCACAATCACACAAAAATAACATCCACACATAGTAATAATTTCAACCATTCTTGTATGATTGTATTTCATCTTACTGTGTTAGTGAATACTTCCACATTAATGTTAAATATCAGTTAAGCAATAAATTCTTGGTTTTATTCCTGATTTCAATGGAAATGCTTTGACTCTATTTCCATTAGGCAAAATATTGTTTTTTATATTGAGATATATTTTTGCAATCATTTCAAGTATATATCTAGATAACCCTATTTTGCTATGGGTTTTAAAAATTTTTTTATAGGGGCACCTGAGTGTTTCAGTCTGTTAAGCATCTGCCTTCAGTTCAGGTCATGATCTCAGGGTCCTGGGATCAAGCTCCACATCGCAACGGGCTCCTTGCTCAGTGAGGAGTCTGCTTCTCCCTCTCCCTCTGCTCCTCCCCACCCCTGCTCATGCATTTAATATTAAAAATATTTTATGATTAATATTCTCTGTGCCTGAAAATATTAAAAATAAAATATAAAAACAAAATTTAAAACTAAGTTAATATTTCTTTCCTTTTTCACATGGATCATAATTCAGCCCATGAATCTGAGTTATCATCATTAAAACACAGATCAAGCCTGCTTTTTGGCCTGATCAATAGCAATGCAGTCAAATATAGTGCTAATAATATTACTAACGTTTGTAGAGTGATTGCCATACTCAGACACATGTTACCAGGATTATCTTATTTAGTTTTCTAAAATCTCTTAGAATAAATTTATTTTCCCTAGTATACAGATGAGAAAATCAAGGATTATAGAATTTAAATAATTTACCAAATTTTCTTTGAGAACAAAATGCAGTTTTAACTGTTCTACCATTCTCCATCAGAATTTCTGTTTTTATATATCACTATTTCTCTTATGTCAACTGTCCTTTGGCTGTACCAGTCCAATTTGACCATACCCCTTGGTCATTCCCTTCTACCTCCTTATGTCATCCCCTCTCTTCCAGTTTTTCCAGGATCATAATCACTCTGTTGTGTCTACTTTCAGCCCCTTGACCCCCCTCTCTCTTTATAGTCCTGGAAAAATGCAAACTCCAGGTAAATTCAGCCTTTCCTCTGCTCTGAACCTACCCTAGGAAAGCTGAGTGTGGCAAGAGAAAACTACAGCCATGCTGTCAGGGCTCACTTTAAATTCATGACCACCAGCTAAAGCTTGCCCTGAGTGGTGCCAGGTAACCTTATTTCAGCTTTCTGCTGCACTGACTCTCACACACTTCCAAAAAATATATTCCACATCTTTTCCTCTCATTAAATCTCCAAACTCCACTCCCATAGTCCTTTTCAACTAATCATATACTGTCTTTCTGACTAAAACTTTGGGAGCCAGGATGAGAAAACTTTAACACAGTGCCACCAGCACATTCCCTTCTGTTAACAAAGTTAATCCATCTGGGCTCCTATCTAAGACAAACTTCTCCACTTGTGTCCATTATTCTGTCCTTTCCTTCCTACTCAAGGACATATATCTAGCAATTCTCTGTCTCTGTCCTACATCATCTTTTTCTTTTCCCCCTACCCACTGGAACTTCCCCAACAGCACGGAAACCTGCTTTAATTTTTGAAAAATTTTCAAAATTCTTACATGTCTTAATTTTCTCTGTGATTTGCTACCACGTTTCTATTCCCTTGATCTTAAAATCCTCAAAAGAATCACCTATGCTCTGTGTCTCCAATTCCTCTCTTGCCATTCTTTATTGCAGCTATTTTAATAAACTGTTTTCCACTACTACACCATTGAAATTGCTTTGCAAAAACATCAGTGGCCTTCAGATTGGCAAACACTCTATCTTTATTGTAGTTGACAGAAAATTGGACATAGTTAATTACCTGTACCCTCTCTGGTAGGTATTATTTTTTCACTGGGCTTCCAGGTCATCTATCTTACTGCCTTCTCCTAAGTCTCCTTTTGCTTCTCTGTGACTTCTTAATGGGGGAGAGTTCCAAGGCTTGGTGATTAGATCTTGTCTCTTAACCATCTACATGTACTCTCTTGGTGATCTCATGAAATTGTATTGCTTTATTTTTTTATTGTTTTTAAGATTTTATTTATTTAGGGACACCTGGGTGGCTCAGTCAGTTAAGCGGCTGCCTTCAGCCCTGGTCATGATCCCAGGGTCCTGGGATCGGGTCCCACATCGGGCTCCTTGCTCAGCAGGGAGCCTGCTTCTCCCTCTCTCTCCCTCTGCTTGTGCTCTCTCTGTCAAATAAATAAAATGTTTAAAAAAAAGATTTTATTTATTTATTTGACAGAGCAAGAGAGCACAATCAGGGGGAACAGTAGAGGGAGAGGGAGAAGGGGGCTCCCTGCTTGGCTCGATGCGGGGCTCGATCCCAGGACCCTGGGATCATGACCTGAGCTGAAGGCAGATGCTTAACCATCTGAGCCACCCAGGTGCCCAGAAATTGCACTGCTTTAAATATCGTATCTGAGCTGATGTTCCTATAATTTATATCACCAACCTAAAACTATTCCTTGAACTCTCGGCTGATATATTCAGCTATTCCCTTGGCATCTGTTAAAGGTGTCTAATAGGTGTTGTAATCTCACCATGTCAGAAAGCAAATTCTTTTTCATTTCTCTCAAACTGGGCCTTCTTCCTTCAGTTCTTCTCATTTTAATTATATACTACTCCATAATGTTAGTTACTAGGGACAAAACTTAGATTCATTCCGAGTCTCCCTTTTCCTCAGACCTTAAATTCAATCCATCAGCTGCCTATTTGCTCTGCTTTCCAAAATGAATTCAAAATTCTACCACTGCTCAACAGCTCCACGTCTGTTTCTTGATATATTCTCCCATCATTTCTCATTAGATTATTATTGTTACCTTGTAATTCTTCTCCCTAACTGTTCCCTTGTATTTATCTTTGAAACATAGCACATAGAATGATCTTTTACAAATCCATTTTATGCTATTATTCTTTCAAATACCTACCCTCTAGTTCTTTTCAGTATCAAGCAGTGAAGAACAGGAGTCTGTATGGAGCCTGCCCTTCACGATACCAGTTACTTTTCTCATTTTATATCCTCCACTTCCTGTACTTTTCTGTTCCAAAAATTTGTCTCCTTGCTATCCTACAGTACATCTGCAGCTGATAGTTTTACTTTCAATGTCTCCCTCTCACAAACCAAGTACAGACAGTCCCCAACTTATGATAGTTCAACCTACAATTTTTCAACTTTATGGTGGTGTGATGGTGATACACATTCAGTAGAAGCTGAACTTCATATTTTGAATTTTGATCTCTTCCTGGCCTAGCAACATGTGGTAGGATGCTCTGCCAATGCAGGGAAGGGGCAGCAAACCACAGCCCCCAGTCAGCCACATGGTCATAAGAGTAAGTATCTGATACATTTACAACTATTCTGTATCCATACAACCATTCTATTTTTCACTTTCAGTGTGGTATTCAACACTTTATTATAAAATGGGCTTTGTGCTAGATGATTTTACCCAATTGCAGGCTAATGTAAGTATTCTTGTTTAAGGTGGGCGAGGCTAAGCTGTGAAGTTCAGTATGTTAGGTGTGTTAAAATGCATTTTCAGCCTAATAATATTTTCAATTTACAGTGAGTTTATTGGGACATTCCCCATCATAAGTTGGGGAAGATCTGTGCATCTTATTCTATCCCTCCCTTATGCTTTCTCTGTAGCACGCTCACTATGTGTTATATACATTTTTACCGTGCAATTCCCCTAGTAGGGAAATGTTTTAAAAACATTTAAAAACCTGTATAATATTAGTGCAGACCAATCATAGTGAATGCTTTATATGTCTATCACTGGAATCCCCTATTTTGTCAGGAGTTACTCCTAGAGGCTCTGTATCATTTGGAAGTTGTGGTTGAGGAGATCCTCAATATGTCAGGGTAGCTAAGAAAATGGAGGGCTGGATGTGACAAAATAGCAGACAATAAAATAATTTGCTATTTCAGAAATAGATGTGTCAATATCAGAGTATTGAGGTAAATTATCAGTCTAGAGATAGATCTTGATCAATACAGATGACAAATTTCCTAGGCAAATTGATATTCAGTAATTAAAAAGACAAGGAAATTTTTCTCAGGCATTTGGAAAATTGTACTTTCAATAATCACTTTTTTAAAACCCACGTCAAACATTAAACACTTGCTTAGATGGTAGAATTTCTGATCTTAAAAAAAATAAACACAGGGCGCCTGGGTGGCTCAGTCGGTTAAGTGAATGCCTTCAGCTCAGGTCATGATCCTGGAGTCCCGGGATCGAGTGCCACATCCGGCTCCCTGCTCAGCAGGGAGTCTGCTTCTCCCTCTGACCCTCTTCCCTCTCGTGCTCTCTATCTCTCATTCTCTCTCTCTCTCAAATAAATAAATAAAATCTTTAAAAAAAATAAGCACAATGAAATGTATTTTGAACACCAGAACTTAATGAGTTAGTGGGCTCGAAATAGTCTTCCAGACCTAAAATTCCTGTTAGTTTACAGATAGGTTATATTCTGAAGAACTTTTAAATTTTTTTCCCCAAAACTGTTCATTAAGGATTAAGATGAACAACCTTGATGTAAAATAAACTATTCTTGGAAATTTGGCAATTCACCCTTTGTGAAATTATGCTTTCAACTGATTGCCTTTGTTTTCTAATACACAAAATTGCCAACTGTTGTGTATTTCCCTGCAACAGCTTTTTATTTGTTCTTAAAGCTTGCAGTTGTTGAATTGTTTTTTTAATTATTTTAAAGTCAAAGTGTACATTCTAAAAGTTAAAGTATTTTCATTTACTTGAATATGCTGCTTAACTCCTTTTCTTCCTAAAGCCTTCCTTCCTTTGTTTATTCCTTTCTGTAAGTAGCCCCGTATTGCTCTGATAATAGCGTAACAATCATGGACCTCTTCTGTGTAGATGGGCTGTTTTGCTTGACTTGAAATCCAAATAGAAGCTTTATAAAAAACAAATATTATTAAATGTAAAGTAGGTGAAGTACTTGCTGTTTTTCATCTGTAAGGGAAAAGACTGGGTTAGAATGTCTGCTTTCAGGTGGCAGCAGAGTATGCTACTTTTCTTTAAATTTGAACCCAGGAAAGAAAATTTGCCTAGTATATATGAGTAATACAGTATGCAGGACAAAATATTAGTGTTTAATGACCTGTTACATACATACTAAAATTAATTTCATTTATATTTACAACACTTAATGGTCACACTTTTCCAGCAGTGATCATTTCAAAATACTCAAAGTATTGCATGATAAATGATTATAAGTAAAATAAATTACAATAGCTTAGGAAGAAATATGTTTTGTTATGGACAGTCAGAAGATTCATTTTTGGTAAATACATCTCTGAAATCATATTTCAAAATATCACCTGGCCATGTTTAAACATTGTTATTTTTCATAACCTTCTCACTTATTACCATTTCTGTACTGGATACAACTCTAGTGTTTATACATCTTGATATATACATATGTATATGTACACATATATATGCACACATTATTTATCTTTATCTTTCTATATAATATATATAATCAAATTTTATAGTGTTCACTCAGTTTATTTTTTAAATTTAAATTCAATTAGCCAACATAGTACATACTTAATTTCAGATGTAGTGTTCAATAATTTATCAGTTGCTTATAACACTCTGCTCATCACATCATGTGCCCTCCTTAATGCCTATCACCAAATTACCCCATCCCCCCACCCACCAGCCCTCCAGCAACCCTCAGTTTGTTTTCTATAGTTAAGAGTTTCTCATGGTTTTTCTCCCTCTCTGATGACTTCCCAGTTTTCCCTCTCTTCCCTTATGATCCTCTGCACTGTTTCTTATGTTCCACATATGAGTGAAACCATATGATAATTGTCTTTCTCTCATTGACTTATTTCACTAAGCATAATACCCTCCAGTTCCATCCACGTCATTGCAAATGGTAAGTATTCATCCATTCTGATGGCTGAGTAATATTCCATTGTATATATGAACCACAATTTCTTTATCCATTCATTTGTCTATGGACATCTTGGCTCTTTCCAGAGTTTGGCTATTGTGGACATTGCTGCTATGAATGGGGTTCAGATGTTCCTTCTTTTCACTACATCTGTATCTTTGGGATAAATACCTAGTAGTGCAATTGCTGGGTGGTAAGGTAGCTCTATTTTTACCTTCTTTTTTTTTTAAGATTTTATTTATTTATTTGACAGAGAGAGACACAGCTAAAGAGGGAACACAAGCAGGGGGAGTGGGAGAGGGAGAAGCAGGCTTCCCACAGAGCAGGGAGCCTGATGCGGGGCTCCATCCCAGGACCCTGAGATCATGACCTGAGCTGAAGACAGACGCTTAATGACTGAGCCACCCAGGTGTCCCTATTTGTAACTTCTTTAGGAACCTCCATACCGTTTTCAAGTACCAGCTTGCATTCCCACCAACAGTATGAGGGTTCCCTTTTCTCCACATCCTCGCCAACATTTGTTGTTTCCTATCTTGTTAACTTCCTTTGTGGGGGAGAACTCAGTCATATTTTTTTTTTCGTTTTTTTATCTGAATAGGAACAATGCATTTTATTTTTTTTTTTTTCCAAGCCACACATTTATTGTTATGTTAATCACCATATATTACATCATTAGTTTTTGGTGCATCAGTCATATTTTCAAATTCTTTTCTCAACACCTGCATGATGCTCCACTGTCTCTTCAAAAAAGCTAATATTCAATTTATTTTAGAGTTATTTGTGATATTTGACTTTCTTATAATATTTCAAAGTCCACAGTTCTTTACTCCCTTCCTTTTAGTACTTATTCTTGCAGCACTAGCTCTAGATTTCGGGTCAGAGAGATTATAATTAAAATCCCAAAAATGTTGCTAGTTGAATGGCCATGCAGATATGCTCTAGTTCCTGTGGATCTAAATTTCTTCATTTGTAAAACAGAGTTGAACTCCTCTTGTAAGGTTGTGAAATAACTGGAATTGTCTGAAAAAATGCAGAATTCAACAGATTATTATGCTATGTACTTCACAGATGAACATTTTAATTTACAATCTATCTTGTTCATAAATGAAAATCTAGTAAAGTAAGTTATAGATAAGAGGCCATGGCATTAAGCAGAGTAAGGACAGAATGGATATGTGTCTGAGGAAAGTCCATCTTTAGGGACCATGGCATTAAGTACATAGTACTCTACAGTCAATGAATTGGGGAACTTATTGTGAGTATTGATGTGTTAAGTTTTCCACACTAGTTATTTATAAGAATAATATCTTCGGTGTATGCTATATCTATTATACTTAAATTGTGAAACAGAATATATGTATTATAATTTGGTTAAAAATATCATTGTATTAAAGCCTACTAAATTTTCAGGGGCATTTTAATATCCTTCCTGAGTTTTCATGCAATTTTACCTCTACATACCTTGATCATCTTGGTGAAAACACAAACTAAGCATAACTAATGGTTTTTTTTAAAGATTTTATTTATTTATTTGAGAGAGAGAGAATGAGAGATAGAGAGCACGAGAGGGAAGAGGGTCAGAGGGAGAAGCAGACTCCCTGCTGAGCAGGGAGCCCGATGTGGGACTCGATCCCAGGACTCCAGGATCATGACCTGAGCCGAAGGCAGTCGCTTAACCAACTGAGCCACCCAGGTGCCCTAAGCATAACTAATGTTAATAAAATTATTATTATTGTGTTTTAGTCTTTCTAGCTGCTTTTCCTATATCTCTCAATCTTTGGCTATGAACTTACTAAAAAAAAAAAAAAGACCAAGTAAATTTTTGGAAACATGAGTCATAGCATGCTATCCAGTGGCTTTTGACCCCTTTCTGAGTAAAAGCCAAATTCTTTCCATTTTCTGTAAGATGATACAAATGGTAACATCTCATTTGCGAACATTTATTGTCCTTACCTTCTAATCCTCTTTCCTTAGTATACTTGATTCCAGACACTCTTGAATAGAACAGACAAAATCCTTATCCTCATGGAATTTATAGTATAGCAAATTTAGGCAGAGAAAAATCACTGAAACAAATAAATATAAGATAATTTTATATAATGTATCAGTTAAGACTATAGTTAACAATACTGTATTGTACTTGAAATTTGCTTAGAGAATAGATCTTGTGTTCTCACCACACACACACACACACACACACACACACACACACACACACACATACACATATACATACAATGGTACCATGAGGTGATCGATTTGTTAACTATTTTGATTGTGGCTATCATTTTACAATGTATCAAATCATCATGCTGTACAACGTAAATATATACAATATTTATTTGTCAATTATACCTCAATAGAGCTAGAAAGAATAAATTTTAAAAATAGGAAAAAAATAAATCTTTAATTAGAGTAATCTGAGGCACTCTGAGGAAGTGATATTTGAGCTAGAGTTTTAAATGTGGATAATTTAGGAATAATGAAACCCATGGCAGAAGTGCAGAACTAAGAGGAAGTGTGTGGGCTATAAATGGTATAAAGCCAAGAGATTGTACTGTTGTCTATATTTTGTTAATGTTTTAAAAATCACATGCAAGTTGGTACAACCACTTTGGAAAACAGTGTGGAGGTTCCTCAAAAATTTAAAAATAGAACTACCCTACGACCCAGCAATTGCACTGCTGGGTATTTACCCCAAAGACACAGATGTAGTGAAAAGAAGGGCCATATGCACCCCAATGTTCACAGCAGCAAGTCCGCAATAGCCAAACTGTGAAAAGAGCCGAGATGCCCTTCAACAGATGAATGGATAAAGAAGATGTGGTCCATATATACAATGGAATATGACTCAGCCAT
Organism: Zalophus californianus; assembly: GCF_009762305.2. Taxonomy (NCBI): domain Eukaryota; kingdom Metazoa; phylum Chordata; class Mammalia; order Carnivora; family Otariidae; genus Zalophus; species Zalophus californianus. The sequence continues at coordinate 37,624,960 of NC_045596.1, forward strand.
CAGAAAGGATGACTACCCAACTTTTACATCAACATGGATGGGACTGGAGGAGATTATGCTCAGTGAAATAAGTGAAGCAGAGAAAGTCAGTTATCATATGGTTTCACTTATTTGTGGAACATAAGGAATAGCAGGGAGGACATTAGGAGAAGGAAGAGAAAAATGAGCTGGGAAGAATCGGAGGGAGAGATGAACCATGAGAGACTATGGACTCTGAGAGACGAACAGGGTTTTAGAGGGGAGGGGGGATGGGTTAGCCCCGTGATGGGTATTAAGGAGGACACGTACTGCATGGAGCACTGGGTGTTATACAAAAACAGTGGATCATGGATCACCACATCAAAAACTAATGATGTATTGTATGGTGACTAACATAACATAATAAAATATAAATAAATAAATAAATAAATAAATAAATAAATAAATATCACATGAAATAAACATGAAAACCGTCCATTTTAATTTTTCACCTTGCAATTTCAGGTTAATTTGTAGTTAAGCTAGCCAGACTCTTATATCAGTAGTAAGATATTTTAGATTCAAAAGAATACATAATATAAAACTTTCACAAAAGTTTTATAAATATGGAAGCCAAATGACAAGTGCGCAAAACTGAAATGGAAATCATATCTATAGTATGTTCTTATCATTGCATGTGTTTTAATGCAGTCATGATAAACACATTACTTAAGAACACGCATCTGAATTTTTCCAGCTACTTGAATAAATAGATTTGTGCTCATGATAAACGCATTACTTAAGAACACGCATCTGAATTTTTCCAGCTACTTGAATAAATAAATGGATTTGTGATCCAAAGAGCACCAGGGTGCTCTTTGTAAAACTTTATATGAACGGACATATCCAGGACCTCATTTTTTAAAATAGACAGTTGCAGAGCTGTAACATGCCATGTCAGTGACACATTTCTAAGATTTTTTTTTATTTTATAGTTTTTATTAGCATTTTTATTTTTATTTTTTTAATAATTTTTTATTGTTATGTTAATCACCATACATTACATCATTAGATTTTGATGTAGTGTTCCATGATTCATTGTTCGTGCATAACACCCAGTGCTCCACGCAGAATGTGCCCTCTTTAATACCCATCACCAGGCTAACCCATCCCCCCACCCCCCTCCCCTCTAGAACCTTCAGTTTGTTTTTCAGAGTTCATCGTCTCTCATGGTTCGTCTCCCCCTCTGACTTACTCCCCTTCATTCTTCCCCTCCTGCTATCTTCTTCTTTTTTTTCCTTAACATATATTACATTATTTGTTTCAGAAGTACAGATCCGTGATTCATCAGTCTTGTACAATTCACAGTGCTCACCATAGCACATACCCTCCCCAATGTCTATCACCCAGCCACCCCATCCCTCCTACCCCCCACCACTCCAGCAACCCTCAGTTTGTTTCCTGAGATTAAGAATTCCTCATATCAGTGAGGTCATATGATACATGTCTTTCTCTGATTGACTTATTTCACTCAGCATAACACCTTCCAGTTCCATCCACGTCATTGCAAATGGCAAGATCTCATTTCTTTTGATGGCTACATAATATTCCATTGTGTATATATACTACATCTTCTTTATCCATTCATCTGTCGATGCATGCTCAGAGATAACTAAAAAACTTTATTCTGAATTGACCTGGTAGCTGAAGTCAACACATTCATTGTCTATTTCAGAGTGTAATATAAATAAATTTTGACTCACCTTACTAGTGTTTAAGAAAAATTATATTACATTTTTACATTTAAATTTGAATCAAACAATGAAAGAATCCTGATGCATCAATGAAAAACACTAGAGGTTCCCTGAATCATAGTTTAAAAATTACTAGTGTATTTTAACTCCCTTTCAGAATACTTTTGTCTTTTTTTTTCAAAAGCCACACGATTCTGTCTATATTATTTATCACCTTCAACCTTAGTGCCATAATATATTGGCAGCTAAATTTCAATAGTCTATCACAAATATTTAGGAATAAATCAACTATGACTTAAATTGCTCAATATTTGTGTGAATGTTTCAAGGCACTAAAATAATACAATGTTGAGGTACTTCACTCTCACGTGCAATAGGAGTATGCAATAAGCTAACAGAGTTTTGATTATTGTGCTTACAATATAAAATTGTAGCACTTAAGACTGAACTCCATAGCACTCTTGAATGCAACCTACTGCCCTTGAAATATTAATAGAGTTGAAATTATAAAATTTCCTCTAAGGTGAGCTGTTTATATTCCTATCTGAATATCTGGGGATGTATCTGTTATTCTTCCAGATTACTGTGAAAATGCCTTGAAGAGGCAGATGTCTCTAAGGGGACTTGAGACCTTTTCAAGAGTTATGTCTGCAAGGTTTGAGTGGATGCAATGTGAGATGCCATCCTGTTTCCGATTATTCACAAATTGCTCCTCATTCTAAACTGGAGTATGCTAGGCAGTCTTTAAAAAAATCATCTCAGTAAAAGTTTAAAAAATCACAGATCTGTACCTCTGAAACAAATAATGCAATATATGTTAAGAAAAAAAAAAGAAGAACGTAGCAGGAGGAGAAGAATGAAGGGGGAGTAAATCGGAGGGGGAGATGAACCATGAGAGATGATGGACTCTGAAAAACAGAGGATTCTAGAGGGGAGAGGCGTGGGGGGATGGGTTAGCCTGGTGATGGGTATTAAAGAGGGCTCGTTCTGGGTGGAGCACTGGGTATTATGCACAAACAATGAATCATGGAACACTACATCAAAAACTAATGATGTACTGTATGGTGATTAACATAACAATAAAAAATAAAAAAAATACATACCATGTTGAATAGGTGTTTACTATTAGTACTTCAGGAATTGATTCTTGAAATGCTCCATCTGGCATGTTAAAAGTTTATACAGAATATTGTGCATAGATATTTCTGTTCTAAAAACACCCAGCTTCTACTTAAAAATACAACTATAAAAATCCATTTTTAAATACATAATTTCTAGAGTAAATCTCCCCATATGTAATTCTCATGTCTCAATGAATTCAAGCACAGAAAGTTAATGTCCCTTAACTTATTAGTCTGTTCCCCCACCACCACATTACTATTGGATGTATTCTTTTTACTCCATCCCATAACAATAAAACTACTCTATTTTTTGTGGTATATGCATTTTATTTTATTTTTTATTGTAGTAAAGTCAACACACAATGTTACATTCATTTCAGGTGTACAATGAAGTGATTGGACAAGTCTATACACTGTTCTGTGCTCACTACAAGTGTAGCTCCCTTCTGTCACCATACACTGCTATTACAGTATCATTGACTGTATTCCCTATGCTGTGCCTTTTATTCCTGTGACTTATTCATTCCATAACTAGGGGCCTGTTAAGTCCCACTCCCCTTCCCCCCTTTTTGCCCACATCCCCACCCCTTCCCCTCTGGCAACTGTAAGTTTGTTCTCTGTATTTATGGGTCTGTTTCTGCTATTCTAATTGGAATAAGTTAAAATTTTTTTTTAACTTTTTACATTAAAAAAATAATATCAGATTTTTAAGACAAAAACGGAAAAGTGAGTGGTTGGTTAACAGGTGTTTCAGGATTCCAAGAAGTTGATTTCAATTCTGGCTACACTAAGAATACAGTTCTAGTCTCAGCTTTTAACATTTAAAAAAACCAGCCCTTGCAAACTGAATAGTAATTTTTAGATAATTTTATTTTTGAGAATGATATTGTTGGAAAGATACTTGTAAGGCTTGCAGTTTGATGGAGAAGGTACGTACTGTCCTCATAATTCAGAGACCTTCATTGTCTCTCTCTTCTAGCATTTATGAGTTCATCTACAATCGGTAAATTATTTTCAGTTACACACTTTTAGGAATTAATACATTGGAGAAACTTTTTTTAAAAAGTTGTGCAAAAAGTAAAAATTAGGCAAAAGAATGCATGTCTTTCCAGAGTTAAAGTTAAGTATAATAATACTTCGTAATAATAATAAATATAAATAATAAAACAGGCCCATCTAAGAATTATTTGATTTTGTAGAGAAACATGCCTTGATTCATTTAATATTTTCTATTAATTTTGAATCAGACTCTCCAAAATAACATGATACCCTGAAGATTTTTGTCTGGTAGAAATAAAAATTATTTCTGAAAAATTATTTCAAATAGCCCCAAAGGTTATTGTTTCCTTGTCCTAAAATACAATTAACCACTTTTCTATCTTAATTAATAATCTCTTTCTAGAATTCATTTTTCAGTGCTTATACTTACTTAATCTGTCAAAATCTCTTTTAAAATGAATTTACTATCATGCAGTTACCATCATTCTTAGGTCCAGTATTTTGTTTTCTTATAACTTCCACATTGTGAGGAAGTTATTATTGCTTTGTAACCACAGACATTTTACTTAAAATATACTTTTAACATGAAATCTTATGCATTTGTGGATCATTCACACTGGGGGAAATCTTTGTTTCCTACTCCTGATTTCCACGAGGACACATTTTCCCTACAACATTGTAGCTCTCTCTTCTCCATACCCATGACCATGAAAAAGTGACATTTCTGACTGTAAAGTTTGGACAAAAGTAACTAGTTATGTTCGGTTTTCATATTCCCCTTAGGAGCCAGCTACCCATAGGTAACATATATGTCACTACTCTTCGGGATATGCTATCCCTTATCATGTGGAAAACAACTAACTCACACATGAGCCTTCCTTCTAGCTGAGTCTTTAACAGTCATAAAGGGAATATTCTGGCCTTCATCTAATACTTCTTGATTCATTCTTTATTCATTCAAAATTCTGACAGTTAATCATATTGGGTAAGCCCCTCAGAGTCTCAAGCAGTTTTTAATAATCTATGCATAAAATATTACTTCCCATAAAAAAATAACAGGGTAACTGCTACAGTGTTCTCATTCAATTATATTGTTGTAAGTCTCAGAATTAATTGCCTTAGTATTTCTTCAGGAAGCCAAATTAAATTCAGTGTGTATTAAAATCATATTATATCTGTAAGAAATAATTAAAGAATGTCTCCTTTGAAAATAAAATGAGATTAAAAATTCTGTAAATATTAGACTCCATGAAACCATCCTCTACTTGACTTTTCGACTTAGTATTTTCTATAACCAGTCACTGATTAAAGTCCATCAAAACAATTGTACAAGGAAATTTAAAATTAGCACATTCCTATTTAGTCCAGAGGGCAGCTATTACCTAAACAAAAAGATGTGGTTTTTTTTAATTTCCCAGAGCTTGCTAAAAGGGACTTCAAAAATACAGAAGTGACGTTATAATTAGGGTAACCAAGACTGTAGAGTTATTGGCAGGTTGAAAGTTTTCCTCAGAATATGAAGTTTTGCCAAGTGTTATCATTAGCCCTTAAAATAAACAAAAAACTTAAAGCCTCAAATATGCCCAGATATAAGATACATTTATCAGTAACATTATAAATTCCTTCCATCCATTCTAGAATAACATATGTTCAATACATTACAATAATAACATATTACAGTAATACACTGTAATAAGAGAGAATATTATTGAGGATTTACCATACAGCAGGTCCAGGGATAGTGCTGTGTGCTTTTAATTCTCACTATAATCTCCTCATTAAACAGTTATTATCTATATTTTAAAGATATGTATCCTAGGAAATAAGGAATTTAGGTATATTGTCCAAAGGTAATCAGATTTAAAGGGCTGCACAGTGTCTAAGTACAAAATGTTTACTCTTAAGAATAATACCAGGCTGCTTCTTTGTTATGGATTCCTCTACAGTAAAGGTCTAGGATCACAAACATCTGTAGGGAATCATCACAATCCATTCACCTTCCCTAGTGGCTGCTGAAGGGCCCAGGAAGGCAAACTGAAAATTCCATAAAAGCATCAACTCAATGTGGGGCAGATTTTGACCAATGTACCTGAAATAGGAGAGAATTGGTAAATTCTCTTTTCTTTCATACAATATCTCTAAGGATGTCCATTAAATTTTGGTTATAAAGTTCTTGTTACAAAACTGTGGCCAGTTCAGTAACATACTTCGTTATATTTGTGCTCTTTCCGTGCCCGACCTTCCTATTTCTCTCACTCTGTTCCTCTAGGACTTCAGACTCTAGGAAAGTGCAAGCACTTCATTTTATATCTCAAGCTCCATCATTTATAAGGAACATGGGATAAAATAGTGCTTTATCATATCTGCCCTACAATACCGGAACAGGATTCAATACCCCATTAGTTACATGACATCAATTCTAAAATGCCATTATTTGCATGCATGCACTCCAGTGTACAATGTTGAATGGATGGATATTTACACACACCTATATACAACATATAAAATGATGGGTGGGGTGTTACGATACCAATAAATAAACTAACATTAACTCAATGGTTATGTTTTATGTATATTTGAGATCATGCTATGTGTTTCACATGTTATTTAATCTTTCCAGCAAGTATGTGAAGGAAGTATTAAATTATCATTTTCACCTTTTTACAATGAAAAAAATAAGTCATATAGAGACGTTAACTAGCTCTACATATTCTCTGTCTCACTCTCAAAAACTTTTGGTCACCAATAAAATGAGATTTAATTTTGTCCCCCTTCCTTATCCTCCTTTTTCCTACCTTTAACTGAACCCTAATCATTTACAGAGATGTTTTCTCTGCCTTCTGGAACAACTATATCCTCATAGGGCTCTAGATTCAATTGCTGACATGCAAAATTATAGGATGTCAAGAATGATAAAGAGATTTTGGATATTTAGCAAATTTAGCAAATAAACAATCATGAAAATTATTGAAACTTGTCTTCATGATCCTGTTTGGATGTAAGAAACTGTATATTATTATTCCCCTTCTTTTTATATTTCTTCTGTAGTAATTCAAATGGATGCCTGGTGTCAATTAGGGGGGTGGTTCTACACTCAGAAAGAAAAAAAAAGAGAAAACATTCATAATTTTCAAAGTGGCTCACTTTTTACAATTCCTTTATTTTTATTCCACTTGTATTTGAAGAAAACTAATACTATGCAAAAGATAAACACATAGAATTATTTTATCAAATATCAAAGTGGCACAGTAGTTTCTCCATATTCATTTTTACCCATATTAAATTAAAGGATTCATAGATAGTCATATTATTAAGATACAGTATGGGGTGCTATAAAAATATTCTCAAAATGTAGAAATTTTATCAGGAAAAAGGTTTTGTTTCTATAATGTAGCAGTCTAAGCATAAGTAAGCCTGCCCTCAGATGGTGGCTGCATAGTTATAGGATTTAGGCATCTTCAATCTTGTCATTACTAAGCCTTCTTCTTGTCTCCTTATCTGAAGTTTATATATCTTTATTCTAATCAAGTAGGAAGGGGAAAAAGTAGAAAAAAAGAAAGAGCATGTGTATTTCTATTCAGGACATTTCACAAAGTTTGCCATTATCACTTTCTCACATCTCGTTGCCAGAACTTGGTTACATGGTCAGACATACCTAGGAGAACATTTAAAAATGTAATTATTACCTGGCTGATCATGTGCTCAATTAAAATTTCTATCACAATAAAACTTGCAAATATAAGTTCTAAGCTCTGCCACATTAAACAAAGGAAACAATGGTAAAACATTCAAGTCTGAAGATGAGTGAAACTCATATTAAAAATTTTAGGGAAATTTTCAATACTTGCATCAGTCATTGGAACAAACTCATTGTACAGATACAAGCTCTGAGGTTTTCTTGAATGGAACTAGGAAAAAAAATATGGCCACAACAATTATAACAATGACAATAATAGGCTTACACTAAAGTCATTTTATAAAAGGATATATGAAAAATAAGTAAACAAAAGATAGCTGATTTAGGCTATATTGATACTTTATGACAAAAGCAGTAATTAGAAATAAAGAATGGTACTACATAATGACAAAAAAGGTCATCACTAGATGATATAACTTTAAGTACATGTATGTACTTAATTACATGGAATACGTGAAAGCCAAAGTTGAAATATAAAAAAATATTGAAATAGCTCTCATCTTAGTGGAATATTTTAACACACATCACTCAGTGATTGATAGATTCAGATGACATAAAATCAATAGGGATAAAGCACAATCGAATAGTACCACTAAGAAATTTGATAAATGGACATCAAATGACATCAAACAATGCTGCCAAGAATTTAATACTTTTTTTATTGTAAAGAGGACATTTACCAAAACTGCATTCCTGGCTATAAAATGTGACATAACAGATTTGAAATAATTGCTTTCATATATAAAATATTGCCTTGGCACAGTACACCTAAGCTAGAAAATAATAGCAAAAGAAAATTAGAATAATCCTATGAATATGGAAAAATTTTAGAATTACCTAAACAACTAAAAAAAATTTAGAACCAAGGAAAAGTGATAAAAATAATCAAATTTTATGCAATGCTTAGAAATTCATATCTTCACATTGGGGAGGGTATATGCTATGTTGAGCGCTGTGAATTGTGTAAGACTGTTGAATCACAGACTTGTATCTCTGAAACAAATAATACTTTATATGTTAAAAAAAAAGAAGAAGATAGTAGGAAGGGAAAAATGAAGGGGGGGTATTGGAGGGGGAGACGAACCATGAGAGACTATGGACTCTGAGAAACAAACTGGGGGTTCTAGAAGGGAGGGGGGTGGGGGGATGGGTTAGCCTGGTGATGGGTATTAAAGAGGGCACGTAATGCATGGAGCACTGGGTGTTATATGCAAACAATGAATCATGGAACACTACATCAAAAACTAATGATGTATGGTGATTAACATAATAAAATAAAATAAAATAAATTCATATCTTTAAATATTTGTATTAGAAAATAAAAATGACTCAGGATTACTGGCATACCCACCTAAGCTAAAACCTTGGAAGATCTGATTAACAAACCAAAATAAAGAGGAAAATAAATGAATAAATGTAGATATATAAAATAATGAAATAGAAAAGTGACATTTAATAGAGAGAATTGGCAAATTCATGTTAGTTCTTTGAAGAATAAACTAAATAGATAAAAACAAGGCATGATTGGATTTTTAAAAAATATTTTATTTATTTATTTTAGGAGAGAAAGAGAGAGAAGGAGCAGGGGGAGGGACAGAGGGAGAGGGAGAAGCAGGTTCCCCACTAAGTAGGGAGCCCAATGGGGGGGGCTCAATCCCAGGACCCTGGGATCATGACCTGAGCCAAAGGTAGATGCTTAACCAACTGAGCCACCCAGGCACCCCAATACTGGATTTTAAAAAGAAAATAAAGCAATAAATATTTAGAAGAAAATACTGGATTTAAGTAAAAAAAATAAATTATAGATTATAACAGGATATTATAAAAGTAAATGGAAGACATTAACAAAAGGATGCATATGTAGAAATACACCATTTAATTAAAAAGACTCAAAAAATAGGAAACATGATAGTACTTTTATCAATAATACTATATTAATAGTTTAAAAATCTGCCCATTAAAAATAAACAGAGGCAAAAGTGGATTTATGCCAAGTCTAATAAAATATTCAGGAACAAATACTTCTAGTCATATTTAAAGTCTTCCAGGGGTGCCTGGGTGGCTCAGTTGGTTAAGCGACTGCCTTCGGCTTAGGTCATGATCCTGGAGTCCCGGGATCGAGTCCCACATCGGGCTCGCTGCTCAGCAGGGAGTCTGTTTCTCCCTCTGACCCTCCCCCCTCTCATGCTCTCTCTCTATCTCTCATTTTCTCTCTCAAATAAATAAATAAAATCTTTTAAAAAAATAAATAAAAAAATAAAGTCTTCCAGGAAATAAAAGGAAACAAGAGTAAATATTCTCTAACTTAACTTTGATATTAGTTTTTATACCAAAAATAGTTAAGTTCAGTAGAAGAAAGAAACTGCTCCAGGAGACATGTACAATAATAACTGAATTATTGCAGAAAGAAAGAGCTAACAGTCAAAATCTAAATAAAGAAGCTTAGGGGGCGTCTGGGTGGCTCAGTCAGTTTAGTGTCTGCCTTTGGCTCAGGTCATGATCTCGGGGTCTGGGATTGAGCCCACATTGGGCTCCCTGCTCAGTGGGGAGTCTGCTTCTCCTTCTCCCTCTGCCGCTCCCCCTGTTCATGCTCCCCACCCTTTCAAATAAATAAATAAAATCTTTAAAAATTTTTGAAAAAAAAAGAGGCCTAGAACCAACTCAAATGTCAGTACTATTCAAAAGAATAAATACTTTGTGGTAGCTGATCAAATTAAATATAATAGCAAACATGAATAAACTACACCAATGATTTTTACTATACCTGACACCTGTGCACTAAATGCTAATAGTACTTTTCTATCATAGTGAGAAACAAAAGCTTCACAGAATTCCAAAGTGCTCCCTAGGTGCACTGACCCCCCTGACTGAGAATCAAAACTTTTAACTGCATACATTAACAGAAACACACAACTTTAATTTATATGGTGATTGAAAAAAGGAAGTCAAAAAAGAATACATGATTCTATTGAAAAAGGTTTAAGAATAGAAAAACTATTGTGTTTGCTTAAAAATGTATAAATATGGGATTAAAATAGAAAAATACACAAATAATCAAAATTTTTATGGTAATGGTTAACTCTGAATGAAGAGGGAAGAATATGATCGTGTAAGTGTAGGAATACAATGGTATGTATGTAATGTTCTCTTTCTTCATCTAACTAGTGAATGCACAGGTATTTATATAAGCTGTCATATGTTTCATAAATTCTTCTTAGGTATGACATCTAAAGTTCTAAGAGCAGGAAAAGATTTCAAGTAGAGATCATCTGTGCTAGATGAAAAGTGTTTCAGGCCATTTCATGTGGAAGTTTGGGGAAGGAATGAGAAGATCCAAAGGACACTAGAGAAGTCAAACACATCCTACATGAACAATTTTTCATAAACACTGCATAGAGAGATCTCTCTTCATTACATTATCAGATTATTAATATATTTATATTATATTAGACTAATAGATTATTATTAGATTATTAATAGAAACTAGAGGTCTTTGCAAAATTTTACAGCTAAAAAAAAGGAAGCATGACCTTGAAGATGCAGTGACCAATTATACTGTTGACACTTAAAAGAATTAAATAAAGGAAAGGGAATCCAGTTTTAGAAAATAACTCTACTTTTTTATGTAATACTCTCAATAAATAAAAGATAAGATTCAAAAATAATAAATGATAGAGCCTGAGATCAAAAGTGAGAGAGTTAAAACTGTTTCAGACTAGGTATTTCTTCGTAAGTACCCCATTGGTAGCATACCATAAATTTTGACATATGGTATTTTCAATTCAAAATACTTTATAATTTCCATTTTTATTCTTTGACACACATATTTTATAGAAGTATATTATTTAATGTCCAAATATTTTTAGATATTCCAAAGATCATTTCGTGATTTATAATTTAATTCTACTTTTCTCAGAGAACATACTTCATAGAACCTGAATCCATTAATATTTATTGAGAATTTTTATGATCTGTAAGGTGTTGTATTTTGGGAAGAAATTCTGTGTACAATTGAAAAAGAACATTTGTCTTCCACTGTTGCTGTATGGAGCATTCTTTAAATCTCAAGTAGGTCAAGAGTTTTCTACTGATGATTTTCATTCTACTTGTTCTACCAGCTATTGAGAGGGAGAAATTGAAATCTCCCACTATTGCTGTGTATTTGCTTCTTTCTCTTTGATGGTCTATCAGGTTTTGCTTCATGTATTTTAAAATTCCATTATTAAATGCATAAATGATGAGGATTTTTGTCCCTTTGATGAATTGATCATTATCATTGTAAAATGGTCGTTTTTCCTCCAGAATCTACTTTGTCTGATATATCAGTATAACCTCTCCAGCTTTCTTTTGATGCATCTTAGAATGTTGTGTTTTTCATCTTTTTACTTTTAACTTGTCTCTTTATGGAAAATGTACTTTATAAACTATATACTATAGTTTATACTATATACTATAGACCCACAAATAGTGGGTCTCACTTTTTTATCCTGACAATCTGCCTTATTTGGCATATATATTTAATGTGATAATTGTTAGGGTTATGTTTATTTTATTTTTTAAAGATTTTTTTATTTATTTTTAAAGATTTTATTTATTTATTTGACACAGAGAGAATGAGAGAGAGAGAGAGAGAGCACATGAGAGGGGGGAGGGTCAGAGGGAGAAGCAGACTCCCTGCTGAGCAGGGAGCCCGACGTGGGACTCGATCCGGTGACTCCAGGACCATGACCTGAGACGAAGGCAGTTGCTTAACCAACTGAGCCACTGAGGCGCCCAAGATTTATTTATTTATTGAGAGAGAGAGGAGACAGAACATGAGCAGGAGGGACAGAGGGAGAGGGAATTCCAAGCAGACTCTGAGTTTAGCACTGATCCCTATGTGAGGCCTGATCTCAGGACCCTAGGATCACCACCTGAACTGAAACCAAAAGTTGGTCTCTTAACCGACTGCACCACCCAGACACCTATGTTAGGGTTATCCTTAAATCTATCATCTTACAGTGTTTTCGATTCATCTCATCTGTTCTTTGTCCACTGTCATTTTCTCTCTCTATTTTGCCTCTTTCAATTTAATTGACAATATTTTATGTGTCTATTTTCTCTTTCTTGTAGGTTTATTAATTATACTCCTTTGTCTAGTTAGAACTTAGGACTCATAGCAAATATCTCTAATTTGTCACACTATACCTTCAAGTGGTATCACACAATCTCACATATAAATAAGATCTTTACCAAAGTATTCTTCCAGTTTTCTCCACTTTGCACTTATGCTATCATTGTCGTACTTTCTTACACTTACATAGATTATGAATGCTACACTGCATTGTTATTTTTTAGTCAATTATATTTTAAATATATTTAATATTTAAAAAAATTCAATTAATTTACCCTTACAGTTACAACCCTGATATTCATCATTCGTGTAGATTCAAATTTGCATCTGATATCATGTTCCTTCTGCCTAAAGGACTCTTCCTTTTGTGTTTTTTTATAGTTCTGCTGGTAATGAATTCTTTCAGCTTCTGTGCATTTCAAAAAGATTTTGTCTTCATATTTTGAATAATATTTCACTGGGGATAGAATTCTAGGTTGACGGATTTTCAATAAGTAAAAGATGTTCTCTGTTGTTTTTTCACTTCCATTGTTTCTGATAAGAAATCTCTCAGTAATTTGATTATACTGCAGTGTAATTTGATTATGATAGGCCTTGATGAAGTGCTCTTCATGCTTTTTGTGCTTGGCATAATTGAGCTTACATTTATGAGTTTATGGTTTCTAATAAACTATTGCCAGTAAGTCTACCTGAATTACTGCCCTCTATGAATTGTTAATCTCTCAACATTTGACTTATAGCCCATGGATCTGTTGTATCTGGAGAAAAAAAAATCATTTCACAAAGTCTTTTGTAATAGAGAGCGTCAAATGAAAATTTTTTTATCTTCTTTCAAAGTTCATTACGTTTAAGAAGTAGTAATTTCAGATTTAATATTTTGAGGGGCTTTCATTCAATTCACTAGGAAAAAAAGCAAATTAATTTTATTTCTCCATTAGACCCCATATTTCTGCCATTCCAATACTGAACTAATTATAAGATATTTCAGGGGCACCCATCCTCATATAATTTCACACCTGTGATTCAGTGGATATTTCTACAACTTTTGCCTGTGGAATTGCTTTATCTAAATAACTTCACATCTACTCTAGAGCCAATGTGAGACCTCAGGAATGACTAATTCTTGAGTCTTTGTATAAGCCATATGAATCCAATTTATTTCCTCTATAGATATCTCCTTGAGAATTAAAGAGAGAATTTGATGCCTAAAGTTAGTCATAGTGAGCATTTGGAAGCTCAGGCAGAACTTAGATTCCTTGCAATTTATGGTAGTTAATATTTCATCAATGAATGTCTAAAAAGACACATTCATTTTTTTTTTTGAGTGGGAGGGGCAGAGGGAGAGGAAAAGAGAGAATCTTAAGCAGGCTCCACGCTCAGTGCGGAGCCCGAGACGGGGCTCGATCTCACAACCTTGAGATCATGACCTGAGCCAAAGTCAAGATTCAGACGCTTAACCAACTGAATGACTTATGTGCCCCTAAAGATACGTTTAATACATTAACCTAAACCACTATTACCAGCCCACTAGTAAGAAGGGTAACTGTATTAAAAGTCAGTCTTCTAAAGTGTCACCCTTGCTAATCCCCTCTGGACATGTTTATAATAAATATATGCCACTTTTACCTGATTATTCAATCAAATAATCTAGAACTTCTAGAGATAATGTTTTACTAGTTCAGTTCCAGTTACTATGTATATTAGATAATAAAGTTGAAAGCCTATAAAATTCTTATTTGAATAGTCACTTATGGTTGCTAAAAAGATACCATAGACTAGAGGGCTTAACAAAGCAAACATTTATTTCCCACAGTTCTGGAGGCTGGAAATCAGAAAATTGGAGTACCAGCCTGATTGGATTCTTGGTCAAGGCCCTCTTCTTGGTTTGTAGACAGCCACCTTCTCACATGGCCATGGCTGAGAGAGAGATTATCTCTCTCCAGTCTCTTCTTACATGGGAGTTAATCCTATTCATGAGAGCTTCACCCTTATGACCTAATTACTTTCCCTCAGGCCTTACCTCCAAATAACATAACATTGGTGATTAGGGTTTAACACATGAATTTTGAGGGTATACAAACATTCAGTCTACAGCATTATCATTATTGTTTTATTTTGATAGGTTTTAGAAGTTTTTATATATGATAATTCTAACTCTCCAATCACCTGGAAAATAAAAGTTATTTAACTGCATTTATAAACTTTTTCTGGCAAATAAATCAGGTTGTGCATTTTCAGTAGCACTAGTGATGCTGTTTGTCTTGTCTTAGATTCCTTGACATTTGTTCTACCATATAAAATAAAGCTTTTAAAATAATTTAAAACAAATTTACCATCAATTGTCTTTGTGACAATAACTTATATAAATGGATTTTATTGAAATTGCAGATATATCTTTACAGAATATAAGTGACCTTTACTTGTCATCATTGTAAAGAATACATCTCATTGTGTTTCTAGTTCTATTTTAATAGTGGGTAATGACATAAGAAAAAGTGAAGAAATTATGAAGTTAAGAGCTGTCTGAAGGTGACAGTTTTAAACAACATTCTCTTTGACCTTAGATTTCACAGCGCTGTTTTGAAGACAGGAGTTGGGAAAAGCAGCCCTTACTACTTGAAGAGAAGAACTTACAGGTAATTCAATTCCCAGATATCTGTTTTAAACATACACATTAAATCAGCACTAGTTATATTTGATTAGTGAATTGTCTGGAGCAATAATAAAGAGCATTTAGACATTTACATATTTGAGCAGGGCAAATTAATAGCTATGAAACAAACACTTTCATGATGCATACATTTGAAATATTTTATTTAGAACATGAGTATTAGACTTTATAAAACAAAGAAAATATAAGAGAAAGCAGACATTTTGTACTATGATACAAGAATTGACCCTAATCCTAATCCACTCAAGTCTGATCTAGAAGAAAAAATAAACTATAAAGAACAATATGTGGAATATGCCCATACTCATAGAAATGTATCTCTGGGAATAAATAGTTTAATTTTGTTTGGTTAAATCTTTCATCACTTTTGTTTTATAAAATCACATTCTCAAATATAGAAACTGTTGATCTAAATCACAATTATCAGGGCTCCTGGGTGGCTCAGTCGGTTAAGTGTCTGACTCTTGATTTTGGCTCAGGTCATGATCTCAGTGTCCTGGGATCAAGCCCCGTGTTGGGCTCTGTACTCAGCAGGGAGTCTACTTGAGATTCTCTCCCTTTGTCCCTCCCCCGGCTTTCTCTCTCTCTCTTTCTAAAATAAATAAATAAATAAATAAATAAATAAATAAATAAATAAATAAATAAAATTGAAATTTCAAATGGTTATCATCAGAAATGGTATTTCTTATTCAAACAATGAATCTAATTAATTAAGATTTGGTAATATGATTGTTATTACTAAACCCCAAAGCACACAAAAAAGTTCACTTACAAAACAAACATCTCCTTTTAAATGTGTTAGTATTCTACTTTTTCTTTCAGTACCATCTATGAAACCTAGCTATTGGAGATGAAAACCCTGCCAGAGAATGATAATATTAAAACTAATAAATAGAGATGTAAAAGTTAAGCTAGAAAGTGAAAGGGATTAATACGTGATTGTAAAGGGAAAAGGTGAAGAGTATTAGAATTCAGAGCAGATAATTCAGCAGGAAAACGTCTTGTAGCTCTGTTTGTAATTATTTTCTAAAATATTTTTCTATTAAATTAACATTGTGCAATTAAGTTTGAATTTCTTACCCTATACGCAAGGCTCTCCACTTTTATCTGTTATAAAAGTATCATAGCTCAGCTGTGGGCTGTTAGGACAGAGGCAAGAGAATAATTTGCAAGTATTGTACTAGAAGATAAAAACTAATCTAGGGCTAAAAATGGGGAAATAAGAATGCCCAGGACCCATTCCTCCACTGAAACAACAACTAAGCTGGCAATTACTGTCAGAATCAATTTTATCAAAACTCTGGGACCTAGTAAAATATTGATAAAACCCAGGGAATTCTTATTTAAGTGATACATTTTGATAAGATCATATTGGTATTTTGATTTGCATGCCTACCATCCCTTATCTCTCATCTCAGAGGTGGCTATATGGATGGCAGCCCATTTTCCTGGCATGTCTTGCTGGTACCAGAGGGGAAAATAGGGACCTTGTTGTCACTTAATTGTGCTTTTATGTTTTGAATGTCTGGCAGTGCCCTGAGGGACCACCACAGGGTCCTATATTATTCTTCTCACCTTGGAACTTGCTTAGGATTAGAGCAACCTTCTGCGCAGAATTTGTCAAAATTAGTTACAGATATATATTAGCCCCCAAATGCTGGCAAGACCAATCTGTTATGCATAGAGCAGTGTAACTTCCTTTAGCCATAGCATCACATGGAACCAGGTGGGTTGCAGAGTCATGATGTGAGGAGTAGTAAGACCCTCGTCACAGACAGCATGTACAAAAGCAAGGTTTGACTCCTGGGGTGATGGAAGAGGAGGTTTATAACAGTTGCCCATATGCATTGCACACAATCAAGCCAGGCTACACGTTTACTTACTTGAAGAGAAAAGCACACTAAGAGTTAGGTAGAAGCGTTACAGACTGGTGGAGACAAGTATGCTGAGAGCCTTAAAGGATCACTTACAAGGTTTAAAATAGATATAAAGAAAGATTAGGTCTCAGCATACATGTCTAAATTAATTAGTTGGTAGTGGTTGCATGGAGTATTATATCAAGAAAGATCCCAGGCGCCTGGGTGGCTCAGTCGTTAAGCGTCTGGCTTCAGCTCAGGTCATGATCCCAGAGTCCTGGGATCGAGTCCTGCATCGGGCTCCCCGCTCAGCGGGAAGCCTGCTTCTCCCTCTCCCACTCCCCCTGCTTGTGTTCCGTCTCTCGCTGTCTCTCTCTCTCTCTCTGTAGAAAAATAAATAAAATCTTAAAAAAAAAAAGAAAGATTCGAAGCCAAATATGGATCAAGAAGAAATGATTGCCATGGCTGATTAATAATGGGTAATAAAACATGGAGAGGAGTCTTTATTAAGAAGCATGGTATGAATGTTACATATTTGATATGCCTGATTTAGGACAGATGCTTATATGTGCTCACTGTGGACAAAGTGCTGCAGGGTGAGGCACTGGATTATCAAAAGCAAAAGTCATGGTCCTTACCATGAAGAACAATAGGGTCTGGTGTAAAAACATACACAAAAAGAAAGATTCACAAATGTATATGTTAGTTACTGAACAATGTGCAGTAGGAACATGGATATAGAAACTACCAATACCACCTAAGGGAGAAAAGGTTAGCTTCATAGAATGAATGATATTTAAAAGAATACATGAGCATAAATTAGACAAATTAGACATATTTTAATACCTTGCCCTGAAAAATTGAAATGGGTTCTATTTTGTGCAAGTAGAACCAATACTTTATAAAAAAATAAGTAATGGGCGCCTGGGTGGCTCAGATGGTTAAGCGTCTGCCTTCGGCTCAGGTCATGGTCCCGGGGTCCTGGGATCGAGTCCCGCGTCGGGCTCCCTGCTCCTTGGGAGCCTGCTTCTCCCTCTGCTTCTCTCTCTCTCTCCCTCTGTCTCTCACGAATAAATGAATAAAATCTTTAAAAAAAATATATATATAAAAAAATAAGTAATATAAAAGCACATTTTACAAACCTAGATAAATATTTTATATCATGAAAGAATTATATACTTTTATTAAAATTTAGAAAATTCAGATTTTTAAATAATTCTAATTTTAAATTTTAAAAACATGGATGTAGAAACAGTATACAATAAAATAGAAAAAATATTTTAATAATTATTTTATCAAATTTAATATTCTTTTATATTCTTCTGGTATTCTATCATGATAGCAAAATATTGTTAAAATATTTATATGCATTTTATTTATGTAGAGCTTTGTATATGTCTTTAATTTCTTTGAATAAGAAGTAACAAAACTTTATGGACCTTATAAAGATGCTGTGCTAAAATTGCTCTCAGGAAAATTGGACAAAATTATATTCTGTCTGAAGATATGTTACAGTTTTGGCAATGACCCAAATTCACAGGAATTGATTATCATTAAAGCCATCACTATTACATGTTTTGAACTATAAGATATATCATATTGTTTCACTTGGCACTTATCGATTAATAGTATGATTTAACAGCTTTCATATATTTATGTGCCCTTCCTCATTTTCTTCAATGAACATTGATTTACATACTGTATACCTTTTTATATTTGAAGGAGTTTTGTTATTAATTTGAAAGATTTTAAAATTCAGAGAGACTCATTGATCCTTCTTTTTTTTTAAATGTAGAACTACAAAAAATTCTAATAAAACACTATAAAATAAGCAAAAATAATTTAATGTATTATAACCTTACATATAACTTTATCCAAAAAAATGGTTTTAAAACAGCAATTAAGCAAAGACTTTGGAGTTGCATTTAATACAAATTTATTTTTAATTTTATTGTGTTAGTCTCCATACAATACATCATTAATTTTTGTTGTGGTGATCCACGATCCACTGTTTTAGTATAACACCCAGTGCTCCCTGCAGTACGTGCCCTCCTTAATATCCATCACAGGGCTAACCAATCCCTCCCCCTCTCCTCTAAAACCCTGTTTGTTTCTCAGAGTCCATAGTCTCTCATGGTTCATCTCTCCCTCCAATTCCCCCCCGCTCATTTTTCTCTTCCTTCTCCTAATGTCCTCCCTGCTATTCCTTATGTTCCACAAATAAGTGAAACCATATGATAATTGACTTTCTCTGCTTGACTTATTTCACTTAGCATAATCTCCTCCAGTCCCATCCATGTTGATGTAAAAGTTGGGTATTCATCCTTTCTGATGGCTCAGTAATATTCCATTGTATATATGGACCCCATCTTCTTTATCCAATCATCTGTTGAAGGGCATCTCAGCTCTTTCCACAGTTTGGCTATTGCAGACATTGCTGCTGTGAACATTGGGGTGCATATGGCCCTTCTTTTCACTACATCTGTGTCTTTGGGGTAAATACCCAGTAGTGCAATTGCTGGGTCATAGGATAGCTCTATTTTTACATTTTTGAGGAACCTCCACACTGTTTCCAAAGTGGTTGTACCAACTTGCATTCCCACCAACAGTGTAAGAGGGTTCCCCTTTCTCCACAACCTCTCCAACACTTGTTTCTTGCCCTGTCCATTTTTGCCATTCTAACTGGTGTAAGGTGGTATCTCAATGTGGTTTTGATTTGAATTTCCCTGATGGCTTATGATGATGAACATTTTTTCATGTGTCTGTTAGCCATTTGTATGTCTTCTTCAGAGAAGGGTCTGTTTATGTCTTCTGCCCACTTTTTAACTTGATTATTTGTTTTTTGGGTGTTCAGTTTGAGAAGTTCTTTATAGATCTTGGATACCAGCCCTTTGTCTGTAGTGTCATTTGCAAATATGTTCTCCCATTCTGTGGGTTGTCTCTTTGTTTTGTTGACTGTTTCCTTTGCTGTGCAGAAGCTTTTTATCTTGATGAAGTCCCAAAAGCTCATTTTTGCTTTTGTTTCACTAGCTTTTGGAGATGTATCTTGTAAGAAGTTGCTGTGGGCTATGTCAAAGAGGTTACTGCCTATGTTCTCCTCTAAGATTTTGATGGATTCCCGTCTCACATTGAGGTCTTTCATCCACTTTGAGTTTATCTTTGTGAATGGTGTTAGAGAATGGTTGAGTTTCATTCTTCTGCATGTGGCTGTCCACTTTTTCCAGCACCATTTATTGAAGAGACTTTTTTCCATTGCATGTTTTTTCCTGCTTTGTCAAAGATTATTTGACTATAGAGTTGAGGGTCCATATCTGGGTTCTCTATTCTTTTCCATTGGTCTATATGTCTGTTTTTGTGCCAGTACCATGCTGTCTTGGTGATCACAGCTTTGTAATATAGCTTGAAATCGGGCAATGTGATGCCCCCAACTTTGTTTTTCTTTTCAACATTTCCTTGGCGATTTGGGGTCTTTTCTGATTCCATTCAAATTTTAGGATTGTTTGTTCCAGCACTTTGAAAAATGTCATTGGAATTTTGATCGTGATGGCATTGAAGGTATAGATTGCTCTGGGTAGCATAGACATTTTAACAATGTTTATTCTTCCGATCCATGAGCATAGAATATTTTTCCATCTTTTTGTGTCTTCTTCAATTTCTTTCATGAGTGTTCTGTAGTTCCTAGAGTATAGATCCTTTACCTCTTTGGTTAGCTTTATTCTGAGGTATCTAATGGTTTTTAGTGCTCTTCTAAATGGGATCGTTTCTCTAATTTCTCTTTCTACAGTTGCATTGTTAGTGTATAGGAAAGCAACTGATTTCTGTGCATTGATTTTGTATCCTGCCACATTACTGAATTGCTCTATGAGTTCTAGTAATTTGGGAGTGGAGTCTTTTGGGTTTTTCCACATAAAGTATCATGTCGTCTGCGAAAAGAGAGAGTTTGACTTCTTCTTTGCCAATTTGAATACATTTTATTTCTTTTTGTTGTCTGATTGCTGTTGCTAGGACTTCTAGTACTATGTTGAACAGTAGTGGCGAGAGTGGGCATCCTTGATGTGTTCCTGACCTTAGGGGAAAGGCTCTCAGCTTCTCCCCATTGAGGATGATATTCATGTGGGTTTTCATAGATGGATTTTATGAACTTAAGGAATGGTCCCTCTATCCTATATTCTAAAGAGTTTTAATCAGGAAAGGCTGTTGTACTTTGTCAAATGCTTTTTCTGCATCAATTGAAAGGACCATATGGTTCTTCTCTCTCCTCTTATTAATGTGTTCTGTCACATTGATTGATTTGCAAATGTTGAGCCACCCTTGCATCCCGGGGATGAATCCCACTTGATCGTTGTGGATGATCCTTTTAATGTATTGTGGGATCCTATTAGCTAGGATTTTGTTGAGGATTTTGGAATCCATATTCATCAGGGATATCGGTCTGAAATTCCCCTTTCTGATGGGGTCTTTGCCTGGATTGGGGATTAAGGTAATGCTGGCCTCATAGAATGAGTTTGGAAGTTTTCCTTCTGTTTCTATTTTTTGAAACAGCTTCAGTAGAATAGGTATTATTTCTTCTTTGAATGTTTGGTAGAATTCCCCAGGGAATTCATCAGGCCCTGGACTCTTGTTTTTTGGGAGGTTTTTGATCACTGCTTCAATCTCGTTAGTGGTTATTGGTCTATTCAGGTTCTCAATTTCTTCCTTTTTTAGTCTTGGCAGCTTATAGGTTTCCAGGAAGGCCTCCATTTCATCTACATTGCTCAGTTTATTGGAATTTAGTTGTTGATAATAATTTCTAATAATTGTTTCTATTTCCTTGTATTAGTCGTGATCTCTCCCCTTTCATTCATAATTTTATTAATTTGGGTCCTTTCACTATTCTTTTGGATAAGTCTGGTCAGTGGTTTATCAATATTATTAATTCTTTCAAAGAACCAACTTCTAGTATCATTGATCTGATCTACTGTGTTTCTGGTTTCTAATTCATTGATTTCTCTCTAATTTTAATTATTTCTCTTCTAATGCGTGGCTTAGGCATCATTTGTTGCTTTTTCTCTAGTTCCGTAAGGTATAGAGTTAGTTGGTGAATTCAGGATTTTTCTGTTTTTTTGAGTGAGACTTGGATGCTATGTATTTCCCCCTTAGAACCGCCTTTGCAGTATCCCATAGGTTTGGACTGTGTTTTCATTCTCATTGATTTCCATGAATTGTTTAAGTTCTTCTTTGATTTCCTGGTTGACCCAAACATTCTTGAGCAGAGTGGTCTTTAGCTTCCAAGTGTTTGAATTTCTGCCAATTTTTTTCTTCTGATTGAATTCCAGTTTTAAAACATTGTGGTCTGAGAATATGCAGGGAATAATCTCAATCTTTTGGTATCGGTTGAGACCTGATTTTTGACCCAGTATGTGGTCTATTCTGGAGAAAGTTCCATGTGCACTCGAGAAGAATGTGTATTCTGTTGTTTTAGGGTTGAATGTTCTGTATATATCTATGAGGTCCATCTGGTCCAGTGTGTCATTCAAAGCTCTTGTTTCTTTGTTGATTTTCTACTTAGATGATCTGTCCATTGCTGTGAGTGGAGTATTGAGGTCTCCTACAATTAACGTATTGTTATCAATATGACTCTTGATTTTGGTTAACAGTTGGCTTATGTAGATGGCTGCTCCCATGTTGGGGGCATAGATATTTACAATTGTTAGATCTTCTTGTTGGATAGACCCTTTAAGAATGATATAGTTTCCTACTGTGTCTCTAATTACAGACTTTAGTTTAAAATCTAATTTGTGTGATATAAGAATTGTTACCCCAGGTTTCTTTTGAGGTCCGCTGGCATGGAAGATGGATCCTCATCCCTTCACTTTCAGTCTGGATGTATCTTTAGGTTCAAAATGAGTCTGTTGTAGGCAGCACATGGATGGGTCCTGTCTTTTTATACAATCTGCCACCCTGTGCCATTTTATGGGAGCATTTAGGCCATTCACATTGAGAGTGATTATTGAAAGATATGAATTAATTGTCATCATGTTGCCTGTGAAGACGTTGTTTTTATAGATTGTCCCTGTATATTTCTGTTGTATATCACTCTTGGAGTCTTTCTCCTTTTATAGAACCCCCCTTAATATTTTGTGCAGGGCCGGCTTAGTCGTCACATATTCTTTCAGTTTCTGCCAGTTGTGGAAGCTCTGCATCTCTCCATCCATTCTAAATGAGAGCCTTGCCAGATAAAGTATTCTTGGCTGCATGTTCTTCTCATTTAGTACCCTGAATATGTCCTTCCAGGCCTTTCTGGCTTGCCAGGTCTCTGTGGATAGGTCTGACGTTATTCTGATGTTCCTGCCTTTGTACGTAAGGAATCTCTTCCCCCTAACTGTCCTTAAGATGGTTTCCTTGGTTCTAAGATTTGCAAGTTTTACTATTACATGCTGGGGTGTTGGTCTGCTTTCCTTGATCTTGGGAGGGGTCCTCTCTGCCTCTAGAATGGGAATGTTTGTTTCATTCCCCAGATTAGGGAATTTCTCAGCTACGATTTGCTCAAATACATCTTCTAGTCCTCTCTCTCTCTCTCCACTCCCTCCAGGATTCCAATTATTCTGACATTGGAACGCTTCATGCTGTCACTTATTTCTCTGATTCTATTTTCATGGATTCTGAGTTGTTTTTCCCTGTCCTCCTCTTTTTCCTTTTTATCTATTATATTGTCTACCAGGTCGCTTATTCATTCTTCTGCCTCACTTACCCTAGCTGTTAGATTATCCAGATTGGATTGGATCTCATTGATAGCATTTTTAAGTTCTGCCAGTTCAGCTTTCATTTCTGCCCTTAGAGACTCTCTGTTGCCATTAATTGATTTCTCCATTCTAGCCATTGTCTTCACAATTGCTAGCCTGAATTCCATCTCCAACAACTTGGCTATATCTGCATCCATTTGTAAATCTGCAGCATAAGTCATGATCTCTGAGTCTTTTCTATTTTGGGGGTTCCTCCTCCTAGTAATTCTGTTGATGGGTGTTTGAGGGAATGTATGGAGTTCAAATTATTGACCAGAACCCAAGCAAGATGCACCTGTTTTCTTGGGACCTTAGGGTTGCTGGCCTCTTGTTTTCCCAGACTGTCTTCTGGGGGAGTGGCCTGCCACACTGTTACTCAGGCAACCCTGTTTGGACGGAGTTGCCCTGGCTCCTGTGGCAGGGGATGGACTCAGCGGGAATCAGTTTTGGGGGCTTTTTTTCTCTGGTGGCTTTCCCTGGTGGCTTTCTCCATCTCTTCCATGAGTGAGAGCAAAAGAGACCATTTCCCACCCTCTGCCTCAGAGCAGAAAGATTGCAGTCTGTTCTTCAGTGAGCTCTCCAGGCCACACTGCCTCCGTTTCTGTTCGTGCTGCTATAAACTGCAGCACCCTGGGTTGTGCGCCCCTCTGCAGCGCCCCCAGTCCTGCCTCCAGGTCCATGCTCCTCTCTGCCCTTTGTGCTTCTAAAACCGCCAGCCGCTCTCAGTTCGAATGTGCGACCCCGCCGCTCTGGGTTTCTGCCCAGGGGGCTGCCCTAAAGTCCTTTCCCTGCCATTACCAGTCTGCGAGTCTGTGCCCTGTCCCTAGTGCATGAGGCTGTAGCTCACTGGCGGTGTAGGATCCCCATGGCCAGGCACCCTCCCGCTGCCATTTATCCTCCGATATCTGCCTCAGAATCATGGCTCCCCGCTTCATACCTCGAAACCAACCGCCTGCAATATTCTGTTTGTAGAGATCCAGATCTTCTTACATATCAGGCTGGTTTCATGGGTGCTCAGAGTGGTCTGGTAGATATCCAGCTCAATTCCGGGGACCAGTTGAAATAGGGTCTCCTACTCCTCCGCCATCTTTCCTTCTTCTTAATACAAAAATTTTAAACAGTTCAGGAAATATAAAACTAAAGGATAACATTAAAGAAATGTTCCAAGAAATTTCAAACCAAATTCACATTTACCCTCTTATTTTGTTTTCTTTTGTTTTATTACAATTCTTTGCATGTTCAAGACAACTGGAATTCTGCAGCATTAACAGTTTTTAAAAACTGCACAAAGCAAAAGTTAACATGGTAGCCCTACATAAACTGTCTTGAAAGTAGGGGCACCTCGGTGGCTCAGCCGTTAAGCATCTGCCTTTGGCTCAGGATCAAGCCTCACATCGGGCTCCCCACTCCGCGGGAAGTCTGCTTCTCCCTATCCCCCTCCCCCTGTTTGTGTTCCCTCTCTTACTGTGTCTCTGTCAAATAAATAAATAAAATATTAAAAAAAAAAACTCTCTTGAAAGTGAAAATATTTGGTTTATTTTCCTGAATAAGGAATAAGGGGATAATAAACAATCTGTCAGACTACACAGCAGGGGGATGCTTAGTACAAAGTCAGACAAGACAAATTAGCCATGGTGAAAGAAAAACAAATGAACAATTATTACTTCAATTATGGTCTGGAAGGTGGAGTGGAGAGAATAGAAGTGAACACACAGCAAGCGACACAACCTTCCAGGGAAAGCTCCAGTGGTGTCGCTGGAATCCTTTCTCCTCTCAGCATGGACAGATGGAGGGGACTATGATGGCTATGGGAGCCAAAAGACTGAAGAGCTGTTTGTTTGAACTTCCAAGCTTTTACTTTTTATGAGTCTTTGGGGTTTAAATAATTTGCTTGTTTCATTCTTTTCTTTGCTAATTTCTATTCTTTCTCCACTTTCTCCAATTTTCAGGCCAACAGGTCAGTTTAAAAAAATTCATAAAAATACGATTATTTGTTAAAACACTTGTTTAGTTATATGCCTCTTTTAGGTTAGATAAGTGACTTCTTTCATACTCTACCTCTAGTACCTAACGTAATGTCTAGCACAGAATAGAATTTCAATACAAATAGTATTTGCCTTGTACATGAATCTGAATTGTTATTGTATATGGTACTGCAAGAAGTTTTTCAAATTGAGTCGTATTTGCCACATTATACCTAAGGTCTTTGTCCCTTCTCTATTGTTGATATTTTTTTAAATTTAATTTAATTTTAATTCAATTAATTAACATGTAGCGTGTTATTAGTTTCAGAGGTAGAGTTCAGTGATTCATCAGTTGCATATAACACCCAGCGCTCATTACATTATGTGCCCTCCTTAATGCCCATCACCCAGTTACCCACCCACCCACCTACCCTCCAGCAACCCTCAGTTTGTTCCCTATAGTTGAGTCTCTTATGGTTTGCCTCCCTCTCTGATTTCATCTTATTTTATTTTTCCCTCCCTTCTCCTATTATCCTCTGTTTTGTTTCTTAAATTCCATATATGAGTACAATCATAGGATAGTTGTCTTTCTCTGATTGACTTATTTCATTTAGTATAATACCTTCTACTTCCATCCACATGTTCGCAAATGGTAAAATTTCATTTTTTGATGGCCGAGTAATATTCCATTGTGTGTGTGTGTGTGTGTGTGTGTGTGTGTGTATGATATATATATATATATATAATCACATCTTCTTTATCCATTCATCTGTTAATGGACATCTGGGCTCTTTCCATAGTTTGGCTGTTGGGGACATTGCTGCATTGTTGATATTTTCTTATAAGTAGGTAATTATTACTACTAACATGTTCTGGTAACTTCAATTTTCTTCAACTGGTAATATATTTTAACTGGATATTTTCCATATTTACACATTTCAAATTGCTTGAAAATATATTTTAGGGAAAATAGCAATATCTCACTGTTACAGTAGAAACAAATTACTTTTAAAAATTGCAACTGATCTGTAAAGTGATTTTTAAGTGCCTATTTTGGTAGAGATAACATAGAGCAAATATTGATAATTGATTTTTATCAAACAGTGGAATAGCTTTTCATTCAAATATAATATTAACATGAAGGAAAAGTTAATAATAAATTGATTGATAGTGGCATGTTCTATTTTCACACTATATAGTCTTTTCCTTAAGAACAACATTCTTTGCTTTATGACATAGATCCAAATGATTCCATTTTTTTTCCTGTTTTTCATTATGGATGGAGTAGTATATCAGAAATAGGTGAAATACTGATTAGATTTGAAGGAGTACATGCACCCTGATTTTATAGCAGCATTATCAACAATAACCAAACTATGGAAAGAGCCCAAATGTCCATTGACTGATGAATGGATAATAAAGATGTGGCATATATACACAGTGGAACATTACTCAGCCATCAAGAAGAATGAAATCTTGTCATTTCCAATGATGTGGATGGAGCTAGAGTGTATTATGCTAAGCCAAATAAGCCAGAGAAGGACAAATACCCTATGATTTCACTCATATGGGGAATTTAAAACAAAACAGATGAACAGATGGGACAGGAAAAAAGAGAGAGAGAGAGGAAAGCAAACCATAAGAGACTCTTATTGATAGAGAACACACTGAGGTTTGATGGAGGGTGGCGGGTGGGGCATGGGCTAAATGGGTGATGGGTATTAAGGAGGGCACTTGTTGTATTGAGCACTGGGTGTTATGAATCACTCAAATGATGAATCACTAAATTCTCCTAAAACCAACATTACACTATATGTTAATTAGCTAGAATTTAAATTAAAATTTGAAAAAAAGAAATATATGGGGTCCAAGTACCCTGAAGTCTTTCATTATTTTAAATATATCTACTAAAGCCTATAGTTATCAAACTAATCTTACATTCAGTGTTCACCTGAAAAGAATGGGGGTTCAGATTTTTCCTCATGTTCCAGTTAGATGTCATCACCTCACATAGTAATTGTCAAATCTAGTGTTTGTCTTTCAGTTTTTGGTCTTGTGTGTAAGAAGCTTAAAATTTGCTACCCTGTCCTAACAAGAAGTAAAAAAGCTGATCAAATTGAAAAATCATCTCATCTTAGATATGAAATAGTAGTGAGGTCAGAGGGCGAACTGGTTGCCCTAAAATTGAGACAATCAGGTGAATATAAGGAGTCACTTCTTACTAGAGCAGAAATCTCTGCAGGAACCAGTGGCAGGGTAGGAAAACCTATACCATAATTGACAAATTGCTGGAGGCTAGGTGTGGAGAAATCTGAGAATTAAAAAATTCAAGGGGGCCCAATAATAGTGGCCCCCATACTTTTGTGACTTTTATTTTTGGAAACTAGACCAAATTCTCACATTTAGTATTGAAGAAAATCCCACTGTGCCAGAGGCTAATTGACATAGGAAAGAGAGGTATCCAACTCAAGCCAGATATAGCCTTCAAACTGAGAGAAGGAAAATACCCAATTCCAGCCCCCTTTAACCATCCTCTTCCATCTAAGAGGGGATAAGAAAACTGAGACAATTTTGAAGTTTACAGTACAGAGACATAGGCTCACTGAAAGACCAAGACCAAATCATAGAACTATAGAATGTTTCACCTCCCCCTGCCCCCAAGAACTTACTGCCACATTACTAAAGGCCATTTACAGTAGTTCCTTGTACTCAGTACATCATGTCTAACTATTAAGAAAGAAATTACAAGGCACATTGAAAGGCAAAAAACACAATTTAAGAGACAGAGAAAACATTAGAACCAGGCATGGCAGGGATATTGGAATTATCAGACTATGATTACTATTTTAAGCAATCCAATGTATAGAGTAGACAGTACACAAGAGCAGATGGGCAACATAAACAGAGATATTACAATTCTAAGAAATAACTGAAGAGAAATGCTAGAGGTCAAAAACATTGTAACATAATTGATAAGTGCTTTAATGGGTTAATCAGTAGGCTCAACATGGCTGAAGAATCTCTGAGTCTGAGAATATTTCAATAGAAATCTCCAAAACAGGGATGCCTGGGTGGCTCAGTCGTTGGGCGTCTGCCTTCGGCTCAGGTTAGGATCCCAAGGTCCTGGGATCGAGCCCTGCATTGGGCTCCCTGCTCCATGGGAAGCCTGCTTCTCCCTCTCCCACTCCCCCTGCTTGTGTTCCCTCTCTCGCTGTGTCTCTCTCATTCAAATAAATAAATAATTAAATCTTAAAAAAAAAAGAAATCTCCAAAACTGAAAAGCAAAGAGAAATATGGATTAAACAAACAAAAACAGAACAGAATATTTAAGGACTGTGGGACAACTACAAAAGATGTAACATATGTATAATGGGAATAAAAGGAGGAGAAAAGAGAACAGAACAGAAGAAATATTTGAAACAATAATGACTGAGAATTTCCCTAAATTAATGACAAACACCAAACGGCAAATCTGAGATGCTCAGTGAACACCAAGAGGATAAATGCCATGATAATCTATTTGTAGACATGTCATATTAAAATGCAGAAAGTAAAAGAAAAAAGTTTGTAAGAAGTCAGAGTAAACATCTTGGTTATAGAGGAAAAAAGGTAAGAATTATATCCAATTTCTCTGATGCCATGAAAAAAAAGAGAGAATAGAATGAAATAATGAGTATTGATAGAAAAAAAATACCAATCGGAATTCTGTGCCCTGTGAAATTATCCTTCAAAAGTGAAGGATAAACAAAGTCTTTCTCAAACAAACAAAAGTTAAGAAAATGTGTTGCCAATAGACTTGCTTTGCAAGAATTATTAAAAGAGGTTCTTTTTAAAAGATTTTATTTATTTATTTGAGAGAGAGAGAGAGAGCACAAACAAGGCTGAGGGGCAGAGGGAGATGGACAAGCAGACTCCCCACTGAGCAGGAAGCCAAAGGCAGATGGTTAACCGACTGAGCCACCCAGGCGACCTTGTTTCTTATTCTTAATTGATCAAACAGAACAGGATTAATGAATTCAATTATGTATGTTTATGTGTGATAGAAATGAATGATAACAATGATCCAAAGGACTATAGGGAAAAATTAGGATTATTTTGTTATTATGAGATATTCACACTACCTGTAAAATGATACAGTGTTATTCAAAAGTGTACTTGGATTATTTATAAGTGTATATTGCAAACCCTAGGACCATCACTAAAAACAGCTTTAAAAAAGGAGTATAACTATTATGCTAAAAATATAGAATCATATAAAATAATCTATTAAAACCAAAATGTCAGAAACATAGTGGGAGACTATATAATACAAACAATAACAAGAAATAGAAACAATGAACATGGGCAAAAATTAGAAAATGTTAACAAATATGTAACATCAATCCAAATATATCAATAATCACTTTGAATGTCAGTGGTCCAAATGCACCAAATAAAACAGAGATTGTCAGAGTGTATCAAAAGCAAGACCCAAATATTTATCATGTACAAGAAATCTACTTTAAATAGAAATACAATATAAATTAAAATTAAATGAAGAGATAAAAATGTCTTATGCTAATACTAATAAAAAGAAAACAGGAATGGCTATATAAACGTCAAATAAAAAAAACTTCAAAGCAGAAGGTGATATCAATGATAAAAAGGGTCATATGATATGTAATGATAAAGAAGATGTAACAATTCTTAGCATGTATGTACCTAACATATGAGCCCCAAACTGATAGAATTGTAAGGAGAAGTAAATAAATCCACTATTACAGTTGGAGACTTCAACATCATTCTGACATGGATGTCCATTTCTGACATCCATTTGTCAGAAATGGACAAATCCAGCAGGCAGAAAATCGGTAAAAACAATAAATCAATAAAACAATTAACTGGATGTAATTGACATCTATAGACTACTTTATCCAACAGTAGCAGAATATACATTCTTCTCAAGCTTACATGGAACATTCATCAAGCTAAAACACATTCTGATCCATAAAACATACCCTGATAAATTTAAAAGAATAGAAGTCAAACGTCTTTCTTGGACCATAATGGAATTACACTACAAATCAATAAAGGAAGATACCTGGAAAATCCCCAAATACTTGGAGATTAAACAACACACTTCTAAACAGCATGTGGGTCAAAGAAGAAATCTCAAGAGAAATTTTAAAATATTTTGAGCTAAATGAAAATGGAAACACAACTCATTAATATTTGTGGGATGTAGTAAAGCAGTGTATAAATGGAAATTTATAGCATAGGAGAAGAATCAAAAATCAAATATTTAAGCTTCCACCTTAAAAAAAAAACTAGAAAAAGAATAGCAAATTAAATCCAAAGCAGGAGAAAAGAAATAATAAAAATTAGAGCAGAAATCAATGAATTTGAAAAGAGCAAATCAAAGGGGAAAATCAATGAAACCAAAAACTGGTCTTTGAAAAGATCAATTAAATCAATAAGGTTCTAGTCCTGTTAACTAAGAAAAAGAGAGGACACAAACTACTAATATTAGAAATAAAAGAGACATCATTACAGAACCCATGGACATTAAAAGCAAAATAAAGGAATAGTATGACCAACTCTATGCCTGCAAATTTGACAATCTAATTTAAATGAACCAGTTCCTTGAGAGACACAATCTGTTAAAATTCAAAAGAAGAAATAAAATATATGCAAAAGATTATTTCTATTAAATATATTGAATCAATAATTAATAACTCTCCAAAATATAAATCACCAGGTCCAGATAGGTTTACTGGTGAATTCTACCAAGCATTTAAGGAAGAAATTTTACCAATCCCCTACAATCTCTTTCAGGAGATTGAAGCAGAGGGAATATTTCCTAATATATTCTATGAGGCCAGCAATACCCTAATACCAACCAAAGATATTACAAGGAAAGAAAATTACAGACCAATATTTCTCATGAACATAGATGCAAAAATTTTCAACAAAATATTAGCAGATAGAACATAGTATAAAAATAATTACATACCATGACCAAGTGGAATTTGTCCAAGGTATGTGAGGCTGATTCAACATGTGAAAATCAATTAATCCATCACATCAACTATCTAAAGAAAAAAAATGATCATATCAATAGATGCAGAAAAAGCATTTAAAAAACCCACAACATTCACTCATAGTAAAAGCTCGGTAAACTCGACGTAAAGGGAAATCCTCAACTGGTTAAAGAATGTTTAATACTATGTTCAATAGCAGTGGTGATAGTGGACATCCCTGCCGCATTCCTGACCTTAGGGGGAAAGCTTTCAGCTTTTCCCCATTGAGAATGATTTTCGCTGTAGGTTTTTCATAGGTGGCTTTTATGATTGAGGTATGTACCCTCTATCCCTATACTCTGAAGAGTTTTGATCAAGAAAGGATGCTGACTTTGTCAAATGCTTTTTCTGCATCTATTGACAGGATCATATGATTCTTGTTCTTTCTTTTGTTAATATATTGTATCACGTTGATTGATTTGCGGATGTTGAACCAACCTTTCAGCCCAGGGAAAAATCCCACTTGGTCATGGTGAATAATCCTTTTAATGTACTGTTGGATCATATTGGCTAATATTTTGGTGAGAATTTTTGCATCCATGTTCATCAAGGATATTGGTCTGTAATTCTCCTTTTTGATGGGGTTTTGTCTGGTTTGGGATCAAGGTAATGGTGGCCTCATAAAATGAGTTTGGAAGTTTTCCTTCCATTTCTATTTTTTGGAAGAGTTTCAGGAGAAGAGGTATTAATTCTTCTTTAAATGTTTGGTAGAATTCCCCTGGGAAGCCGTCTGGCCCTGGGTTTTTGTTTGCTAGGAGATTTTTGATGACTGCTTCAATTTCCTTAGTGGTTATAGGTCTGTTCAGGTTTTCTATTTCTTCCTGGTTCAGTTTTGGTAGTTGATACATCTCTAGGAATGCATCCATTTCTTCCAGGTTATCTAATTTGCTGGCATAGAGTTGCTCATAATATGTTCTTATAATTATTTGTATTTCTTTGGTGTTGGTTGTGATCTCTCCTCTTTCTCCACAATAGCCAAACTGTGGAAAGAGCCAAGATGTGCATCGACAGATGAATGGATAAAGAAGATGTGGTATATATGCACAATGGAATATTATGCAGCCATCAAAAGTAATGAGATCTTGCCATTTGCAATGACGTGGTTGGAACTGGAGGGTGTTATGCTGAGTGAAATAAGTCAATCAGAGAAAGACATGTATCATATGACCTCACTGATATGAGGAATTCTTAAGCTCAGGAAACAAACAGGGTTGCTGGAGTGGTGGGGGGGTGGGAGGGATGGGGTGGCTGGGTGATAGACATTGGGGAGGGTATGTGCTATGGTGAGCACTGTGAATTGTGTAAGACTGTTGAATCACAGATCTGTACCTCTGAAACAAATAATGAAATATATGTTAAGAAAAAAAAAGAAGAAGAAGATAGCAGGAGGGGAAGAATGAAGGGGAGTAAATCGGAGGGGGAGACAAACCATGAGAGACGATGGACTCTGAAAAACAAACTGAGGGTTCTAGAGGGGAGGGGGTGGGGGGATGGGTTAGCCTGGTGATGGGTATTAAAGAGGGCACGTTCTGCATGGAGCACTGGGTGTTAGGCACAAACAATGAATCATGGAACACTACATCAAAAACTAATGATGTAATGTATGGTGATTAACATAACAATAAAAAAAGTTAAAGAAGAAAAAAAAGAATGTTTACAAAAGTCTACAGTTAACAACATACTTAATCATGAGAAACTAGCTTTCCCACTAAGCTTTCCCCTTGTTTGCCCACTAAGACGAAGAGCATATGCCCCCTCACCACTCCTTTTCAACATGGTACTATAATTCCTAGCTAATACAGTAAGACTAGATAAAAAAGGACTTAAATGAGAAACAAACTGAGGATTCTAGAGGGGAGGGTGTGGGGGGATGGATTAGCCTGGTGATGGGTATTAAAGAGAGCATGTACTGAATGGAGCACTGGGTGTTATATGCAAACATTGAATCATGGAACACTACATCAAAAACTAATGATGTAATGTATGGTGATTAAAATAACATAATAAAAAAAAAACCAAAGCAAAACAAAAAAATGAAAGGAATGAAAATTATTGATTGGGAAGAAAGAAATAAAACTGTCCTTTTCTTCACAGATGACACAATAATCTATATAAAAAAATCAACAAAACCTCCTGGAACTTATAAGGGATTATAGAAAATTTGCAGTATATGGAATTAAATATAAAAGACAATTACTTTCCTATATGCCAGCAATGAACAAGTGGAAATTAAAAACTCAATTCCATCTATAATAGCACCCTAAATATGAAAACTTAGATATAAATCCAAAAAGTAAGTGCAAAATCTATGTGAAGAAAACTGTAAAATTTTGATGAATGAAATTAAAGAAAAACGAAATAAATGGAAAGATAGTCCATGTCTAACAATATGAAAATTCAATATTGTCGAGATGTGTTTTTCCCAAAATGATCTATAGATTCAATGCCCCAATCAAAAACCTAGCAAGATTTATGTGGATATCAACAAACTGATTCTAAACTTAAATGAAAAAACAAAAGACCCAGAATAGCCAACACAATATTAAAGAAGAATGAAGTTGGAGGACTGACACTTCCTGACCTCAACATTTACTATAAAGCTACAGCAGTCAAGACAGTATGGTTTTGGGGAAAGAATAGAAAATAGGTCTCTAGGATAGAAGACAATCCAGGAATAAACCCACATAAACTGATTGATAGAGGAGCAAAGGCAATACAATAGAGCAAAGATAGTCTTTCAACAAATGGTGCTAAAACAGGACATTGGCATGCAAAAAATTAAAATGAATCTAGACACAGAATTTACACCTGTCACAAAAATGAACTCAAAGTTGATCACAGGTCCCAATGTAAAATGTAATACTGTAAAGCTCCTAGAAAATTACATAGAAGAAAATTTAGATGACCTTAGTTTTGATGATGACTTTTTAGATGCTACACCAAAAGCACCATCCAGGAAAAAAAGAATTGATAAGTTGCACTTCTCTAGAATTTAAAATATATATATATATCTGCTGTGTGAAAGACACTGTCAATAGAATGGAAAGACAAGCAACAGACTGGGAGAAAATTTTGCAAATGACAAATCTGATGAAGGACTCTTATCTAAAATATATTAAGAACACTTAAAACTCAATAAAAAGAAAATGAAAAATCCAATTAGGCCAAAGACCTTAACAGACAACTCACCAAAGAAACATAGTTGGAAAATAAGCATTGAAAGTAGCTCACTATCCTATGTCATCAGGGAATTGAAATCAAAACAATGAGTTGCCACTTTCTGCCAGTTAGAATGGTCATCATCCAAATACTGACAACACCAAATGCTAATGAGGTTGTGGAGCAACAGGAATTCTTTCTTATTGCTGATGGGAATGAAAAATAGTAGAGACACTTTGTAAGACAGTTTGGTGGTTTCTTACAAAATTAAACATGCTCTTACAATGTGTTCCAGCAATCATGCTCCTTGGTATTTACTTAGTATTTACTCTTTGGTATTGAAAACTTCTATCCACACAAACCTCCACGTGGATATTTACAGCAGCTTTGTTCACAACTTCCAATACTTAGAAGTGACCAAAATGCTTTTAATTAGATGAATGGATAAATAAACTGGTACATCCAGACAATGGAATATTATTTAGCACTAGAGAGAAATGAGCTGTCAAGCCATGAAAAATCAGGGAGGAAACTTAAATGCTATTGCTAAGAGAAAGAAGCCAGTATGGAAAGCCTACATACTGTATGATCCCATACTATATGATTCCAAAAGACAAAACCATGGAGAAATAAAACCATTGGTTATTTGAAGCTGGAGGGGAAGAAAGAATGAATAGTCAGAGCACAGAGAATTTTTAGAGCAGTGAAACTACTCTGTAGGTTATTATAATGGTAGACATATGCCATTATACATTGTCTAAACCCACAGAGCATACAATATCATGCATGAACCCTAATATAAACTGTGGACTTTGTGTGCAATAATGTATCAGTTTAGGTTCATCAATTGTAACAAATGCACCACTCTGGTGTGAGATGTTGATTGTGGGGAACCTGTGAGTATAGGGGGCAGGGAGTATATAGGAACTCTCTGTACTCCTACCTAGTATTGCTATGAACCTAAAATTGCTCTAAAAATAGTCTATTAGGAAAATTAGTGGGTTTAAGATTCTCTTGGGAATCTGTTAAGTACATACCCAGAGATTCAGATTCAGTAGACCTCAATAGAGTCAGAAATATATATTTTAAACAAGCACCCTGTTAATTCTGATGTAGGATTTCTGGCAAGCACACATTGAAAAACTGATTTTAGAGCTTTCTAAAAAATCCATAACTGAATTCATTAAATCTTTAATACTACTTTTTCTTATGATGTAAACAAGTGTGAAAATTTCAATTAATTATTGGAAGACTTGTGACCAGGAAAGGAAAACAGGGTACCTGGTGGCTCAGTCGGTTAAGCATCCAACTCTCAGTTTTGGCTCAGGTCATGATCTCAGGGTCGTGAGATCGAGCCTTACATCTGGCTTCACGGTGGGTGTGGAGCCTGCTTAAGATTCTCCCTCTCCCTCTACCCCTCCCTGCCCACAAGAAGAAAGGAAAACAAATCAGTCACACTGTGCTATTTTTTTACACATATTTTTTTTTCAGAAAGATTATCTCTAACATGTCATGAAATGGAACAATTTTCAAGTTATATAATTAAATATTTTATTAAAGAGCATTCAAACTTATAGTTGTGAATAATGTAGTGAATAATTTAAATACTACTCTTATAGGAAATGCAGGTGTTAATTTGGTCTCATTAGCAAAATCTCTGCCACTACAGATTATCTGCAACAGATTCAATTTAACTCCACTTTTTAAACTCTCAAACCAAGAATAGCTGATATCCTTTGAGTAGGATTCCTCTTCAGTGGTATGGAGCTCTCATTCATAAAGCAAGTGATCCCTTCCTACCAGAGAAATAATAGGAATAAGAAAAATTGTAATTTGCATCCCCATTTGAGAAACTTCAGGAGCTGAAATATGCATAGCCTTTCTGGATCTCACATTTAGAATGATAGAAAATACAGAAATACATTTTTCTGATGATGTGGAGGCTTTAAATGATACCCCTTAAATTGTTTTAATCCCTTGTGTACAAATATCACTACTATATATTTCATTATTCAAAACCCTGATTTATCTCACTGATAAGAGTATAATCCTGGATAATTGACTTGGTTCTGGTATTCAGTTTTTAGGAAGGCCTTATTGTAGTTTGTTGGAAAGGTAATGTATATGAGTGAGTTACATCCCTGCTACAATTGTAGCTCTACCATTTTGTGTGTGTGTGTGTGTGTGTGTGTGTGTGTGTGTGTGTGTGAACATTTAGGATTTATTTTCCTCTGTAGATTACTATGTGTAAATGCTCATTTAAAAATAGGCTAGGATACTATATATGCTGTCTTGCATTTTGATTTTTGCACTTGTTTTATAATCAGAAAAAAATCTTTTTTAAATTGAAGTATAGTTGACATACAATATTATATTAATTTCAAGTGCACAACAGAGTGATTTGACATTTACATATATTACAAAATACCATGATCAGTGTAGTTACCATGTTACCATACAAAGTTATTACAATATTATTGACTAATTCTATGCTATACTTTTTATCCCCATGACTTATTTATTTTATAACTGGAAATCTGTACCTTTTAATCCCCTTCACCTATAACAACTCTGCTTTTTATTAGATTAATGGGCAGGAAATTTCCTTACTGAGTCTTATTTATACCATCTGAAAAAGAGGAATGATAATAATTACCTTTCAGGATTACTAAGAATAATACATGTAGTGTATGTAAATGCCTAACCACAGTAAATGTGCCTAATATATAGTTATTATTATTTACATTAATGTTTATAACACCATCCTAAAATATTATAATCAAATATGCACATTTAAAATTTTTTATAACTTGAAAAAATTAAAAATTAAAAATTAAACCTTGTTACAAAATCCTTTACTATGAAACAGGAAGTACACTGATGGTTTTCATATTTTCAATATTAGTAAGCATTGTGTGACCTTATAACTTTAGTATCAGCATAAGTGTATGAATGTGCTGTGCAATTGTGACTTTAAAAGTTATTTAGTTTCTTTTTACTCAGTGGCACAAAGATACTTGTTTTGCTTATGCTGCCTGTTATAAAATGCTTATTAATAGCAAATGTCAAGTTTGAGAGCTCTTGATAGGCAATGTGCATTAGGTGGTCATAGCAATAACATGTCAATACATCTAAAAATGATATAATAATTGCCTGTAAGTAATTTACAACATTCATTGAATGACACAGTCAACATTCAGATTGATGTCAGCTTGGGGAAATACTACAATTATCAAACATCAGTGGATTTAGATTTTTTTATTATTATGGGGTGAATTTTGTATTCTATAAATACTGTCATCACCAATGAATTCACATTTTGTTGAGAAAATAATGATGTATGTCTTCACATGGGGCAAGAGGTGTAACTCCATTATCATGAATTTAAATTTTTTTAAAAATAGGAAATCAAAACTTTGGTCAAGAAAAAGGAATGGGTAAGATATGGCAGTACATGCATCATAGATAAAATAATATTGCCTGCTGTTCAAATATAACAAACATCCTTCCCCTGTAATTACATTTCAGGGGGGCTTCCATTAAAAAGTAACAGTTGAGTCTATGCTTAAAGATCTCAGATGTTGCTATTTTAATGCTTCAACTTTTGAATATTTTTAAACTGATAAGACACTACACTTGATTTTAGCCAAAAGGCCAAGAAGAGATTGCATAATATTTTTAAAGCTGAAGTTTGAATGATTAACATAAACAACTTAAAAGATTCTAAAATGTTCATTATTCAGTCATTTTTTTCTGTAATTAATAATGAATATACTAATTAATACTTAAGTACTCTTCTATAATTTTATTTCACATAATTTTAACAGTTGGAAGAAATTTCAAGTTCTCTCTCAATGAAAATGAATTTAACATATGTGGCAGCAAAGAGGTGCACTTCTTGCTTGATTTCCCTTCAAGAGAAAAACATACCATTAAGGTACAAACGGTGTAATTAGCTGACTCCATTTGTTAGTGGCTTCAGGACCCTTTTCCTTTTCAAGCTGAGGCTGTACTCTCTCCAGGCAGCCCCAACCCAATGACTGAGCATGGGCCTGGCCATTTCTGTCCAATTTAGGTCTCTTCTAATGGGCAATCTGCTCCAGTCATCCCTACCAGGTTAGCTGGGATTAGGGCAAAATTGCACTATGCATGGAATTATTCTCTGCCCAATCCTGCTTTCTCCCTCTTCCCTTTTATTTTTTAAAGATTTTATTTATTTATTTGACAGAGAGACACAGAGAGAGAGGGAACACAAACAGAGGGAGAAGGAGACGCAGGCTTCCCGTGGAGCAGGGAGCTGGATGCGGGGCTCAATCCCAGGACCCCAGGATCACGACGTTAGCCAAAGGCAGACGCTTAACAATTGAGCCACCCAGGCGCCCCATATTTTTTTAAAGATTTTATTTATTTGGCAGAGAGAGCGGGAGAGAGCCCACAAGCAGGGGGGCCAGCAGAGGGAAACGGAGAAGCAGGCTCCCTGCTGAGCGGGGACCCCCAAGTAGGGGCTCCATCCCAGGAGCCAGGATCTTGACCTGAGCCAAAGGCAGATGCCCAACAACTGAGCCACCCAGGCACCCCTCCCCCACTCTCTTTCATCTTTTAAAAGTGTAGGCTTTATTCTCAAAATAAATCCTACTCTTCTAACTTCTTTGTGTTTTCCTCTGGGAAGATACTGACTCAACATATGTTTATAAAATACAATTTATATTTTTAACTTTTTATTTAAATTCCAGTTAGTTAACATACATTGTAGTATTAGTTTCAGGTGTACAATATAGTGATTCAGCACCCCGTACATCACCCGGTGCTCCTCACAAGTACCCTCCTGAATCCCCATCACCTACTTCACCCACCCTCCCACCCCCTTCCCTTTAGTAACCATCGTTTTGTTTTCTATAGTTAAAAGAGTCTGTTTCTTGGTTTGCCTATGTCTCTGGGTTTGTTTGTTTGTTTTTCCCCTTTGCTTCTTAAATTTTGTTTCTTAAATTCCACATATGAGTGAAATCATACGATATTTGTCTGTCTTTGACTGACTTATTTTATTAGAATAATACTCTCTTGCTCCATCCATGCCATTGCTAGGCAAAATGAATGCAATTTATTTTGTACAATAATTTTTATTCTTTAATAGATTTAGCACACTTTATTCACATATTCTGAATAGATCATAAGATTAGAGGAAACTTCCCATAAATTGATAGAAAAATTCTCATCCCTTTTTTCTTTATTTTGGAACATAAACATAGAAAGTGGTTGTCTTAGTCTCCTCAGGCTGCTATTTCAAACTAATATAAACTCGTGACTTGTAAACAGTAGAAATTTATTTCTCATGGCCAAGATCAAGGCACTAGTAGATTCAGGGTCTGTGAAGGCCCACATCCTGGTCCATGGACAAATATGTTTTCACTGTGTCTTCATATGGTGGTTAGAAGGGACATGGGAGCTCTCTGGGGTCTCTTTTATAAAAGTATTAATCTCCCAAAGGCCTCACCTCCAGATATCATCACACTGAAGATTAGTTTTCTACATATGAATTTGGGGAGACACAAACATTCAGTCTATATCAGTACTGTTGCATACTAATTTAAGTGAATTTTTAATGCTAAGTAATATCCATATAAAAACAAAACAAATAAAAATGATCAGATAGCATAGGAATTTATTTACACTGGCTTTGTTGTAGGC
The DNA here is from genome assembly GCF_009762305.2 of Zalophus californianus. Lineage (NCBI taxonomy): Eukaryota > Metazoa > Chordata > Mammalia > Carnivora > Otariidae > Zalophus > Zalophus californianus. The sequence continues at coordinate 37,665,757 of NC_045596.1, forward strand.
AGTTGGTTTCATGTTACTTAAATAGCTGATTAGTGAAGTTTTCTTTAAGCAAAAGTGAAGTTTGAATCACAATTACATTGATAGACTAGCAGTACTGTTTTTATATCTGTTATTAATATACAAAAATATATCTTTAAGAATCAATCTGTTTTTGCATTTAGTATTATATATTGCAAAGTGCTTTAACAATTATCAAATCACATATATTATTACCTTTCATACTTTGCCATCAGTTAAATATCCAAGATTTTGGTTTATAGTGGACTAAGATATTTTATTTTTTGTTTAGGCAGTGAAATATCTGTAAATTAATTATAATAATGCTTATACATGAATTCAGTCTATTTTATAATATATTACACAACATTCTTATATCATTTATCTAATAACATATTATATAAGAAGTAATCTAATATAGTCAGAGTCTGAACAAATTCAGTAACTTGATTTAATCAATATGTAATAATATTTCAGATCATTTGAAAGCAAGAAAATAATTTAAATACCTCATGACCTACATTACTATATGATTTAATCTTAGTACAGTACACTATATGTGAGACTCAATAGTTTAGCACATAGTTTGAAAATATTATAAGTTTAACATGCCATTCAAGTAAATTCCCTCTTCAATATTCTTAATAATTCATGTTCCAAGAACATTTTTCTTACATGTACATTTATAATTAAAATGTAAGTAGTTATGCTGATTATTACACATGATAGAACTATGTGATGATAGAAATCAGGAACATAAAGCCCTAGGGTTTTGTTTAAACAATAGAGATTTCATAAAACCTTAAAATATACATAATGCTTATTTCACTTAACTTTTGCCTTGGTATTTAATATGTGTAACCATCAGATTGCTTTAGTTTTCAAATAAAAATAATCTACATACAGTTAGAAATTATTATATAACTTTGTCCTTATTTATTTAATTGTATAATTTCTAAACACAATTTTGTGTTATTTTTGGAACTTATGTCTGCTTCATTAAACCGTCCTGGGGAATTGACACTGCCAGGCCCCAACGAACAGTTTTATCAATATTCAGAATGTTTCCTGTTACTACACCTTCTAGTATATTGAACTAAATATTGTTGTTTAATGAAAATATTGTCTGCTTGTGTATGGTTAAGTTTAAATAATTTGGTAGAGTACATAACTTTTTTATGTCTTCTTAAATTCCAAAGAAATTCAACCTGGAATATAGTTGATTGATGGTTTTGACTTATTGATAGTTAATCAAATCAGAACCATTTGCAAAAAGATCAAAGTGGCTCCATTTTAAAAAGGTAATATACAGTTAATCATTGTCCAGATTTATTAGACCGTGTTTTAAGCTAAATTTCAGTTGTTGCTGTCAATACAACTTTTCTAGGAGAGTATTAGCACAGAACATGATACCCAACCTTGTCTCTAAGATAAGAAGCAATTATGTATGTGTTGATCACTTCATTTCTAATAGTAAGAAGAAAAACAGCAATTTGCTTTTCCTGAACATTTATTATGTTTTATATGGTAAACCCTTTATATATATTTTAACACTCGTTGGAATGCTGATAAATAGTTATTATGATTTTAGTTTTGTAGTTATGATTTTAGTTTTATATATAAAGAAAAAATAAACTTGTAAATTATGTGCTGCATATAATGTTCTTGTAAGAAACAGGCAGAAGTTTAAGCCTCATTTATCCAGTTCTAAAAATATATTTAGTGTAACAAACATGAGATCATAACTCACTTAAAATTAATCATTTCTTTCATTAAAATAATGTAAACTGTCCAATGTCTAGAAAGAAATTACACAAGTGCTTCAATCTGAAGTCATTTTTATCTATGTAACAGAAATAATGATCTACAATGGTTGATGTATATTTAAAACAATTTTACAGGCTGACTACAAACAATTTTTAAAACTGCCATATGTCTCAAACAAATTAGTTATTTAAATAATTACAGAATACATCTTTTTAACACTAACCTCAAAACTACAAGAAATGACTTGTCCTATTATTTATCTTTAAAATGCACATATTTTTATTATAAAATAACTAATATGACTGTGAATATAATATTTAAAGAATTAATTTAGAACACTTTTTCCCTTTATGTTTTAATAGTATTAACTATCTTTTGTTAAGATTCAGAAGTTCTAGTAAGTCCCTTCATACCATCATATTATAAAGGAAAATTTTTGATTTGTCATCATGATTTTTTTCCAAGTAAGAGTTTCCTAGAATTATAAAGGATTTCATATAGCAAATTTCCTTTTACATCCATTTCACCAATCCACTTTGAAATTATAAGATGCTTCTACTCAGACAGATTAGAGGTAGGCATAATTAGACAGTTTTCTGTTTTGTACTCAGATTTAACTACAAACATTAGACTTATAACTTCTGATACTTCTTTTGAACTTCTAACCTCATCCCTAACCAATACCAATTTTATATGTAGTGAGATTAATATCTGTCAGTCAGTTGAACAATGCTCCAAAGAGTTTCTCAAGAAGAGAAACAGCACCTAGCATTCAGGATCTTGTTTATTATGTCACTCTTCAATAAAAGGAGAGGACTCCTTGGCAGAATCGCTGGTTCTAGGACTGGAAAAGAAATATACAAGATTAACCTGGAGATTTATTAGTGCCAGAAAGTAAGGATGTATTCAGAAAACAAACAAACAAAAAGAAATTCAAAATGATGGGTATGTCAAAGGGACCAAAGAATCAAATGAAAGAACTCCAATAGCCCAAAGCTGAACATTTTAAACCACAAAATAAAGTAGCTTTGGGTTATAACACAAAGTATAAAATAATATACATGAGTCCATATTAATATAAATGATTTAATTAGGAAATAAAGGGAAGAGAAGAGACAAATCTTTTTTTTAAAGATTTATTTATTTATTTGAGAGAGAGAGAGAGAGAGAGAGAGAGGATGGGGGAGGAGCAGAGGAAGGAGCCTGATGCAAGGCTCGAGCTCATGACCCAAGTGATCATGGCCTGAGCTGAAGCCAAGAGTCAGACACTCAACTGATTGAGCCACCCAGGTGCCCTGAAGAGACAAATCTATGTAGATGAATTCCAAATAATTTATATAGATACCTTGCTCTTAATGAAGTGGTGCATAACTCTTTATACCTTAAGTATGAGTTTCATAGTGACATTTTTCAAAGAGTACTATGAAAAAGTGGAAAGCAAGGAACTATACAATGGAGAAATCTGGCAAAAACTACCTTAGTCTGGTGATCAAGGTTAACATCAACAGTGGTAAGTCCAACATGTTGACAGTATGTACACTTGATATGATATGATATGATATGATATGATGAAAATGACACTTTAACTCTGTTGTTTTACCTCCAAAAACATATACCCCAGGACAATCATTTTTAAAATATCTGAGAAATCCTAACTGAGGAACATTGTACAAAATATTTGACCAGTGTGCCTCAAAACTATCAAGGTCATTAAAAAAAAGGAAAGTCTAAGAAACTGTCGCAAAGACCACATGAGGAGTAAATGTAATGGGAGATCTTGGAACAGGAAAAGTCCAGTAGGAAAAAACTAAGGAATTCTTAATAAACTATGGACTTTAATTAATAATAATGTCTCAATATTGGTTCATTAGTCATAACAAATGTGTACCATATTAATGTAAGATGTAATAGGGAAAACCAGGTACATAGTATGTGGGAACTTCCTATGCTATCTTCGCCATTTTTCTGTTAATCTAAAACTGTTCTAAAATAGTTCATTTAAAAAATGAAATAAAAGGGAACATATTATTTGGCAACCAAGAGATATATAGAGAGAGGTAGAGAGGAGAGAGAAAGGAAAGAGAAACAGGTGCTATTATTTTCATATTTCTGTATGTCATTCATTCATTCTTTCATTCAATGAACATTTACTGAATATGTATACTATGTACCATACACTGGAGCAAGTAACAGGAATACCAAAATGAATTAGTTGATCTGAGCCTTCTCTGCATAACTTTATGATACCTAACTAAGTCTTTACTGCTTAAGGACCTGCTTTTGCCTGGAACAGTGCTTCATTTTGTGTATTGCATTATTTCTTCAGATTTCTGGTTAAATGTTACTTTCACAATGAGGCTACTTCTCACTTATCTATAGATGTCTCCTGCTACTTTCTATTGCTGAACAGTGTTCTTTACCTTCATGACATTTGTCATATTATACATTTGTTTTTATGAGACCTTTTTTGAGAAATTTCATGCTTAATCAGACTCTATATGTGTGGTAAATTATGCCCACTTTGTTGATAACAATTATGGTAAATATTCAACAAGTCAGATGAATTCACATATGACTCCAGTAAATAAGCTAGGCCAAGTATTTGCTATGTTCTCATTTTCCATAAAACTAAAAGGGGTGACTAAATTAGACAGCATAAACAAATGCTCCTGATTACATGCTTTCCCAGTTTTGAGTCCTTACCAATTATTGAATGATGTCTATTTAGATTTGTTCAAAGTCCTGTGTTGTGAGTTATTAAATATACATTGTAGCTAAAAATAGGTCTATAACAAAAAATTATCTATAACAAAAAATTATCTTGAATTTGCAGAAGGAAAAACAGCAACATATATTGAGCACTTTCTCAAAGTTGTACATTTTATAATAGGTTCCCTTATTTGAATATTCTCTGCAAAAGTACCAAGTAAGAACAATTTTGTTAACTTTACAAATGAGGTAACTTACAGGTACTAATCAGGGTGCCCCACAATAACAGTTACTAATTGGCAGAGAAAAAGCCAGGAATGCATCACTCCAAACTCTAGGCATTTTACAATATATCTCAGCTCTCTTTTACTCAGAAATACTACTAAGCCCAACAATGTATAAATTTTCTGGTCAACTTTATGTCTTGAAAATTTTTCCTCTGCTCCAAAAACATTAGTATGATGGAAAGATAAAGAGATAGATAGAGACAGAGAGACAGAGACAGAAAGAGAGAGAGAGAAAGGAAGAAAGACCTTTATAAGATGTCCATCCATAGGAATAACCTGTGAGATTTTTCCCTCTCCTTGTCTCTGAATTAAAATTATCTTTGAACCAGAAATAGAAGAGGAACAAAAACCAAGAGATGGGAGCCAAAGTTCTAGGATTTCTGAGCCCCATGGCCCAGAAAAGGCAGAGCAATCAGGTAAAGCTGAAAGTTAAGCTCCTACATTATAGTTCTGAACAAGGCTTCCCATGGGACTGAGGGTAAGGCTAGCACGTGACCCCCCCCCCGACTAAAAAGATAATTTTAAAAATGGCTATCTCCTAGCTGAGGAAAGCTATACTTTTTTATGAGTTGTGAATTAAAATGAGAAAATTAAAAAAATCACATATTCATACATAAGAAGTGAGTTTCCAAAATTAGATTAGCCACTACCCCAATATGCCCAGAAAATGTAGGATGAAACCATGGAATCATTATATACAATGTGGCTAACACAGATGGAGAGATAAAAAGAGAGTGGGAGATACTTCTACTCAGAAAGAGCTTGAAAACTATAATTTAAAAATAAATTAAGAACTGGAAATGTGGGGCACCTGGGTGGCTCAGTCAGTTAAGAGTCCAGCTCTTGATTTTGATCAGGTCATGATCTCAGGGTCCTGGGATCAAGCCCCACATTGGGCTCCCTGCTCAGTGGGGAGTCTACTTAAGGCTTCTTTCTCTCTCCCTCTGCCCCTTCCCTCTCTCGCTTTCTTTCTCTCTCTCTCTCAAATAAATAAGTCTTTAAAAAAAAGAACTGGAAATGTAACTAAAAAGTCAATAATGTGATTAGGATTTTATTCCAGAAGTAATTCATTTTGTAGAAAAGCTTTCAAATATTTAAAGTGAACATGTAAAATGATGTAAAATGATTACTCAAAGTATAACTTTCCTTTAAAAAAAAACTAGACTTCTTTTACAGATGAAAATATATCAGATGGTATATAGAAAAATAATTATAAAAATATGAAGTGAAAAATAAAATCATTGAAAAAAATGAAATAGATATCATAATCATTAGTACAGTGAAATAGTGAATCTGTGAATGTCAAGAAAATAGAGAATTTCCTCAGAAGAAGTACAAGAGAAAAACAAATTTAAAAAGTAGAATAGTTGGGAGATTTAAAAGATGGATTGAGGGCGCCTGGGTGGCTCAGTTGGTTAAGCGACTGCCTTCGGCTCAGGTCATGATCCTGGAGTCCCGGGATCGAGTCCCGCATCGGGCTCCCAGCTCAGCAGGGAGTCTGCTTCTCCCTCTGACCCTCTTCCCTCTCGTGCTATCTCTCATTCTCTCTCTCTCAAATAAATAAATAAAATCTTTAAAAAAAAATTATAAAAGATGGATTGAGGGGATTGGATGATTGTCAAACAGGAGTTCTAGAAGAAGAAAATACTAATGATCAAGAAAAAATATTCAAAGGAACAATTATTAAGAATTTTTATTAATAAAAATACCTTTAAACCATGGGGTACCTGGGTGGTTCAGTTGATTGACTGTCCGACTCTTGATTTCGGCTGAGGTCATAATCGCAGGGTTGTGAGATCAAACCCACCTAAATTACTAAAAAGAAAAAAAAAAGGTAAGAAAAAAATTCACTCAGAGGTAAAGTTTGGAATCCAAGATGCAATGAAAAGTACTAACATTGATAAAATACGATGGTAAGTGTTATTAACTTTTGATTGAAGGAAAACAATGACTGAAGGAAAACAATGACAATTTCTTGAAAAATAGGAGTAAAATTAAATTTTAAAAATAATAAAGAAGTGGGGGTAGTTTTTAATAGGTAAAGGACTCTAGGCTTTCATTTGAAAAGTGAAAACAAATGAAGAATAACTTTGGTTATACAATTGTATAAGCCAATATGATCCTAAAAACTTAAAGATAACCAGCAACCAAACAGAAATTTATTACTTGCAATTCAACAGAGGAATAAAATCAAGAAACGTAAATATTTATCAGTGATATAAAAAAGTTGGTACATAGAAAATATGAAATAAGTTCCTGAGAATACTTTCAAATATTTAAATAATCATAATAAATGCAAATAGAAACACATAATTTAAGTTTGAAATTTTAAAGCAACTATATATACATGTTTAAAAGAGATAATCTGAAATTAAAAAAGAAACATTTTAATAATATATTGGCAAAAAATATGAAAATAGTACGAACACAAGCTAAAATAACTAGGCAGAATAACATCTTTTATTATAAGGAAAATTAGTAATGGATGCAAAATGAACAGTACCTTAAAGATTGAAAATTTTGCTAATATGTAATCATGAGTTAATACACCCAAAATACATGAAAATTAAACATTTTGAACAACAATAACAGAAATGCGTAATAATCATACTGGGTCATTTTAATACATCCTTTTTCAGGAAATGAAAAACCAGCAGATCAATTAATAATTACATGGAAACTTTGAGAGAAAAAAATGCCTGTCTTGATCTAAGAAATATAAAATATCATATGACGTATTTACAGAATTTCATTTGCACACTAGGTCTGAAAGATTTCTTCACAGTTGTGAAGAATAAGAATTTAATGAATATTCTGCTCCCATTATGATGAAATTAAAAATCAATAATGAAGTTTTCAAGAAATCATCTTTGATTGGAATCTTCAAAATGATAGGCTACAATTACATGTTAAAAGAAACACATCATAGGGGAGAAAAGACAATACATATAAAAATTCATAGGATATAGATAAAAAGATATTCTGAGAAAAATGTGTATTTATAAATTCTTTAAAAATATAATTTTAAAAGCTTTTTTTAAAGTTATCTAACAATTTAATTCAATGGGTAAAAAATAAAGGACCGGGGCACCTGAGTGGCTCAGTTGGTTAAGCGACTGCCTTCGGCTCAGGTCATGATCCTGGAGTCCCGGGATTGAGTCCCGCATTGGTGTCCCTGCTCGGCAGGGAGTCTGCTTCTCCCTCTAACCCTCCCCCCTCTCATGTACTCTCTCTCTCTCATTCTCACTCTCTCAAAATAAATAAATAAATCTTAAAAAAATAAATAAAGGACCACTGCTATCAAAGGAATAGCAGAATTGAAATTAAAACAAAACAAAATAGGTAATTGAGGATAAAATTATAATTAAATGTGGGGCACCTGGGTGGCTCAGTCGTTAGGCATCTGCTTTCAGCTCAGGTCATGATCCCAGGGTCCTGGGATCCAGCCCCGCATTGGGCTTCCTGCTCCGCAGGAAGCCTGCTTCTTCCTCTCCCACTCCCCCTGCTTGTGTTCCCTCTCTCAGTGTCTCTTTAAAATAAATAAATAAAATCTTTAAAAAATATATAATTAAATGTAAAAGAACAATGAAATAGTAAAATCTCAAATAAGATTAATTGGATAAACTGTTTTACTTTTAAGTAAGACACTTAAAATACATAAAAGTATAGTTATACTTAATATATTTGAAAATGTAGGGGAAATGGATACTATCAGGGAAAAATAACGTTTTCCATAATTTGGTTAAAAAATATCAGACAGGGTGCCTCAGTGGCTCAGTACATTAAGCGTCTGCTTTCGGCTCAGGTCATGGTCCCAGGGTCCTGGGATCAAGCCCTCTGTTGGGCTCCCTCTGCTTCTCCCTCTCCCTCTGCCCCCTCCCTCACTCTGCTCTCTCTCTCTCTCTCTCTCAAATAAGTAAATAAAATGCTTAAAAAATATATCAGACAAATCTGAACTAATCAATATATATTAAAGCCATTGCTTAGATGATGCATAGAATTTTAAAATTTTTTAAAAATGAGTTTTATAGAGCCTGTTTTATAAAATATGTTTAAAGAAGAGTGAGAGAATGTTCATATAATGAAGACAAAGATAGAAGATATGATTTTCCACAATAAAAGTGAGCTTGAACCTTCATAATGACAATATTAAAAAATAAAGTTGGATGGGCTCTTCTAGAATAAGACTTATGAAATCATAGCAACAAAATGAGAGAATCTGGCTAGATCTTAATTTGAGATTAGCTCACACACACACTCTCACAACAATAGAACTATTAATGGCACAACTGAGTAAAATGTGTATTGAGTGGACAGTATTATTGTTGTCTTAGTTGTGATAATGGTAACCTGACTTTGTATAAGGATGTCTTTATTCTTAGGGATACATGCTGGTTATGCAGAGATGAAGTGTCCTGATGTTCATGACTTACTCTCCATTGATTCAGCAAAAAGTTAAGTAGTAGGCAAGAAGATGATAGATAGATAATAGATAGAGATAGATAGACAAATAGGCAGAGAAATGGAGTGAAATATAGCCACTTTTTTCAGGTTAGATGAAAGGGTTTATGCGTGGCTATTTTATTCTATATAGTATATTTAAACTTTTCATAATAAAATTTTAGGAAAATTTAGTATTTTAATTTCAAACTATATTTGGATAGAAATAAAGAAAACTATGAATAGAGAACACTTTAGTCAATTAATGTATTCATCATTTTCACATATTCTGAAAAACTCAAAGGCTTCAAGTAACATACTGGAAGGTTTGTTAACATTTTGCTATTTTCATTGAATATTTTGGATTGACTTTTTAGTTAATTTAATTATAAGATGGTTGAATCTGCATTACTTAATAAGATGCAAAAACAATGTTCCTTATAAAATCTACAAACTCCCAGAAATGATAATTTTAATTGGTTAAAGTATTTTGTGATTTAGTAAACAAGTTATGAGGCTGTTTAACTCATCTGACTTCCTCAAACCCCATTGTAAATTGGTAATGCCTATCATTACCAATCACTGATTTATAGCTTGAAAGCAATAATTTAAATGTTGACCCTTTAATTCAAGGGCAAAGGAAATAAAGACTGCCGATACTCTGATTCCAGAAAAACAGACTGTAAGTAGGGCCTGGAAGGAAAATAAAAGTTTGAATATTTTACACATTCTTTTTTTCTAAAACATTGACTGCTCAGAATTTTAAGTACTAATTCTCCCTTCCATTTTTCCTCTTTTTAAATAGAAGTCCTTTTTTCCCCATTGCAAAATGTGGCCATGATTTTTTAAAAAATCAGTAAAATATAACAAAAAATAAGGTGAAAATCCCCCATATTTTTACTCCTGAGAGATGGGTTCTGGCAACCTTATCTTATTATTTCCTAAAGGAATTGACCCATCATGTTCTGAAAACTGTGTCTTGGGATTTAAATGGTAATAAGTTTAGATATAATCTGATTAACCTTATGACAAAACTTAGCGAGCACTAAAAAACAGTTTGTTATAAAATAAGGTCATTCACTGAGAGCACTTTCCACTTATTTTCAGGATCTTAGATATGCCTGAAAAACCGTATCACTCACGGTTTGTATAGGATTAGAACAATCAGTATTTTAAAGTTTTAAAATAAATTATTCATAAAACTGCCTAAGCCTGATGTGTAGAGGGAAGAGTAAACTAGATCGTCAAATAAAGTTTCAAATTATATTATTGATGTATTTATATTTTCTATTTTTTTTATCAGACTACTTTAACAATTTAATATTTTCTAAAAAATAGCTTATTTTAACTATGAAAGTGGTTAATTTCAAGGACTGTCCTGTGGCAGATGCTTTCTGATATACATTGGTATAAGACATATATCTGCACACTTTGAATTCAATTCTACAAGTCTGTCTATATGCATTTTCCTGAATCTCCCTATCTCTATTTGTCTAATTTTGGTCCTTCTAGGAACTAACCACCTGTCAAACCATCTGATAATGTCCAAAATTTTATGTATTCTTTACCCCAGATCTCTTTATACAAAGGAGAAAACCAATTATACTGCTCTGAGGGAACATTTGCTCATCACTGTCCTTTAGGACCACACCCAGTGAGGCTATAATATGGTATAATGCCTTGCACAAAATATTGAGCAGACCCATGTGTGAACCAGACCCCATTTTTTTCTCTCTTTCATCAGCTTGTCACAGTAGGTGTGAGGCCAGAGGTGTGAGCTGTGAGAGACATTGTTGCATCAAAGATTAAATGTACTGGGATTCTGAGTCACCTTTTGTGCAACATTTAGTGTGCCTCTGGATCTGCCCAGGCCCACATACATCATTTTCATAGAACAATAGCTTGCTACTGCATTCTCCTGACCTTAAGTCTTGATTGCTCTGACAATACCAAGCCTCTGATGGACAATTCTAATTGCACAGTCAGTTATCTCTCATGGTCAGGCATTTAGTCTCTACTAGGTGTGAGTATCATACCAGGAGCTGCCTTTCAAATGGTGAGTAATTTTCAGCCCAGAAAACACGGCATTCCTCCAGAACCCTGAACTCTCCTTTATGGCTTCCCAGGACCACACTACATTCAGTTCAATGGATGTCTCTAACACCACTGGATTTAATAGTTCATAGAGCCGGTGACAGGGCAGCTTAACCAAATCCTGGACCTGTGGCCGAGTCTTCTCTTACTTTCTGCCCTCTCAGATCTGGCAACAATAGATCAGAGAAATATTCCCAAATGCTGTATATATTTTCTCCTAAAAAAAAGAAAAGAAAGAAAAAAAGCTAGTGAGTTCTGTGCCACATTTCTTGTCATACCCTAAATGTTAACCCTAAAACCTACACTGATGTGTTATGCTGGTGAAATTTAAATTTATAGGGTTTATTTCTCACTCTCTTATATGCATGTGTCTAACTAGGGCATGAGGAGAGCTTGCTGCTCCAGCTTAAGCAGGCCTGATTACATTATGTTTTCAGTGTAATGGATCACCTAAATGTGCTGTGAAGTATTTAGGAAGATCAGACTGGATTCATGGGACTTAGGACTACAATGTGATAGCATGAATGTTAACACAGTTCTGTAAATATAGTGAATGTGAACTGCCCTGACCTACTTTCCTGATCAGAATAAAAAAAAAAAGCAAAACTGTACATATCAGGTATTAAAATTGTGTTGATCTCTTTTAGTAAAAGACTAAATTTAGCAAAGCAGTTGATTTGAGGCTACTACTTGGTTCATTTAACATTATTAGTCTTCTGCCATTTACTATATTCCATCCATATGTTTGATACTTTTGGATTATACTGTAGACATACAATGTCAAATTGTGGAGATTCCGAATCCTGTTATGTTCATACAGTGAGTGTTATTTGATTTGTTTGAGTGGATAATTTTCATGGCAAGACTCGAACTGGAAACTGTTTTGGGCTGCAACTCTGCCTCGGTTCATATCTTTTTTTTTTTTAAGCGGAGTTCACTTGCAGTCTAATCTGCATGTTCATGGTTTGGGAATCTGTCAAGATACTAGAAAACAGATATGAAGGATTTCTTTTCCAGCTCTTAATCTTTCCAGGTCACCCCCATTTTCTTCAGCATCCATGGTGTACTGGCAATAGTTTTCTGATTCCCCAGGCTAGGATAACTGTAAGTTTTCCCACCTTCATGCTCATGTCATGGTGCATGCCATGCAATCTTCACTTAACCATAGGCTGAAAGTTGTGGGCTCAGGGACTTATTTATATAGTTCCCTGTCTCACATCCTCCAAGCAAGTGTGCACTCTTCACCAAAGTCTGTTTGCCTTTGCTCACTATCTAGCTTGCTACGTGAAGCAGCTTCTTAGTTCAGGTCTTCTGTCTGTAGTTTGGGTCTTTTTGAGACTTTTCTGCATACACAGAGTTCTGGGGTCTGTCAGAAAAGTAAGTAGAGAAAGTCTGTAGGTCCTCTCTTTTTCACTTTCATTTTTGGAAAATATACTGCATATAAAATTCTGGGTTGAAGTTTTTTGTTGTTGTTGTTGTTGTTGTTGTTTTTCCTTTCAGTATTTTAAAGATCTGTAGTTTGAACTGCTTTGCAATTGCAGCAGAAATCTCAGCCAGATCAATATGAAGCTCTGGAGCTAGGATGACCCCTTTGGAATTTTTCCATTTGAAGCAAAAAGCCCAGGTGTCCTCTGTTGCCTAGCACTGCTCATCTCTCTGGTCTCACTACTACTCTTTTCATTAATAGATGCCAACTACTTTTTTGGTACCTAGAAAATTCCATTTTGATTTCTTTATAAGGTCTCTATATTTGTATGTTTAAAATGTTTTTGGGGTGCTTTAAAGGGAAATTTTTATTGTGTTCTCAAGTTGAGATTTTGAATCCAAAGAAAATCTTTTTAAGAGCTATACAGTTGGTTAGTACAAATGGAATCATAAAATTTACACAATATCACTTTCCTAGTAGTCAAGTTTTCAGGAACCTCAAATTTTAGGGGGCATCTGGGTGGCTCAGTTGGTTAAGCATCTGCCTTTGGCTCAGGTCATGATCCCAGAGTCTTGGGATCGAGTCCCACATCGGGCTCCCTCTTCAGCGGGGAGTCTGCTTCTCCCTCTCCCGCCCCCATTGCTTGTGTTCCTGCTCTCACTGTGTCCCTCTCTGTCAAATAAATAAATAAAATCTTAAAAATTTTTTTAGAATAAATATGGAACAGGAAGTAAGTAGGAAAGACAAGAATATAGCTTCCAAAGAAATTTCTCTTTATCAAAATTCTTAACAATTTAAACTTATTTAGACCTTGTTTGGGTTTGGGTTTGTGTGCTCATTTTGTCAGCAGCACCTTTCAAATGGAACCAATACACTGAGAATGTACCTAGAGACACAACAGAAAAATTGACAAGTAGCAAAAAAGACTTTAAGAAGGCAGAAGAACTGGGCAAGCAGAAATTCAAGGAGCACATTTAGCACAGGGATGAAGAATCCTGTACACATCAAGTGCAGGATGATAGCTCTCTTTTATGACATGATGCAGTCAGTGGTGTTTTTAATGATGGTAGAGAGACGTTTGGAGAAAGTCAATTACAATAAAGTGTGATGCATTTTGAAATCTTCCCATAAAAGTATCAAAGATATAGAAACATACTTACTTATTATTTTGTTATTTATTTACAATACTAAACTAATATATCACATATTTCCTTAAATTAAATTAAAATTTATTTCATTGTAACTTAAATTTGCTTTCTGGCAAAGATAAGGGATATAAGTTTAAATATACTTTTATTCCACCTCCATACTTCCACATCCCCAAAATGGACTTTTTATTTATTTATTTATCATATAATAATTTATTCTTTGTTTCTTATATAATAATTTTTAAATTCTTTCTCATGTAATAATTTATTTCTCATATAATAACTTATTATAAATTATTTATATTCAATATTTATTTCTCATACAATAATTTTTAAATTCAGCAATAATATATTTAAAACAACTACTTTTAGTCAAATTCAAATTATCATTTTTAACAAAGTAGTTTAGTCTCTGGCTATTTCTATGTATACAAAGGAACTGGGAAACTGAGATTAAAATTTTCTATTCTTAAATATTATGTTTTGTCTAAATATTCCCTTTATACTGCTGGCCATAATTGATTTTAGTAATTTTGTTTTTCAATTCATACATTTACTTTATAATTACAGATTTAATATATTAGGTGCCTTGTCATGAAGTAGAGTAGAAGGTTCAAGTTATTTCAAATCAAGTATGAAAATTAGAAATACAAAGAGTTCAAAAAAAGAATAGTATTTTTGTATTAAGAGCACTTTATTATTTTTTCAGAAGGTTATCCTATGTTTTTCATTTCAGTATCTCCAGGATATTGGGCAAGTAAGCTAAGTCTTTCTGATCTTCCATTTCTTGTCTGTAATATGGAATTAATAATCATAATTCTAGCATACTTTTTTACAGAAATAAAAAGACAAACCTCACAATCATGATTGATTTGTACACCAAAATGCATTGTTAATGCAATTTCTGAACCCATAACTTATTTATTTAGTCAAGCAATATGTTGGAATTTGTTACTTCAATTTTCCTTTTCCACTTGAATTTTACTTCTACAAAACATGTTAACCCTACCACACTCTGCCTCTCCTTAATAAATATTTGGTCTATATGTATGTCTGTATTTCAGAAAAAGTAAATTCTGAAAATAGAATATAAATTATAAAAAAGAGAAGATTTAGTACAGTTAGATTCCATCACTAACTAAGCACCTGTTTCATGAGGGGTACCTACAAAATTTATGAAATAAGTAAATGAATAGAGTGTATTTTTTACTAGAAACTAAAAAAAAAAAGAATAGAAGGATATATCTTCTCTTTGTGCCCCCAAAACTAAGAATTCTGTGAATTCCTCCTCATATTGATGAAACATCTCATTTTTCATCTAACAAATGTTAAAGAAAAAGCTATGATAAAATACAAATGAAGTTAGAAGGAATTGGATTCAACTTAGGTCAAACCGTGTGTCTGCTTGGGATCCTCTCTCTTTCTCCGTCTCTGCTCCCCCTGATCACACCCGTGCACTCTTTCTCTCTCTAAAATAAATAAATAAAATCTTAAAAAAAAAAAGGACTAATGATGTGGGAAACAAAGGCAGAAGAAAAATTGTTGAATTTCCTTACTACCTAGAGCCCTCTGACAAGTCCTTGAAACAGAAAGAGTGATATTCCTTTAGGGACTCGACTGCCTCGACGTTAGTACTTTGCTAAGGACAAAAGGCAATCCTCGCCCGAGTCCCCCCTCTCCCAGGATCCCGTAAGTCTACTTTAACATATAAAAATTCCTTTGGAAACTTCCTTTATCTCTAAAACCCCCAAGATACATTTTGGCAATCATCCCCTAAGCATATGGCCCACCAATATACATCTGAAGGGTCTCATGACTAAGGTTTTTTTTTTTTTAATTTTTTATTGTTATGTTAATCACCATATATTACATCATTAGTTTTTGGTGCAGTGTTCCATGATTCATTGTTTGTTCATAACACCCAGTGCTCCATGCAGAACGTGCCCTCCTCAATACCCATTACCAGGCTAACCCATCCCCCCTACCCCTCCCTTCTAGAACCCTCAGTTTGTTTTTCAGAGTTCATCATCTCTCATGGTTCGTCTCCCCCTCTATACTCCCCTTTTTTCCTCTCCTGTTATCTTCTTCTTTTTCTTTTTTCTTAAAATATGTTGCGTTATTTGTTTCAGAAGTACAGATCTGTGATTCAACAGTCTTGCACAATTCACAGCGCTCACCATAGCACATAGCCTCCCCAATGTCTATCACCCAGCCACCCCATCCCTCCCACCCCCAACCACTCCAGTAACACTCAGTTTGTTTCCTGAGATTAAGAATTCCTCATATCAGTGAGGTCATATGATACATGTCTTTCTCTGATTGACTTAATAAATGACCTCTTCCCAACACTAGCTAGCCCACTCAATTTCCTGGAAACTTTGCTTCCAAAATTCCTTAGAGACTTACGCTATCCCTAACCACTTCCCAACTTGAAAATATATAATGGGCCACTCCTCATGACCTCGGTGCCCCTCTTTCTGTCCCCGGGCTTTAATAAAATCACCTTTTTGAACCAAAGACGTCTCAAGAATTCTTTCTCGGCTGCCGGCTTCGAACCCTAATAACGTCTTTCCTACGTCACTAATATTTAGAAGTAATTGTTGAGGGGCACCTGAGTGACACAGTCGGTTAATCATCCAACTCTTGGTTTCAGCTAACATTGAAATCTCAGGGTCTCTTGAGATCCAGCCCCACTTCAGGCTCTGCACTCAGTGGGAAGTCTACTTAAGATTCTGTTTCCCTCTCCCTTTACCCCTCCCCACCATGCTCTATCTCTCAAATAAATAATCTTAAAGAAAAGAAGTAATTGTTGAATATTTTGAATACCACCCTGAGTATAAGTTATGTGGCAGTCACAAAATTCACTTTTGGCAGGAAGTGATGGAAATCTCAAAAGAAATGGCAAAATCTTCAAAATGTATTCACTAGGGAGAACAATATAATATCTGTATTACTACACAGAGGCCAAATATATAAAGGCTAAGAGTGGTTTCAGATATCTACTCTTAATTGGATGTCACAAAGAATATACTTTGATTTGAAGGAGTTAATTGCAGTGATTATCTTCTCAATTATGAGACTATGTACCATGCTCCAGTAATAGTTTTTTTTTCAAGTTCACATTATGACTATAAATTTGGGCAACACTTAACAATCTTGCTAATAAGATAATATCATTTATAAATATTTGTAAATCGGTGAGATAAACAAATTATTGAAATTTTAATATACAAAAGACAACCAAGGATATTGTGTTTTCTTAATAACTACAAGAATATAAATATAAGGATATATTGTAAGGTTGCAGATACCACAAGTAAATGGAAAAAACCCACAAATATTTGCTTTCCACTGGAACTCAGATAAAAGAAGTAAAAAAAAGTTTTATATATAAGGAAAAGAGAGCATATAACACCAGAGAAAAGTAAGCCAAAATTTTAAGAATAAATGAAGTATGTTAAATTTTCCTTTCAAAAGTTGATACATCAGCTTACAATAAAACCAAGAATAGGGGCAAAACTTCCAGAAGAGCTGAGTGAGGAGCTCAGCAAATCCTTTACACAAGATCAATAATACAACTGGACAAGTTTGGCTAAAAGCAATCATTCATGGGCTTTGAAAAATAACGAAAGCCAGGCCACAAATTGAGAAGTATTTATTCAAGAAAGTTTACTGAATTTTGATAAGAACAGTGAAAGTATGGTATTTTGGCCTGGGCCTGTTCTCATACCCCCATACATCCCTAGCTTTGTGTGGTACAGAAGTTCTACCTGAGTTAAGTCATTCTAGAGGAAGCTGGTGTTGTTGGTAGCAGAGCATACAAAGTTCATGTCCAGGAGTGTTGTCATAAACATTAGCACTATCGGTGGCAAACAGTCAGAGAAGGCCAACAGTGCAGGTAGCTGACACTCAATATTCAGGTACACAACACACGATCGGATCACAAAAAATTTCAACAAGAAAATCTCAAAAACAAAACAAAACAAAAAATGATAGCCAAAGCAAGCCTTTATAAAACAGCACTGGTGATCTCAGAGGCTATATGTGCAAAGCTGTATACATATTTAGGAGAGACCTGGGAGGGTCTTACTTGTATCTACATAAAATGAGTCCATGCAAACACAGAAAATAAAAGCTAGAGAAGCCTTGAAAACTACCTGGAATTTGGCTGCATTCCCTAAACCACACCCATGTTTATTAGTAAATTATGAAACCTTCCTTGCTCAAGGTGTTTAAGAAAAATGTCTGCTTAATAATTGGCTAACCACTAAAGTCTGCTCATCCTGGGGTGACTCCTGAAGCTAGGCTTAAAAATAAACTAAGAATTAAAACAAAGGAAAATAAAGGAAAGAGAGGAGAGGAGAGGGAGGAGAGAGAGAGAGAAAGAAGAGAAAGAAAGAAAGAAGAAAGAAAGAAGAAGAAAGAAAGAAAGAAAAAGAAAGAAAGTAAGAAAGAAAGAAAAGAAAAGAAGAGAAAAGAAAGAAAGAAAGAA